>NW_019525348.1:5084768-5085549 GCF_002814215.2 Seriola lalandi dorsalis
CACCCGGCGATGGATGCTTCATTCATAGAGGTGTTGGGGTTTCACAATGGTGACGTCATCAGGTAGCAGGCTCCAGCGGCATCTAGCGACAGAAACAAACTGCAGCTGCAGCATTAAAGGCTGCTCAGTCTTTGAGCAGTGATAAAACTTTATTTTGATAAAGACAAATAGTTTATCATCCTTTTCCTGAGTGCTCCTCTTTTTAATTTCTCATAATTGATATAAAAGAGAAAATAAAAAGCACAGTTGAAATTACAAAGCATTGGTGAGAAAAACAAATCTCCAAACAAGTTAGTTCCTCACCTGACAAACAATAATCAGTCATTGTATTGCTATCATTCACAATTTGATCCTACATGTTCAGTGGAGTTGTATCAATCAGACCACAATATGTTGCAATACAAAACTATGAGAATACAGTCCCTGACAAAAGTCTTGTCGCCTGGGTACAAGTTGACCTTAAGTGCCCCTCAAATATATTTGTAATCAATTTTTTTTACAAGAAATGGCTAATTTCAATCCCAACAGCTTTTGAAATAATGTTTTGGTGCCAAACGAAACTGCTGAAAGCATTCTAACGTTTGCAGCTTGGTAAAGCCCACTGAGTCAGTTTTTGCAAAGACAAAAGTCTTGTCGCCTTGTCATATGATGCACCCAATCCTAGATTACAGCCTCACCTGTGATCAATAATTGATCAATCAATTAGTGGGTGTGTATAAAAAGAACCCCAGCACACCAGACCTTCACATCAACTGCAACTTGACCTCTGACAACATGCCTA
>NW_019525348.1:5085599-5089490 GCF_002814215.2 Seriola lalandi dorsalis
GTGTCTCAGCGTCAAGTACAAAGAATAAGAAAAAGATTTGAAGAGACTGGAGATGTTTTTGACAAGCCCAGGTTCGGCAGACCCCGCAAGACAACTGCTCGGGAGGACCATTTGTTGGGTCGAAAATCCAAGGCCAGCCCCTTTTCCACTGCAGCAGAGCTCCACCAGGCCTGGTCACCTCAAGTCCCCGTGTCAACCAGGACAGTTTGTAGAATTCTGTCTCGAAATGGCCTCCATGGTCGAATCAGTGCCCAGAAACCAGCACTAAACAAAAGGCAATTTAAAAAAACGTGTGGCATTTTCCAAGGTCCACAGCCTGCTAAAAGGATGGACGCTGGAAAAGTGGCAGAAGGTGGATTTCGCAGATGAATCTTCTACTCAACAAATCTAAAACCAGTGTGTGAGAGGAAGATGATTAAAACGGGTTTTGTAGCCAACTGAGGTGTTTTCTCCTGTCATGTTCAGACAACATTTGTTCTTTAGCTTCATAAAAACATTCTTAGTCTTTTTCATTTCTACTTTCATTGTATTTAGATTCACATTTGCTTGATAAACAAAAGGACACTTTATTTAAGAGATCTCATTATTTGCATGATGTAGGCCGCTGTATCATCAAACTGAAAGGAGCCGACTGTAGCCTGCACTGGACCTTTAGGGCTTTCAGTCCTCTGTGGGAGCCAGTGGACTGACTGACTGATTGACTGACTGAATGACTGAATGACTGAATGAAATACATCTGAGTGATAAGGTGAGTTTAAGAAATCCAGGCCTGCATGAACATTCATGACACTGATTACTTGAAGCCGTAATCATTGAAGAGCTTTAGATAATTAATTCTATTGAACAATATTGTCAGTCAGTTTGATCTTCACAATAAAATGGCATTGTTTCCCCTCAACAGCATGGAGGATTTCAAAAGAACTGACTTTAATGCTTTTAATAGTTCTCACAACATATAATAATTTGACATGAAATCAGATGTGAGAAATTAAACAGAGATACATGTGTTTCTTTATTCAATGTTTTTGGTGACTGTGATTAGGCAATTTAAAACAGTTTGAAAAAAGAATCCACTTCTAACAAATTAATGAAAGTATTTTTACGTTTTCACAGGTTAAAACATATATATTGAATAACTCAATAACATTTTAAAATTTCAAGGCTTTTATTTTTACATTTTCTGGAGCTTCAGCACAAGCTAGAAAATCCCAAAGCCACTGGGAGCTGTGAGCAGGTGAGGGCCTCATCACAAGGCTTGAGCTTGTGGCTCAGAGAGGCTTGACCCCCACATGCTCCCAGTCCCCTAGATAGAGGGGCCCCAGATGTCAAATGATGCCCCTCTAAAGGTCTCTGTACGGCCCTGGACTGTAGCCTGTTGTTTCCTCCCTACTGTTCATATTTTATGCTGATATCACTCACTCAACAACAACAAAAACAACCTTACAACAAGGTAGAATAACAACAGTGTTAATGATACAGATTTACTTAATGTGGATACAGTTATTTTATTTGAAAAATAAAACAGGCAAATGTGTAGACAGTGCTCTGAGATTTCTTTTCTCTCCATCAGGTTCATTCAGTCATGTAAAGAAAAAGCTGAGTTTACTGTGTGTTGCATTGACTGGTGTGATTGATGGTCGTTGCTTCTCTCCTCCAGGTGGAGGCGCTGTGGCACCAACAAACACCACTGGTTTCTGAAGGTTTTCCATGGAAATAATAAGATAAAGAAACAATGATGGAGCTGTTGTAGCACATAGAGACATGATGTTTGACTGTTTGTGTTGTCTACGTGTATAAAAAGACTGGGTCCCGCTATATCACTCAGGCTGAACTACAGCGTCTATTCACGGGCGCGATCCCACTACTGAGCGGCACGGGGGCTTTGACCTGCTCCGTCTCCGACCTGGACCGGTGCACCCCTCCTTAGACGACCTGGTGGTCCCGGGCTCCCCCAGGAGCACCATATCGATACCGAACTTAGCGCGGACACCCGATCGGCACAGTCCACTGCAGCTCAGAGCTCCTGAGCTCAAACGCTCCGCCAGCCTCAGCCTCCCAGTGACTTGGATTACAGGCGCGCGCCACCGCACCCGGCGATGGATGCTTCATTCATAGAGGTGTTGGGGTTTCACAATGGTGACGTCATCAGGTAGCAGGCTCCAGCGGCATCTAGCGACAGAAAACAAACTGCAGCTGCAGCATTAAAGGCTGCTCAGTCTTTGAGCAGTGATAAAACCTTATTTTGATAAAGACAAATAGTTTATCATTCTTTTCCTGAGTGCTCCTCTTTTTAGTTTCTCATCATTGATATAAAAGAGAAAACAAAAAGCACAGTTGAAATTACAAAGCAATGGTGAGAAAAACAAATCTTCAAACAAGTTGGTTCCTCACCTGACGATCAAATTCATTGTAATGGAATAGCTATCATTCACAATTTGATCCTACATGTTCAGTGGAGTTGTATCAATCAGACCACAATATGTTGCAATACAAAACTATGAGAATATACACTGTGGAGCTGAAACCATAGTATTAATACAATCTGTTCATTTATGATTCCCAAAAGGTCCAGATATCTGTTCATATACATTACATACCAGAGTGTGACATGTCCTCCATTGACTGTGAACTGTTTGCAGCGTGAAGTGTGACTTGACATATTAGTATACATATTTAAACATGTCCCTGTTCTACGCAGCAAATCTAAAACCAATGTGTGAGAGGAAGATGATTAAAGTGGGTTTTGTAGCCAACTGAGGTGTTTTCTCCTGTCATGTTCAGACAACATTTGTTCTTTAGCTTCATAAAAACATTTAGACTTTTTAATTTCATTTCATTTCCACTTTCATTGTATGTAGATTCACATTTTCTTGATAAACAAAAGGAGACTTTATTGAAGAGATCTGATTGTTTGCATGATGTAGGCCGCTGTATCATCAAACTGAAAGGAGCCGACTGTAGCCTGCACTGGACCTTTTGGGCTTCCAGTCCTCTGTGGGAGCCAGTGGACTGACTGACTGACTGACTGACTGACTGACTGACTGACTGACTGAATGACTGACTGACTGACTGAATGAAATACATCTGAGTGATAAGGTGAGTTTAAGAAATCCAGGCCTGCGTGAACATTCATGACACTGATTACCTAAACCCAAAATCATTGAAGAGCTTTAGATAATTAATTCTATTGAAAGATATTGCCAGTCAGTTTGATCTTCACAATAAAATGGCATTGTTTCCCCTCAACAGCATGGAGGATTTCAAAAGAACTGTCTTTAATGCTTTTAATAGTTCTCACAACATATAATAATTTGACATGAAATCAGATGTGAGAAATTAAACAGAGATACATGTGTTTCTTTATTCAATGTTTTTGGTGACTGTGATTAGGCAATTTAAAACAGTTTGAAAAAAGAATCCACTCCTAACAAATTAATGAAAGTATTTTTACATTTTCAGAGGTTAAAACATATATAATGAATAACTCAATAACATTTTAAAATTTCAAGGCTTTTATCTTGACATTTTCTGGAGCTTCAGCACAAGCTAGAAAATCCCAAAGCCACTGGGAGCTGTGAGCAGGTGAGGGCCTCATCACAAGGCTTGAGCTTGTGGCTCAGAGAGGCTTGACCCCCACATGCTCCCAGTCCCCTAGATAGAGGGGCCCCAGATGTCAAATGATGCCCCTCTAAAGGTCTCTGTACGGCCCTGGACTGTAGCCTGTTGTTTCCTCCCTACTGTTCATATTTTATGCTGATATCACTCACTCAACAACAACAAAAACAACCTTACAACAAGGTAGAATAACAACAGTGTTAATGATACAGATTTACTTAATGTGGATACAGTTATTTTATTTGAAAAATAAAACAGGCAAATGTGTAGACAGTG
>NW_019525348.1:5089542-5124569 GCF_002814215.2 Seriola lalandi dorsalis
CACCCGGCGATGGATGCTTCATTCATAGAGGTGTTGGGGTTTCACAATGGTGACGTCATCAGGTAGCAGGCTCCAGCGGCATCTAGCGACAGAAACAAACTGC
Organism: Seriola lalandi dorsalis; assembly: GCF_002814215.2. Classification (NCBI taxonomy): domain Eukaryota; kingdom Metazoa; phylum Chordata; class Actinopteri; order Carangiformes; family Carangidae; genus Seriola; species Seriola lalandi. The sequence goes on from NW_019525348.1 coordinate 5,089,646, forward strand.
AGCTGCAGCATTAAAGGCTGCTCAGTCTTTGAGCAGTGATAAAACTTTATTTTGATAAAGACAAATAGTTTATCATCCTTTTCCTGAGCGCTCCTCTTTTTAATTTCTCATCATTGATATAAAAGAAAAAATAAAAAGCAAAGTTTAAATTACATAGCATAACTAACTAGCCTTTATTGACTTTCAGAGAAGCCCAGGGCAAAAATCTAGTTTTAATATCTTTATTGTTTTAGTTTGTATTGGGATCCTTAGCGCATAAATAACAGATAAATAAAGTTGTGATTGATTAAATTATCACAATCAAACCTGGAGCCTGACAGTCTAGTATGGGAGTACTGGTTGGTTTCTGAGTGTGAGGTTAAATAATGAAGTATAGTATGTGTAGTGTATCTGTGTGTCTGCTACAGGTATGTGAAAATACATTGAGGGAAGGATGTGGGGATTATCAATTTTGGCCCATATGTAAACTTTTGACTTGAGATAAATATGAGCCTCCATGGGAGCAGATCATACCTGACTTGATGAATTATTTTAGCATAAAAACACTTTCATGACTTTTATATCTGCAGACCTCTTCCAGTTCATTGTAAAGTGGGAGAGTCATTACCTTTTTCATTTCTATTAAGCCAAAGATCTTTTCACAGCAGACCATTTGACTTGTCATAGTAGGAAAAGCCCAGATGTTACTAATGTCATTAACAAAGGCTGTGTTGCATTGAAGTGCTCCCGTATATAAGGAGAACGTAACAGTGAGCCATGATTCATTTTATTATTTGCACATCAAAATGTCTTCTGTGAAAAAGGCCTATCAAGTCTGTTGTCATGATCCTCTGCAGCTTTTTTTGTTTTTATATTGCAAGTAGAAGCAGTGACAACTAACCTGGAGCAGTAATTACACTAAGATAGACTACACGAAGTCAGCTCTTGCAGGTGGTGAGAGAAAGGGCCTTTGTGCCAGAACAACATGGGCAGCACAGGAAATCATGTCACACTAGATGTTAGTAGAATCAGCATGTGTGAAATCCCTGATTTTTTCCCAGCAAACTATACCACATGTCCAAAGTTATTCCAAAACTTTTTGATAATGCTTTAGATTACACACTAAGATGTACAATGCAATTACTGCAGAGTTACGGTGTAATCTTTTGTAATGTTTTGTACTGAACAAGATGAAGTTATTGATTAAGGGGGTAACAATAAGGGGAAGTGGATATTACAACAAACTACTAGCTACTTATTCTATTATTCAAGGCTAGAGAATGACCATAACATAAATTACCACATTGGCCTACTTTTGGTATTGTCTTCAAAAATCTAGTATCAGCCAGACTTTAAAATATGGTCAATGACTTCATTAAATGTATTCATGCACTCAGCGTCCTTTACTTTCTGTTTATGGAGATCATGCTGTGCTGACTGTGCTGTAACTGAACCCTAACGGTTGTTTTACAGGTTTTCACAACTCATATCAACCGTGAGGTTTCTGTCTTTAAACCTTTTCCACAGTTGTTGGCCTGAATTTGGATGTTATGTCATAATAAACTACCTTTTAGTTGCAGGTTTTTCTCAACTTACTGTTCAAACATTGTGCTTCACATGATATTCAGTGATGTGATGGCAGTTTCACTTCTCATTTTCATTCCAGTCTTAGAGATGGTTTACTTAGCTCTGAAAAATGTAACTGGTATAACAATGATTATATTAGCAACTGAATACCACATTTTGAATTTGAATTACTACTGAATACTTAGTGTTGAAGTTTAAATACTGTTTATATGTGATTTTGATAACCCTCTCTCTAAATTCATGTTGTCTGAATTTCAAGTTCTGCAATTTGAAAAAAACTTGACTTTGAGTCTATATCTATTTTGAGTTCTCAAGTTCAAATAGAAACTCCACGTGCCTAATATTGTGTTAAAAGCTATCCAGCCTTGATCACTGACTGAGACGGATCTGTCTGACACAATGAGCTTCCAAATTTGAGTGTGTTGTCCTCACCTGATTGAAATAAAACAGCCCCTCATGATTTTAAGATCATGATTTTACTGTGTTTTTCAAGGACGTTCTGAGGCTTGTTAAATTTTATTAGTTGGCTGGGATGGCATGTTGTGTAAGTCCTCCTGTGCTTGGCCATGCTTTATCCAAACATACAGTAAACACCACACTGTGGACTTGGACATTTTTTACAGTTTTTAACAAATTGGTAGACATTAGGTATTGCATTAGATTACAGCCTGCAATGTACAGCATAAATACTGTGGAGTTACAGTGTAATCTTTTGTACTGTATTTTTGTAACAGTGTACCAGCCCACTGAGGAACAAGATGTGAAATTATGGAATAACGGGGTAACATTTCAGGGTATTACAAAGAACTTACACTGTAGTTACTCATGGGTACATATTCTTTTATTAAAGGGTAGCCTACAGTATAACTCACTGAGCAATAATCTGGATTTTTGGGAGGAATTTAGAGAGAATTTGTACTGTAGTCATCATTTTAACTATACCTTTTCTATTATTGCAGGGTACAGTATGGCCATAACATACATTACCACATACTTGAATTACTTTGGTCACGCTTCAGATTGCAGCCTACATACCTGGTAACTAAAAGGGGCAACTGCCACTGCATATATGCTGTAACTACAGCTATATCTTGATGTACGTACAACAGGTTTACCATTCCAACAATTCTAACGAGGCAATGTATGTTTGGAGTAGTGCAAAGACCATTATGCATGAAAAATACATACAGAAAGAAAGAAAGAAAGAAAAAATAAACAAAGCTAAATTAAATAAATAAGAAATCTTTTTTTAACTATTACATAAGGCTCAAGTTTTCACAGCTTTAGAGTTTGTGCAGTATTTTGTCCAGTTACAATTCAAGTATAACATGAAAACAGTGGTTGGGTCTGGAATTTTGCTAATAAAGAAATAAGATCAATAACATATATTTTCTTGACTGACAGTTCAATAAATATGTGTATAAGTGTACAAGTGATAATAAGTGAGTTAAATATCTGTTTTTGTATTTAAAAAAGATTAAGGTCATGCCACCAAAGGTACACTCTCAAAAAATGAGTTGTTTAAACGAAAGGTCAACATTTAGCCTGTATTTTACAAAAAACTTATTCAACCTAACTTGTTAACACCTTCAGAAACACATCTCACACATTATTTGAAACAAACAAAGAAATTCTGGGTGAAAGACTCTTGATGTTCGATACTAAATGATCACATCAGACAGCACGGCAGAGGCAGAGTCACATGTCTTATTGAGTCTTGCTCAGTAGTCAGCTGACAGCGAGACATCATAAAGGCATCAACAAGCCCCACCGTCTGCATTGCAGTGCTCGCCACTCTACTGTGTACTTCACCCACCAGAGAAACAGACGAGCCGGAGCAGGAAAACAGCGCAGTCATGCTGCTTTTAACTCTGCTTTTCGTATCATCAGGTAATGTCAGCACGCTAATAAGAAATGAATAGTGTTTTGTACATGGTCGGTGATTTTGTTCAGACAGTTGTCGGTTCACAATGAAAGGTCTGAGGTTGTGTAACGAAGTGCGTTTCAGCATCAAAAGGCGGAAACGTCTCAAGTAGCGTTAGCTTGGCTAAACAGTGGCAAATTAGCTAATGTTAACTTTATCTTGTGCTACATATGATTTTTTATAAACATCAAGTGTCTGTTTGTTCTTTTCAGATTAATCCGCTACACACGTAAAATATGTAAAGAAGTCGTGTTAAGTGAATCTCGACTGTTTGCCTTTGAGGTTGAAACGTTGTTGTTGGCCCACTGGCGTCAGTTAGTAGCTGCTCGGCTAACGGCAGGCTAACGTAGCTAGCCTTGGGTCAGTTGATTGGATAGCTAAACACCAATACAGCATTAGCCTTAGCTCAGTGTTTGTTTTTGTAGACATGTTGGGACATTACAACGAAGCTAGTTACCCGATCAGCTAGCTAACTGACACTTTATATTCGTGGTGTTTTATGTCGGTATAGGTTAATGTTTCTCAATAAAACAGAAACTCAGTCGGCGCTGATCCGCCCTACTTGCTGGGGACAGATAATGGACTGTATGTGGTCCTTTGTTGAACCCTGGTTCTACGAGGAAGTTTAGATAAATCCTCTTAACCAGCAACTTTCATTTCAGCTTTTTTTAGTATAATGTCAGTTACTTAAGAAGTTTTGTTTTCGGATTTTCTTGTTCCTCTTGGTTGTTTTCTGTTATGCTATGACACCTGTACTTGTCTTCATGTGCCCCTTTAGTCAGTAATAACCTTGGAAGCTTATCTTTATGTGCTGGCAAATCTGGGTCAGTGAAATAAACATTTGAATTATTGCTGCAATGTTGTGCATAAACACCTTGGTTATTTGGCTTGGTTTTGAGGCATTTGGAATATGGATTTGAAATGACTGCCATTTGCTTACTTCTTATCAGAGTAGAAACTGTTTCTTGCAGCCCACTGGCAATATTGGTTCCTTCAAGTCATAGTGCTTTGTGTGTTCAGTGCTTATCTTAAATTTGACTTGTGGTTCAAAAATTGATTTTATATAATGCTGTCTTTGCACTTCCACATTTTTGCATGTGTTCGCTGCAGACATTCCTTGGTGGTCCATGTCATAAACTTTAGGGCTCAATCATATTGTTCAACAAGTGGTACGCATACTTTCTAATCTAATCTTTGGTTGTTGGGTCAAATTGATGTGTAGCCTGGTTCACTGAAACCGTTTCACAGATCACTTGCTGCTGTTGAACAATACAGTCTGAATCCTGTGTAAAAACCTTTTGCACTTTGCTGTGTCTGTGTCATGTGATGGTGACTAACTCACATTATGATGAGTTTGTTTCAGAGTCATGGTCACAGAATGTGAGTCAAAAATGTGCCACAGGCTTTTTTTTTTCTTTTTTTTTTTTTTGCTGACCTCATAAAACTTAGACTCTTGACCTGCGACCTGTTTATCTGCTGTAGGTGATGACATAAAGACAACAGAAATATAGAGCACGCATTTTCTCCTGCTCTTAACTGTAAATGGTTTACTGCAGTGTTGAGGTTGAATTCAAAGATGTCTCCCTCATTGGTACAGACTGTCTGCCAGAGAACAGCTTGTTATTTTCTTTGACTGCTCATGTGACTCAAGTGGAGGGCGGGAGTACGCTGCCTGTAACTCCACTGTAGCTCCACTGTTTTGAATGCTGAGTGAGAGGGGTTTTTTTACAGTGGAGGGTGATTGAAGGTTTGTCAGTGCAGCCTCACCTGCTGTGCCAATTCTTGGCCATTATCACCACAGGCTGCTCACTCACAGCACTGGCATACTGATCAGATTATATTCTAAGAACACTTGTGTTTAGACATCTAAAAAGCATTTTAGTCATATTTCCAAATATTGTTTCTCTGACATGGAGATGATACTATTTTCCTCCTTTCTTTTTTTTTTTTAGCAGGGTTTAGAAAATAGTAGAGAAAACAGGAAACCAGGAACAGTATTGTGAAGTATTAGGTACTTCCCCTTGTCACTTTTTCACTTCAGTAAATGTGTTTTGCATTTGCCTAAAATATATTTTTATTATATGCATAACCACTAATAAGTAACTTCTGCAACTGTCATGGACATGTAAATGTAAATAATAAATTCCCCTTATGGCACATCTTCTTGGTCTGTTGCTTTCTGACTGGTGGTCTCAGTCTAGCTTGTGGTGGGAAATTATGTCAGATTTAAAAGCGTATGTTAATGCGACTTAGCAATTTGAACTAAAAGGATTTAGTGAGTTTTTCCTTGATGGCAGTTATAAAACAGTTAAGCAGGCTGTTTACCCACAGTGCTCAGTGTTTGAGGGAGTTCTAGCTTCATCGAGCAAGCACACTGATTTTTGTCGGCTCACCTAACAGGACTTAATTGCATTTGATTGGTTAAGGGAGGCTGGACCAAACTGATAGGGCAGATGATTGAATCTGTCTTTTAACTAACAGGTGACTGAGCAAGTGCGCTTCTTTACTGAAAGGCCAAAATAAATCATTTCTGAACTGGAAATGGCTGCAGTTCTGAAAAAGACTTTAGCTATGCTGAGTCAGTTTCACTATATTTGGGATCTTCCCTGCTAAATTCAAGTATTTCATCTTTATCAGACTTGGTAGCTTCCAAGGTATTAAGTTCAGTTTAAATATAACACACAACACTGCTTGTTGCAGTCTTTCTCTACAGCTATTTTTTTTTTTTTTTTATATAAAAACCAATCAGCCAAGCAGGAGCATTGTCTGTAATGTTTTCAGGAAGTTTGAACTTTGCTGATTTAAAAAAAAAAAGAAAAAAAAAAAAGATACACACTCAGACATATTGACAAAAGATAAGGTAAAAGATAATTTCTACTTTTAGCTAAACTAAACTTCAATTCAGTAAGAGGATGTTGCTTGCTTCACGTCTATGATCATGTACAAGCTGGATGACTTGTTAAAATGTGTGTCTAGTCTATTGTAGACCGATTTGAGAGTGAGTTCAACCAAAACCTGATAGTTGCAGTACCCCTTAAAGGAGGAAACTGACATTTTCAGTCAGGAAATGGGAGACCATTTCTACTTGTGCCTTTTTTCCTCATTAAGCAGGGATAACATATTGAGGAATATGGCTTTGCCATGCGTCTGCTTTCTGATTTCTATAGTAAAAATTTGACTGTTGTCTACTTCGCAGCTGTAGCAACCCCACTGCTGGGCACTGAGCAGTGTGCTCGTGGCCCCCCCTACTGGTGTAAGAATGTAAAGACGGCGTCTCTGTGTGGAGCTGTGACTCACTGTCAGCAGAATGTGTGGAACAAGCCCCAGATGGTGAGACAGCTTTTTTTCTTTTTCTTTTTATATATATATGAAAGTGACAAGTTCCATTCATATACTTTTTCTTTTATTTATTCTGTACACTTGAGACAAATGCATTTTTATTTGACACATCCATATATTTGGTTTCAGAAAACAGTGCCATGTGATTTATGTAAAGAGGTGTTGATGGTGGTGGAGCAGGTTCTGAAGGACAATGCCACTGAGGTAAGATTTTTAAAACAATTCCTGTGAGATAAGCAAATTAGTTGCATGTGACTAATCCATTTGAAAGACTTATATCTGGTTATTTCCGTGACTGCAGGGTGAGGTTCTTGGGTACCTGGAGAAGGCCTGCCAGCTCATCCCTGATCAAAGTTTGACAGCAGAGTGCAAGGAGATGGTGGATGAATACTACCCCATCCTCATGGGAATCATTACTGGAGAACTGGTGAGCACTGTTAAAAAGGAAAAGATGGGCTAAGGCTCGCATGAACAGTTTAACTACAGATTCAGTGGTGAAAGGTCCAGAGACATAACAGTTAGCTGAAATAACATTAGTCTAGGGCCACCACAAATTAGCCTTTTCAATTTAACCATTACCAGGCAATCAAGATCTGCATTTAGAACCATATTGGAGTTTTCAGATGTAAACAAAGATCTTATTAAAGCTTATTTGAGTTTGGTTTGTCTGTCAGTTTATTATTCAGCTTCATCTAAGACTCTTAAAATGGTCCATCTGCCCCTGTGTGTCGGAAAAGAGAAAACAGAAGCGTCTGTGAGCAAAGTGCAGGAAGCTAAATAAGAGCCATTGATGAGGAAGTGAGTCCCAGTCTAAATGGGAACAGAGTAGTCATTGTGTAACACTAAACCTCGTGACTGGGAGAGCGTTTGGTGTAGGTTTCTTTGTTTCAACTCTCACCTGCTACAGCAACTGTGAGAACAAAAGAGACGGTTCTTTACAGGTCATATACCAACAAAACATGACTTTTTCTAGTTATCAGCTGCAGGTTGAGTGTCTGTTTAAACTCATTTGATTGTGCAGCTATACAGATAGGATTAGATAGTTATTTGTTATATATCTCCTGCTGCTTACAGCTAACATACACCGTTTTAAAGCTTTTAAATGAAGCACTTCACTATGATGTGAAATGTGCTGGTTTTTGAAGTAACTTTTGAAGTTTGTTTTGTTTTGTTTTGTTTTGTTTTGTTTTGTTTTTTTAAGGAGGATCCCAGCGTGGTGTGTGGTGCCATGGGGCTGTGTACGTCTCAGCAGGTCGCCCTGGCTCAGGCGGAGGCCAAGGAGCAGCTCATGTCCAATGAAATCCCTCAGGTCGACCTTTCCCAGCAAGTGGCTCCTTTCCTCCTCAATGTGCCCGAGCTCCTCTATCCTCAGAGTCCCAAGCAGGAGGCCCCCAAAGAGGAGACTCCAAAGCAGGTGCTCTGTTTAACATGCACAGCATTATCTTCTCCTCAGGTTGTTGAGTATTGTCTTCATTTTTCCCTGAATCTTACTTTCCCTGTAGGAAGGTGATGAGGTGTGCCAGGACTGCATCAAGTTCCTCACTGATGCTCAAGCCGAAGCCAAAGCCAACGCCTCATTTATTGATTCTCTCATTGAGAATATTGAGAACCAGTGTGACCTGCTAGGGCCAGGCTTGGCTTCAATGGTGAGACTCCCACAAGTGGAGGAGTTTTTATTCTAAATACATATTGTTCTTTTCTGAAATAGTTGAATATGAAATGCATTTTTTTTTCCCCTCATTGCAGTGCAAGCAGTATGTGGGCCAGTATGGTACCCTCGTTGTTGAGCAACTCATGTCCATGGTGAATATTCTAACTTTTCCCCTTCATGTGCTTCTCTTAAGTTTCTGTGTTTTGCATACATAAGCCATATTATAACATGAATCGCCATTATATTCTAATATTCAATGATGACTGTGATAATTTGTAAGTTCTGGTGGTGCTAAGCCCATACCCGGCACCCACTGGCATGCTGACTGAATTTATTCATATCCTTGAATCGCTTACTTTCTTTTTATTTTCTTAATTTCTGTTGTCTTGTTCATCTGTGTTTCTTCTTTACTTTCTCCCCTCCATTCATGTTGTCTTGCTCTGTTTTCCCCCCGCTCTGGGTTTTGTGTGCTGCTCCCCAGGAACAGGTAGGTCTCTCTGTGTTCAGCCTGTAGCCTTTTAACCCGTAGCTCCTGCTTTTTGTGCCGTCTACTCCACTAGAGCTACTCACCTGACACTGTAGAGACACATGTTAAATTATGATCTAATTATGAGTGAGACTACTTCACGTAACTCCAACACTAAGCTTGTTTGGTTAATGACTTTACACTTAAGTGGCTGTTGGGACTCTGCAGCAAAGGGCCACATTAAGATCCTTTGCTGTTTCTTCACATCAAATGAGCATACAGTGCTGGCATATTTAAAGTATGCCTGGATGTTGTGATGTGTGCTTGGATCTTGTGACTTAGTGCATGAACAAGGCAACTGAAAAATGCACTGGTCTCCAATAACATTGATGTGGCTAACCCCCTCCAAAAAGCACAATCTTTATTGATCTCTACATGGATGGTTTTTGTTCTTAAACACAAAGTTCAGAGCTGCAGATGTAAAAAGAAACTGCCAGTACGTGTGTGTGTGGTGGTGTTCTGTGTTTGGCACTGGTAAAAGAAAACTGCAGTAGATGGGTTTTCTGGGGGGGGGGGGGTTTAACAGAAACTTGCATGGGTGGTCATGCTGTGGAATGGTATGCTGATTAGAAACACATGGTTTATGCTAACAGCATGCAGTGTGGCAGGTTTATTGTCAACATTAAGCTTTGTATCCTAAAGTACATGTTTCTATCCTCAGCAACCCAAGGATATCTGTGTCCACGCTGGCTTCTGTGCTGCTGCTATGAAGAAGTCCATTCCCATGATGATGCTGCAGGCTGCCAAGACTGTGCCCGCTGCCAAGACTGTGGCCGCTGCCAAGGCCGTACCTGCTCTCAAGCTTTTCCCTGCCACCAAGATGGAGTCTGCTAAGGTAAGTCGTGGTGGCAGTGACTACTTTGCATTTGATATTGATACAAGATAAAAAATCTGTTCTGCACACGCACGTGAGACATTTCCTCATTGTGTTCCAGCCCATGGTGCGTGTCCGTGATTCCCCAACATGTGCCATCTGTGAGTTTGTGATGAAGCAGCTGGAGAGTATGTTGGAGGATCAGACAACAGAGGTGGGATGTGTGCTACTAGATGTATCCACTCTTGCCATAAAAATAAGCTCTACAAAACTGCTGCCAACGTACTCTTGGTCTAGTTAGTTACACTCAGCACTGGTGTCAAACTCATCCGTCTCTGTCTCAGGAGGAGGTGATTCAAGCTGTGGAGAAGGTGTGCACATTTCTGCCTTCCAGTCTGACTGCCCAGTGTAAGGACCTGATAGAGACCTATGGCCAAGCCATCATTGAGCTGCTGGTGCAGCAGGCTGACCCCAAGACTGTCTGCACAGTACTGGCACTCTGCAATGATGCCAGCCGCGCATATGTCCGTAAGTCCTCACTCTTTAAGACACACACTGAATACAAATGTTAGTTTTGCTTAGAGCAGAGATGTTGAATGTTGATGTCTTATCATGCATTTCCACATATCAGTCATGACACTGATTTCTGTTCTAATTCTTTTCAGCTGCACTCGATCAGGCTCGCTTCAAGGCCGGTGGCTACTGCGACGTGTGCAAGATGGCAGTTACTTACATCGACAGGATTCTGGAGAAGAACGCTACCGAGGCACAGATTGAGGAGGCTGTGAGGAAAGCATGCAGCTTCCTTCCTGACTCTCTCCAGACTGAGGTGAGTCATTTCATCTTCTTAGTTTGTAACTTTTACCCATCTTCATGTGACAGCCTTACATTAACCCCTGTGTGTCTGTCAATAGTGTGACCAGATGATTCAACAGTATGAGCCAATGCTTGTCCAGCTGCTGCTCCAGATGCTGGACCCAGACTTTGTGTGCATGGTAAAGAATAAACTTTATTAATTCATAACAAAAATAACTGAAAAGTTCATTCTTGTCTTTACAGTTGATGGGTTTTTTTTCCATGAATAGTTGGGAATGGGTATTAAGTGGGATATTTAGCTTGCACCTGCAGTTCAGTTTAGTATTTGAGCTTTGTTTGTTTGTTTGTGTGTGTGTGTAACAGAAAGTGGGAGCCTGTCCTGAAGCTGTGCGCAGGCTGCTGGGAACAGAGCAGTGCAGCTGGGGACCTGCATTCTGGTGCAAGAACATGGAGACAGCAACTCGATGCAATGTGAGTAATTAAGTGCCATTTTGAATGTGTCTCCAGAGTGGAACTCTTAGTTCATATTCACAGAACAGGCTCTATCTTTTAAAGCTACGAATCTTCAGTGAAAAGTCATCATTGATAAACTGCAATGTCTGATGCTGCCTAATAGATGATTCCCCTTTAACTGTAACTGATGATGTAAACTGTTTTTTAACATGCTTTGACAGCCTGTCTAACCACTTGTTTGTCTTTTAGGCTGTGGCTCACTGCAAACGCCATGTGTGGGTATAGAGGAAGACCAGCACAAACTGACCTGTAGGGAATTAAAAGAACTACATAGTGCTGCTTCCCACTTTTAATTGTTGTCCTGTTTTCCTTTTTTTTAGTAGACTTAAATGACTGCAATTTATGTTTAAATTAACTTTGATATTTTCATTGAAGTCATGGTGGAAAGGGACTGGACTTTTTTTTTGTTTTGTTTTTTTCTTGGGTGGGAGGGGGGGCAGGGAAGGAGTGATTACGTGTATAGTGGCCTGCAACTCAGCCTGTTGCTGCTTCACTGAGCAGAAGTCACAAAGCTTCACTGTTGGGCTTTACAGATTTGCATCATTTGGGTTGTTTCCCAATATTGCTAGCAGGGTGTGGTGTGTGTGTGTAACAACACAAATTCAAGATTCACATGTGGTATAATGCTGACACAGTGTCAGATAGCTGCTGTCCTGAAAAGAGACACAGCTCAGTGTGTTAAGAATGACTGGCATTGCTTTTATCAGTATGTCTGATCCTTTAAACAAATTTCTATTTTGTAGACAGAAAGCTTGTTTTGTTTCAAGGAGCTGATATGGAGGTAATTGGTCTGCGAGTGTACCTCCCACTCACCTCCCATTGTTTGCACTCTTCCTACTGTTTGTACATCACTGTTTCTAACATTTAAAAAGCATTCAATTGTCTGCTTCAACATGTGAGCCAACTGTCAGTTGATCTGTAAATTTTTAACAATTAAAGTGATCCCAATCCACTGTTTATTTTTTTTTTTCCATTTGCTGTAAACTGAATTAAGCTTAGTATTCTTCCCAGGAAAATGACTGACTATAACAGGTAGGCCATTTCTTCAAACCAGGAGTCATATGTGCAGTCATATCCAGATCATTTAAACAAGAACTCTAGTCAATACACTTAAATTTTGAAAAGAATACTGGTTTTTGGTTCATAAACTGTTACAGCTGATCATTTTCCTTATGACAGCCTGCAACAGGTCTCTAGATCAATTTCTCCAAGGAGACATTTGCTTTCCTCCATTTCACAGGTTAAAAGTACTTGGTTATTCTAAGTTAAAAATACACTATTTGGAACTTGCAGCTCAAGTGAACTTTTAAAATGATGACTGAAATCCATAAGTTGTTATGGGAAATGATCACACTTTATAAACTGAACGAATTCATTGATAACGCTTACAAATGTAAATTACAACCTGTTTATTGACAATTTGCCAGATTCTTCTAACCATATCCCTCAGTAAGATGTGGAGCTTCTTTGCAATCTGCATATTTCATTCAAGTTGAACCAAAATAAAATTTAACACCCTCTGCATATCAGCTTGTATACCCCAAGTTTTCCCCTCTTGAAATAAATTTGTGTAATATGAAATGATTAAAATAAAGCTTTGTCTAATGAATTGTCCCTTATGGATTGCACTGATTGCAAATGTTGCTCAAAGCCACTGAATCACTTCCACCTTTCAAATATGTAGAGACTAAGCTCTGGTGGACACAGCTCTAAGACTCATCACAATCATGAGCCACATCAGTGTAAACATAATACATATTCACGTGAGGTATGAAGCCTTTTGGTCAAGAGTGGCAATGAGCTTATCAGGACTTTCGCTCATACCAGAAAAACTGTCTTTCCTGATGCACTTTGCATCACAGTGCTTTGAGGTTCTGATATTCATCAGCAGCAGGTGCACTGACTCTGTCCAGCTCCACTATGCCACTGTACATGACTAGGTTATTACCTAACAGCCTGATCAGATACAGTGCACAATAAGCACAGAGAATGCAGATCCAACAGCCAGTCCCAGAGTGAGGAAGAAGGACATGACTACTCCTGTGGCCTCTGCCAGCTCCCGAGGTACCACCTTTGGACCATAGATCATTGGTAGAGTGCCTAGGTAGCCATTAGAGAGGCCTAGCAGGCAGTTAAAGACCACAGGGTATACATCATGTGTGAATAGCACTGAGTGGAGGTGGTCTCTCGGCTGGTAGTTAGAGAACATAAAAAGTGGGACCATGATGGAGCGACACAGCACCAGTGCCGGCAGGACTCGGCTGGTGGGGCCCGGGACCTGCAGCCAAGCTGTGGCCTGCCTGCCACAGAAGTCTGCTACATTGTACAGGAGGAAACTGGTGAGGGGCACAAAGTAAGTGGTTGTCCAGGGGCTGACACTGTCTTTGTGGACAGATTGGATCCCTGAGGATACTGCGGGGAACACCATGATAGAGATGCAGAAGACATAGAATACACTCAGACCGAGCACCCACGTCTTCCTGAGGATGGGCTGGAGTGGTGGGACAGAGACTCTGCTCGCTGTGCCTGTAGCGTCTCCACCTTCGCTCATCACTGCAGCACTGGTGCATGTTGCTGCCAGCATGTAGTGTCTAAAGAAGAGAAGCACAACGCAGCATGTTTTAGAACAGCTGGTACATCTACTATCTAAGAAATATATAGGTTTTTATGAATTTTTATTTGAAGTCTGAACTGCATTAATATACATACTGCAGCTTTGATTGCTCTCGGTGTAATGATCAAATTGTCTTATTTTGTAACATATCTCCACTTTAACAAGATGTATTGAACCTGTCCCCTAAACATTAGTTTTATCATTAGACTGTCATGATGCATTCTTTAGGGGCAGGTAAAGCCCAAAAATGATTCTAATGTTATTAGTCGAATTTGTTAAATGCATTGAAAGGGATAAAATAATGATTTGATTATTTATGTGGATTGACCTAAATCAAAAAATAACAGCCTATTTAAAATGCTCATGCAAAATAACTGGAGCAAGTATGTGTGGGATTTCAACATTTCTTGCATTGGCACCATCTGGTGGTAGCATGCAGAATGACACTGTGGCAGATAATGCTCACTACTTAACTACAGTCTCTGTCATTTTATCATCCAGATTCAGATGAAAGAACAGTGACAGTGTTATCATCACATTTATCCGTAGGTTAAGATACAAGTTTGTTGGCTAGTGTATGTATCTATATTGGAATCAGAACATCTTTGTCGGCCTCTGACCTTGAATATGCCAGCTTGGGCAGCAGCAGGTACGTGATGATGCAGAGCAGAATGAAGACGTCGGCTGTCAGGAAATAAGCCAGAGCGCTGTTTGTCACATCCTTCGCGACTGCCAGGTCTAGTACTGATGCCACTGCACTCAGCGTGCCTCCCATAGCCTGGCCTGAGACAAAAAAAGGGCTTATTGTGCAGTCTGTTAAGAAGAGACCTTTGAACTGCCAAATGTCCCACCTTAATTACAATTTGTTAAATATAACTATAAATCCTTTTTTTTTTTTGCTTTTATTAGAGAGTGCAGCAGAGAGTTGACAGGAAATGAGGGTGAGAGGATAATGACGTGCAACAAAGGTCCCCCAGAGGTGACCCCAATGAATGCTATGATTATGGTCAGCGTCCCACATTCCTCGCCCTTCACGATGCCTCATATGCTCAACCAATTTATGTACCAGTTCATTTCTGTTCTGCACTGGACAAGAGGCCTCATTATAACCAGTTATGTTAATAAAGTCAATAATTAAACCCATTAATTAATTGGAAGTATCCATGTCACTATATTGGTCTTACATAATACAAATATAGTAAATAATATTTAAGTTTAAGGCATTAGAGATCTAAAGTATTTTTAGCAACATAAGTGTTTATTCATTAATGTGCTAATCGATGCAACAAAGTGCTCCAAAATGAGGTCCAAAGACAGGATCATTTGTTCTATAGTGGGAGTGCTTCATGTAAGTATACCATTTCTCAAGCGTATCCTATCTTGTATTGTTGTTGTGTTCACCAGTGCTAAATAGTACATACTCTGGATATCAAAGTTTACATGTTAAGGAAATCGTGTAAACGAGAGACCTTCCTGATGTGAATGACGTCAGTACCTGATAATAGGGCCTGAGAGATCCTCATGGGGAAATGCCCACTGATCCCGAACACACTGCCAGAGAAGAGGTTGGAGGCTCCACTGACGACAGCCACGCTGGCCAACGTGCCGATGAAGAACTCCACACTGCAGTCTGACACGTCCACCTTCACCATCACTGTGGTCACCACAAACACCAGCAGGATCACAAAGAGAGACAACAGGATCCGGACGTTCGAAGACAATCTACCAACATGGAGCACAGACAGATTTACTGGGATTAGGCAGTTTTATTAACGAGGATCTGATCAACATAAACAGAAAAAAATGCAGATATTTATGCTGTGCTGTTGGAGCAAGTCAGAAACTGTACAGTCTGTGTACAACATAAATATGCAAACAACACTGACTGTACACAAATGTGAGACAGCAAGCTATTAGTTACACACATGTCTTCTGCTGCACAGCTGTGACAAAACAGCCCCTTTTTCCCCCCTTATCTCAAACCAGAACAGACTGATCCTAGTCCAGGGAGAATGTAAAGACACACACAGCATTCAAAATCCTGTGGTAAATTACATTACTGTAATCTGTTAGCCCTTACACAGGACAAATGTCCCACTGTAACTTCCAAACACTGACAGATATATCAACACAGAACATGTGAAACTGCGATAAATGTACTTTACACTGTCTATCGTGGTGAACACAGAGACTAAGGAAGGAAAAAGTCAGTGAAAGAGCATGCTGTTGCTGTGTCTGTGTCTCTGTGTGTGTGTGTGTGTGTGTGTGTGTGTGTGTGGGGTCTTAACCTGTTCACTAGGACGTAGTTGAGTATCAGACACAGCACAGAGGGCACCGTGGAGGCAATGGCCAGATAACTTTCAAAGTAGTCCTGTGAATATAAAAAAAAGTATTTGCTTGAATGTAAGTGAGAGCAGGCACTCATGCAACCACACAGCTTCTCAAAGTAAGAGGAAGTGAAAGGAGAAATATAAAAATCTATCAAATTTTCTTCCTTATATATTTTTGCTTTGGTTTCTTAGTCAAGTCAAGCATTAATCTCAGAACAGTAGAAATCTACAGAGCTCACTGATCTAACAGCTGTTTAGATCTAAAATAACAAGCTTCTATTAATTGATTTGTGTTTTTGTTTTGTTTTGTTTATTTGTTTTACAAATAAAGGGCAATCTTGACTGAGATTCTTTTGAAAATACATTTTATGTGATTTGCTTAACCATTACAACGTGCTACATGTCATCATGATTTTTTTTATTTGTGCATCCCATCAGGAAATGAAAGCTTTAGTAGGTGGATTATACAGTGAAACAGATATAATAATAATATAATAATATATTATAATAATAATTTCGAGAACTAATGGTTCAACTTTGAATATATCTAAGACCATCGCTCTGTCTCTCTGAAGTTGAGTGATTCTTTCAGTGTACTACACAAATGTGACAGACATTTCTATAGTAACCATGACAGTTATGTCCACATTGATATGTGAAAGTAGTACATAACCCCACACAGTTTTATAGCAGAGTCTAAATTAACTACACTGTGTTTACCACCCTGAATATTTTCTCTTACCTTCTTTGACTTTAACTTTGCTGTCCTCAACAGGCCTTTGGCATTTCTAATTGTATAATTGTGTTACAATGGATTTCTGTCAGATGTGAAAGGACACTCAGTCCTCACATCTGTCACAGGATCACCAGTCCCACGAAAGGCATGCAGAACGGCATAAATGTGCATCTTCCCGTGTAACACACACAAACAATAATCATAGCATTGTATTAAGGGTCCCTCTCACTCACACTGAGATCTGATCGTTGATCCTCATTGCCGCTGTGATGAGTGTTGTTACTCAGTTTGTAGAGCCAGTAGTGTTTGGCTGTTATGAAGAAGTTCCAGGGCAGCAGGGAGCCGATGCCCATCAGAAAAAAGATGATGTACACCAAATTGTAAGAGTCCTCTGGACTGTGGCGTACAGCCAGAGGCACTGAGGAATGCTTGGGCAGGAGGGACGCAGAGGGACTCTCGTCCTCGTTCTCCTCATCCTCTGATGCATCGTGGTTGCCAAAAGCATTCGGAACATAGGAAGAGTTGACACTAGGCTGCACAGGCTCTGTGCCATCCATTTTAACAGACAGACAGGCTACTCACAAAGTAAAGATGAGAGAAAACAGGGAAGGTTGAGGGCGTAAAAGAACACTAAGACAGGAGGTGTTAAACAGAAAGCTGTGGAAGAGAATAAAAATTAGTTAAAAAAAAGACACAACAACACTATAATGTTATTACAATAAGTGGGGTTTGGCTGAGGCTTACGTTTACTTGTGCTAGTTCAGAAAGGAAAAAACAGAGTGTGTTTGTTCTGAAGCCATAGTCTGGAGAGATCTCTGTGCTGTAGTTGGTAGAGATCAGTCCAATCATCAAGATCCTGTGATGCTGCAAAGCAAGGAGTCAAATTTAACCCTGAGAATGATCACTAAATGCTGGGCATATTAACAGGTGTTATACAAATCTATCCCAAGACAAGTAAGATAATGCAAGACCTGTCAAGTTGAGCTCAAAACAATGATCATTACAAACTGGTACCTCAGTGGGGATCAGAAAGGTGCACAGCTAAACTATGACTCATCATCATTATGACTCAGATGGTGTGAACACATTGCCCTTTTCTCACTGTGCCTTCATCACTATTTGGCAGGAGTGTGTTGATGTGAACTGGCTGCTCTCCCAAAGAAGGAATCACTCCTTGCCTGAAGTAACTAGAGTCACGGCTCAGCCATTCCCACACACAGTGGGTTTCTTTTAAGTTAAATGCTCCATCAGATTAAACAACTCAGCATATTACCACATGTGTCTTCTGAGGACATGTGATTGTTTAATTCCTTATATTGACTTTCAGCACACACTACAGTTTTATCTCACATCTGCACGTGTTGTGCAAACTCCAATCTCACATGTCAAAAAGAAATAGTGAGTGGTGCATGAAACAGGAGCAAAGCTGCATAGTGAAGTGAAAACCATTGACATAAACAGGAAAACAAGTCTTCAATAGAAACACTTCCTTGAAGGCGGTCACTTTAACTAATTAAAAGAGATAAAAGGAAGACACACGTGACAGCTATAAACGCTGACCTTGCACCCTAAAGCATCTTGTGTGTCACTAATGAGGAACCAGTATTCACATGATGCTGACCCGAGAAAAAACAAAATTACACGAGCTGAAACTTCAGACTACACCAGATGTTTCATTCAAGGAAGTGTGTCACTGCAGACAGTTGGTTCTTTCCACTATTCACTGCAAAAATATTCTGCTCTTCAGGCGAAAAAAATACAGGTCAAGTTTTATTGTTTAATCTGGACACCGGTATATATATATGCAAGGACGTAAACTAGCTAACTAATCAGGAGCTAGCTAAGTGGGTATCCCAGCATTGAACGATGTATGCACAAACATAGCTACTCAACCCGCGGCCCACGAATAAAACATAAACGTACCTCACTGTGAGAGACTCCCTGGCTGTTGCTTCTGTCGTTTCTTCAGGAGTTACACTCACACACAAATCCATTTCACAGCAAACTTCTTTTTTGGTCAGCTGATAAACCGCATTCCCCTGCCTGTTGACTACGGGCAGCTACAACAATAACACATCCGGCACGAATCTTTCAAAATAAAACTGTTATCGACAGGTTATCTATACCAGACTGAATCAAGACGTATATTTCGCAGAATGGGGATGTAAATTTAACTTTTCCAATACTTCCTCTAACTCTCGATTCATTCAAAGTGTGTTCTGAACATTGAAATAAAATAAAAGTAAAACGCAACTCACGCTATTATTCTGATAGTCAGACCCGCATACCTGAAGTCCTGTTATTGTGGGAAATGATTTCTACTTGTTTTCCGGTACAGCTTTAAAAAAAAATAAAAATAAAAGCACGTATTCAGTAAAACCGAAATAGAGTAAAACCAAGTTCAACAAATGTCTAACAATTGCTACTAATTTGCAATACTTGAATGTTGTTTAAAAAATTGTTTTCGTAATTTACTAAATATTTTGAAAGGTACAGATGTAAATGACATAAAAAACAGAAAGTCAAACATAGTTTTTTTTTTTTTTTGGGGGGGGGGGAATTTTGAATACTGTTATAAACCCCTTGCTGTCATTGAGAAATCTGATATCTCTAAAGGTTGGTTCGTGAGATACAAATCCGAAGCAGATTTAGAGCAAAATGTAGAGCATTATGTTTTTGGAGATTAATTACAAATATTTCTGATAAATGTTCCGTGAATTATGAAAAACTAGGTTTAAAAAAACTCAGAAATGTCTGAGTAATTGCACTAAAATATTATTAACATTTACATTTCATTTACATGAACTCATTTGGCAGATGCTTTTATCCAAAGTGACTTGAATTAGCTACAACATTAAAGCTTCAGTGCAGTATAGGCAACCTTAGTCTATTAATAACATTTTCTTGCACAAGCTTACGAAATATACCATCATACAATTTGTAGCACTCATTAATAAAAATGAACCTAACCTTAAGATATCACCTGGAAATCATTACACCAGCAACAGACTGTCTGTGCTGTTGTGGATTTATCATTAGTACTTGATCATTAGTTAGATCATTACAACAGTTTTACTACACTCAACAGTAGTAACATAATTTATGTTTGTTAATAGGAAATGTATCAGTAAATTTCCATTGATATATTATTTTATATATCATTTTGGCACTAACAACACTCATGCTTCACGTTTAGTAATCTGATTAAAACCACAGTGAAATGTAGAAAGTGCTTATTCAGGGATGATTAATTAAATATAATATTCACTCACATTGCAAATATTCCCTGCTTAGTAAAAAAAAATGCCAGAATCAGTTTTGAATATATTGTACTATTGTGTACTGGCTTTTGAACACAGTACATGTTGAAAAGTGTGGAGTACTCATAACATCTGCCATTAGAGGGCACCAGGGGACAGTGTGTTCAGTCGTGTGTCAGTGCACCTCACTGGGATATACAAGCAATTACAGTACCTGTGTGGAGAAAAGAGACTAAAAGGCCTCTTCACTGTCAAACATGATGACACCAGGTGATTTTGTGTCTCTGACTGGAGTGACCACCTGCAGACTCTTAGCCCTGCGTGACACATGAGTGGACACCAGTGGACTAAACAAATCACTATCAAATGAATCACTGCTCAAATGTGGAGCCTATCCAACTCACAGCTCCTGAACTGCTGTTTCCCCCTGGCAACAACAGATCGAACTGTGCCAGTGCACAAATAATCTGAAATGTTTTTTTTCTTTCCACAATGAGCCTTGTACTTACAGTACAATATAAACCTAAGCACTGATTAGATTCCCATTTTCTCATTTTCTCTCTATGAAGGCGCATGGGCCTGTATACTTTCAGAAAAGGATTCCACAGCAGTTCATTGTACACCTTACACTCCATGTCTCAATGCAGATTCTTATATATTCCTTTTAATTTCTGTTAGGCGAGCTCAAAAATGACTACAATCATTTCATAATGCAGAAGAATATATGTAGTAAATGCCATATGCCACGTATGTATGTGTATGTTGTCAGAATAGTCTCTACGCACCTTAAGAATAATATTATTCTCACTGCTGATTCATTCACTAAAAAGCAACAAAACATCCTGTGTGAGGCTGATGCTGCAGCCAGCTTTTATACCAGCACTTTATGCATTATAAAAGGTTCAATTAACTCATGCACTGAAGGGTGGCATATCAGTCCTCAATTAGCAGTGCATCTAATGAAACAGGTGCAAAGTGTTGCCTGCCATTAAGACCATAGTGCAGCACATACTCACTACAGATGACTCACTGGGATATTTGTCCTCCATATAAGAGCCTAATCTGATGAATCCCCACACATCCTGCACTCATAAAAAAGCTGAGGTTAGATCTAAAGGCCCATAGTCGATCCTTAAAGGCCACTATTAGTGCCTCTAAAACCTCGTTAATTTGGACGCTGGACTGTTAAAAGCTTTCAAAACTAAATGGACCTAAAGGGAATTTCCCATTGAAGTGTGAGGAAGAGAGGGACAGGTTGAGTAGCTCTGTTTTCTGTGAAAATAAGGTGTAATTGATAAAGAACCTATTCCATTTAACAGTGACTTTGTCTTTGCCAAGGAGCTCCAGAGAAGCCTGTAATTTGGTCTATGGATTTAATGGAAGCTGCTTCTACCCCGTTTGGTTTTGTAATAACAAATTTTTAACTCAATAATAACAGAACAAACAACACAAACACTGCAGTTAAACTAAGAAATATAATTTATTGCATAAAAATTATATTTAGTTACAGGTAAGAAGGCTAGACGTTTATTTACAATTGGTACTTTACAGAGATAAAATAATGTCACTGAATCAGTTTTGTTTTCTTTGTTTGTTGGTTTTTTGTTTTGTTTTTCTGTAAAAATGTCTGACTTCTTGAACAAAAGGCTAATTGTTTTCTCTTTGATGGGAGCAAGGTAGAATCCTGTCCAGTTCCAGCACGAATGATCCAGAGCTATGGCCAAAGATCCAACAGACACTCGAGAAATCTGGACAAATGAACACTGTAGTCTACAGCTAGCCAGTCTCTGTCACGAGATTCGAGGAAAGAAAATAGTCCTGCAGTGTTTAGGGATCCAAAGTACTGGACCGGTCATGTTCAGTTGATATTTCCTCACACGCAAAAGATCTGCAGGGCACGAGTTTCATAATGTTAGTCACAACCAGTATTGTAGCCATTGCACCAAATTTTGTTTTCCTCTTCCACATGTGCTTTTTCAGTTGTCGCTTCCTTGTTTACTGATCCAATCCCTCTGATCCAAATGGAGGATTCCCACTACCGTCACCTCTCTTTAACCACTTTAGGATACAAAATCAGAACCCTGTCAATGCCCTGGTCTGAAAAAATAGAATTACTCTTCCAGGAAACAAAAGAAGTCAAAAAATGCTTTGCTTTTCTTTTGTACTTGCATAGCACTTACAAAGAGAAATGACAGACCTTAAGCGTGTGCACATACTCTATTTGCACACCCACATACCCACTCGCACACGCACACACACACCCACACACCCCCACACACCCACACCCACACACACAGAGTTTGAGTTCATTCACACAAAACAGTGACATGACTCACTGCTGAAGAGGAGGGATACTGCCTGTGTTTTGGTTTTTTTTTTTTTTTTTTTTTGTGGTTTGAAGATATGAACACTTTGTTTTTGCTTTTGAGGGAGGAAAAGACTCAATGACACACAGAAAATTAAGTAAAGACAATGTTACAGATGACAGCATTTCAATTCCCGTCTAACAATAACCGACAGAACAATATTGATAATGCAAATAGCTTGAGGAACCCTGACCACAAAGCAGGCGGCTTAGTAAAAACAATATGTTATCAAACTGAGAGGAGGGAGAAGTAATGAGTTTCACGCTGATGGACAGACAGTGGTGGACAACGAAGAGATCGAAACATAATGCAGTTAGTGTTGAGGTAAATTTGATGGTCCCTTGCTGCCTAGTTGATTCAAGACAAGGCTAATCTATTCTGAACAGTGGGAACTGCCCTCACTTACAGCAAAGAAAAAAAAATGCCTATGAAACACAGCGTACAGCATATTCACCTGGACGTCTGACCACCTCTAATCATGTTGTACAGTTCATATTTTACATTTCGAATAGATACACAATATTAAGAATAACAAACAAACATGGTTTTGTTATTCGCAGCTGAGACAGCCGCTGTGCACCTAAGCCTCCCATTTGGCCTGCTCTACTAGAATCAGAAATAATACACAGCAGCTCAGCGGCCTAAACAAGCACAGATGATAAAGCTGGTTCTATATGATCGTAACAGCAATGACAATGAAAAGAGAGAGAGAGAAAAAAAAAAAGATCCACAAATATGGATAATAACTTAAAGAGCGTTCCCCAAAGGAAACTTTTAAGGGATGACCAGAAAGCTCTCCTGCAGTTTATTCTCAACAGATCGGAGGAGTGTGGCGGAGCGATAGAGGAATGTGAGGAGAGATGAAAGAGAAAAACCCCTGTGAGTCGGAAAGATATGCCAAGGCTTTGAGGCATTTGTTGGTACAATATAAAGAGTCAGTTGGTGTAGTTATCCACCAATTCTGAAACAAACTTCACAATTCACCCTCCCACCACAAAGAAGAGGCAGCTTTTTGATTCTTTCTATTCCCTTTTTTTTTTTTTTTTTTTTTTCTCAGCCCAAAGCGATAAGCTCAAGCCCTGAAACCTTAAGAGTTGGGTCCTCATACGATTTGCTGGCAGTCAAAGCAGTTACACAAGAAATCCTAGCCTGTCTGATTCGGAGCCGATTAATGACCAGTTTGTCCGCGTGTGTGTTGGAGTGTGTCTGTAGCCTGAGGAGGGCGCAGACAGGTTTGTGCTGCCTGTCACTTCCCACACAGAATGACAATGGAGGAAACAAAAGCCCCTGCCATGAGGTGAGATGATGTTAAATCATGCACTTTCATGCTGCTACTGAAACATGGGTAAACATGGTGTTTGCCTTTGTGTGTCTGTGTTATTGTGCGTGCTTGAGTGCGCTGAATACATGGATTTTTTTTATTTTTTGTTGTTGTTGTTTGTTCCAAAGCGTTGTCATTTATGTACAAGAATAGCATCATTTTCAATCGTTGAAGAAGACAGTCATTAGCACACACACTTTATATCTTCGTTACCCTTAAAATGCTTTCACATCTTGCAGATGCAACATTGCTTTGGAGGATTCAAGCTGAATCAGGTTAGCAGTTGTCATAAGATGGCTCGCAGGGAGACAGGTTATGGTGGATGTAGCTACAGCGGGCCGGTGAGAAGTGAGATGAGGCAGAGGTAATACAGTGCATGTGAGAGAACCAAAATGCTCTGTGGGCTTATGATGTGTGCCAGGGTGCATATTCATAGGCAGGTATCCTTATTTTCATCACGGTGGGGGAAAAAATGTCTGGCTTGCTCTATTGTTCCTTGACCAATCAACAATCCCCATCAGTTGTCATGACAACTAGCACCTCACTTTTGCCCATCTCTTCCAGCGCGGTCGCCAGAGAGACCAGGTCTGCGTCACCTTGGTGACAGGCTTCCCATAAGTCCAGCAGAACACCTGTGGGGCTGGGCTTTGTTGCAAAGTAGTTCAAGTACCTGAGGGGAAGAGAGACGAGGTAAGTTTATTCTCAACAGAAGAGGAGAGAGTGAAGGAAGCGCTGCATTATTAATTACGAACACTTAAAGTCATTAATACTTTATGTTGCAAATGCTGCTGGTAACACTTCATTATGACAGTCCTGTATTGATGCCCAACTAACTATCATATTTCACAGAGCAGGACTAGGTAGTTAGCAAGATGAAATATACAACATGCATAATAATCATATTCCTTAACTTAATATTCAAGTCATGTTTTAATGATCCTGTTCAGTACGAACAGGATACAACCCTGTTTTTCTGTTTAAATTTGTGTTCATAGTGTCACACATAACCTAAACCCACACTGAACTCTAAGCCCTTTTTAAATTACAACCCCAAATTCATCACTCCACAGTATGAACTAAGCACCTGAGTATCAGCGCTGGACTCCACAACTACGCTATTATCAATGTGCGGCCAAGCTGCTGTTCACACATTAACATGTGAGGCTGATCTGACCTGTCAAAGCCCAGACTGCGTGCCAGTAGCCTCCAGTCACACCCACGAGCGCTGGGTGCATCCAAACTGGCACAGATCTTCTGGCGGATGGAGTCAGGCAAGCGAAAGGCATAGGGTCCCACTTGAGAGGAAGGCAGGCAGGTGCCTCCTGAGGGGAGGGGCGAGTGCGGTGGTAGAGTCTGGAATGACAGAGACGGACATTTTGTGATTTTTTTTCTTTTTTTTTTTTAGCATGCCTCTGTGGCTTCCATATCGCTATTATCAATGTGTGCACGAGCCTGTTTTTAGCTGTCGCCATTACCTCCTGAATATCTGTATGCAGCTGGAATATCTGTCCCTCCCCTTCCACCTGTCGGACACAGATCTTACAGGTGAGCTGCGACACGGCCAGGCTGCCTCTCTCCAGGCTGAAGGTGCAGTGCAGTGGTCTCTGACTGCCGCTCCAAATGTGATAGAACGGGATCTCCTGCCACACAAAGAAAAACAGTCAAACAAAAAGAGCTGGATTAAAAGTCTCTTTGTCCTGAGCAGCACAGTCAGGAATGATCTAGAACACAAGTTTCCATTCAAGGGTTGTGCAATATATGTTATTTTGATTCCAACCAAGTGGGTCTGCGTGTGTTGCAGCACAATTGTTTTCTAAAGCGCACTGTCCATAAATTAGAAGCACTATCAGATTTCCTGTTTGTTTATTCAGAGGAGGTTCAGACTGCAATTTCGGTTGCTGCCGCCAAGAGAATGCAGCAGAGAGTTTTGGTGTTGACAACAGCAGTGGATACTATAAAATCTACTGTCTGTATTCTCATCCTAAACATCCTACTGAAGTCTGAAGAGTTTGTCAGACCGTGGCGTTTGCTTATGAGGTATTGCTTATTAATCAAAGTAACAATACTATTTGTAAGCTTCTGATGATTTCTCCTGTGTTCAGATGCAGACAGACTTCTCTCTTCTAGACCTACATGCAAATAAACAGGCTAGTATATCGTCTGCTGCATTATGTCACCTGGTACTTGGCCAGAAGTTTGCTTCTCCAGTGAGTGTGAGGAATGTCGTGGATGGACAGGCGCAGGTTGTGGTAGCTGTCTTTGAAGAGCAGCGGCTTGGGATCCTCCAGCAAAACTCCGCCTAGACTCCTCTCCAGATCCAGCACCTCCTGCACAGAGGCAGAGAGAAGACGGGCTCAGGAACACCTTCATTCGATCGTTACAGGTTTATAATTATGACACATTTCGAGAGCGCACCTTCGAAAATCCTTAATTAAAATGTGTTGTGCATTCTCTTAGACAATGTCTCCAAATGGAAATGTGTTAGAGCTGCCTGGGTTCAAAGCTGACTGAACTTTAGCAGCCAGAAATCATGTAATGTGCTGCCAGTAAACTGCACACAGCACGCTCATGTTTACCGCCCTGGCTGCTCTGCGAACACTTGCAAACATACAACAAGGGACCGAGGGAGGGAAAATATTTAACGTCAGTGAGTGAGTCCAACTTTCTCTGGACGCTCTGCTCACTCGCTGTTTAGTAGGGAGCTTGTATTGTGCCGTACTATTTTGAGGCATGGCTGCTAGTGGAACAGAAGCAGCGCCTCCAGAATGTAATCTGACAAAACAGGGTGGATCTGCAGGGTCAGTTCAGAGAGGACGGTACTCCTCTATTGCCCTCCAATCCTTATTATCCTCTTATTGTTATCATCCTTCACAACACCTTGTTTGTGTTATGCTCTATTTATATTTATACCTTTTTATTTCATTTCATGCTTTGCTTTTTGATTTTGCAAGTTCAGATCTTCTGCATGATTTAATCTGTCTTTTATTTTGGTTTTCTTCTTTTTTTAAACGGACTATTTAGATAGGATGTTTTTACACTCAGTGATTTCTTTCACACATCGAGTATTATTTTACCAGCTGGTCATTTACAGGTGGTTCCTAAGTAAATGTAAATCATAATAGAAACACTTGTTATGAAAGCTATGAAAGTTTTAGATTAAAAAAAAAACAAGAAACAGCATAATCACAATATACTGGAAAAATGTAAATATGCTATGTATGTATATGTTTTTGCATGGACTCATTAAACAGAGGGCTGAGAGTGGAACTGGCGCTAGGGATCAGTAAAGGGAAGTAAATATTGGAAAGCCTTACCACTTGTATTAGAGGAGTGTCCTACACGTCCCGCCTCCAAGACATATCTCAAACATTAAGTCAAACCACATCTGCGATCACTTTTAACTCAGTGCGCTGCAAATTGTAATTATTTTTATTTGTGTATTTCATAATTGTATTTATGTTACTTGTAATGTTTTTTGTTTTACGGTACCTGCCCAGGGACTATGGATGCAAATGATAATTTTTGCCACGATTGCGCATGTTTACATTGTGTATCATATCAACAAACAAACAAACAAATAAACAGATGGCACTGGTTGTTTATGACATAAACCCAAACCCAAACCAAACCAATCTCTGCTACAGAGATACTTTACAACTGCAGCTGATATGATGGATGAATTTTTCATTTAAAAGAAAATACTTAAATAAATTACTAGTACTGCACTTATTAAAGGAGATCTCAAGTGTGTTTACAGTTCCTTGGGAGTGTCTGGTGCATTCGTGAGAAAAGATGCATAATGTTTTTTGGGGGCTGCAGAGGGCGCTGCACAAAACCTGATAAATTGTCTCAACTGATGTCATTCGAGTCGGCGGCGGTTGGGACTGAAGAGTGTGAGTCAGGACAGGAAGTGAGCTCCTCATCTCTGCTTGAGGCTAGCTCCTCAAAGCTACATTAGCTGCCACTAGCATAACACACCCAAATCTCCAACAATACTGTCGGCAGGTGAGATGTATTGTGGGTAAAGTAGGTTTTGACGAGGTGGAAAATTGTGTGGAATAAAGCAGGCAATATCGCTGGCACCGCTGCATTGATTCTGACTCTTTGTTTGTGTCCAGCAGTGTTATAGCAGTGCAATGTTCAATCAGTGGAGTGCTCTTTTAATATTTAAACTAGCGTTGCCAGTCAAAGAAAAAGAAGTAAACAAGTCAATAGAAGTGAAAACAGAGACACGAGACGAATGAAAGTAAGCAGGTGAACAAACTGACACAAGTTCAGATATAGACATTGATGCACACGCAGACAAAAGAGATCGATGAACAGAATAAACACCTTGAGGGCATGTGGGGTGTCATGGATACAGTAGATCCGGAGGCTGTAGTCAAGGGAGAGGCAGGGTGCTCGGGGGGCGAACAGGGCCAGCTGCAGGCGTTTGCAGGCCGGCTGCGGGGGGCAGGACTGGCCCACCAGGCCGTACGTTCCCAGCTGCTCCATGAGAACGTGACAACACTCCTCCTCCAGCTGCAGGTAGCACGGAGACGACAAAGTCTCCTCGCCCACCGTCAGCACCTCCTGAAAAAAAGGTGGAGGCAGGGTTCAGTGATGCCGCATCGGCAACAACAAGCTCTCCATTATTTCGATACCTAGTTGTGTGACTGTCTGACCTCCCAGGCCCCCTGGTGTGTCTGAGTCTTGAGTGTGAGGGTCCAGTCGGGTGTAGGTGTGTCTAGCTGGGCACAGTGGGGCAACGTGAGGACCACAGGACGGTTCAGTAGCATACCAGACGGGCCACAGCTCACCACAGGACTTAACACAGTCTGACTGCCCTCAGAGGGTAGCCTGTAAAATGTCACACACACATACACATTTACAACAGTTGCTGAAACGTCACACACACTATAGAAAAACATCATGGCCACGACACATCAGTACCAGGTCGGGAACATCCTGGTATTGATGTGTTTCAGGCGAAGTGAATATCAGACTTCCAGAAAATTGGCAAGAAATTAATCCACTCCAATATTCGTGTGGAACTTGAGTCAAGTTGATAAATTTTTTATCTTAAGAAAAAGTGATAGAGCCGCCTAATAACCTTCAAGTGATTCGCAGTAGGTGAGCCTTGCATGGGAACATTTCTGATTGAGGTGAGAATAAGGTCTGTTCTGCTACGTGGCTGCAAAGGAGATGAGTGAAATCGAGGGATAAGGCACTCACGTTGTTTTGTCCCACTTGTTAATAATGAGGTACATCTCGTAGAACTTCCCCTGGGGGATTGTGCCAGGGGGGACCAGCAGGCTCACACCTGAGGGCGAAGGCATCACGACTTAATCTTGTCTTCTGTGTGATTAACTGAGCACGCCATTGCTTCACAGTGTTAGAATACAAATCTTTCCATTTGTGCATAAAAAGAGAGTTGGGGGTGTTATTACCTGTGTTGGGGATGGTGAGGCGTCCTCCCAGGTTACCCAGGGTGGCGCTGGTGCTCAGCCCGGGCTCTCTGGACAGGGTGTGACTATGATACTCCCGCTCTCTACCCACGGTGCCTACCGACTTCAGGCTGAGGATCTCCCCGTCTCCTGAGACCATGTCAGCAGGGAGCTCCAGGGAGGAAAGAGTGGAGGAGTTGTACACCTTGATTTTGAGGCTGGGCAAGGGGTCCAGCAGGGGAGAGGTGGTCATGGGGATTTTGTGGGGGCTGTCGTTGACCCCGTGCTGCAGCGAGAAGAGGGGTCCGCGGAAAGCCCCCGCTGTGGCTGTGAGATCGGGAGGAACTGAGGGATGCAGAGGGTGAGGGTTATCTGCAGACACAGGAGAAGAGAGGAGCTGTTCTCTTATCACCAGAAATGACACACGCCGCGCTGAGAGTGCTAAAAGTGACGCGAGTGAAATGGATTAATGTTGCTAATTAAAATTTGATGGCAAGAACAAGAGAAAGGAATAGCATAACAAATGCTTAAAATGAAGAAAAAAATGTGATGCAGCTAAGAACAGAGAACTGACTAAGCGAGAGGAGATAACAGTATAAAGACAATTAATTTATATGATGTTATAAATAGCAATGTGATAATGACATGAATTGTGAAGAAGTTCTCCTATGAGGATGACTAAAAACAGGAAAAGTTGTGAAAACAATGATAAAAAAAGAGAATCCAAATGTGTATTGAATAATGTGTATGTGTGACTGGAAGTATGTGTGTGACTCACCCTGTCTGGGAGGCTTGTAGTTGCCAGGGTGGAAGGCGGTGGTGAGAGCAGACGAAGAATCGGTGATATCTCCGTGGAGATGGCGGCGTCTGCGGCGATATGCGAGGCCTCCCACGCACAGCGCCAGGATCACACACAGCAGCAGGGCCACCACCAGACCGGCGTAGACCGCTACACCCATACCTGGGGCCAGTGCTGAAAGAAGGACACAACAACAGACATTATAAAGAGACACACATACAGACACAAACGCAAGGGAAACACAGGGGTGAAAGAAAAAATATATATATAATATATTGATGAGACAGCATCTGATTTACTACACACCCACTGCAGCAGGAAGTAGTATAAATCGGTTATTGCAGTCTATGTTAGTGCTTAAAAGATTAGTCGATTAATTCATTAAATGCCCATAATTTCTGATGATCAAATCATCTTTCTCCAGCTACTACAACGAGAGAATTCTCACATCATTGTATGACTGTAAATTCAATATCTTTGGGATTTGGATTATTGATCGAACTAAACAAGCAGCGTCCCCTCGAGCTCTGGGACTTATAATGCAACTTTTGACTGTAGATTCTAACACAGGCATGTCTGACTGCCCGATTAATCAAAAAGAATAATCAACCAATTCATCAGTGATGGA
Organism: Seriola lalandi dorsalis; assembly: GCF_002814215.2. Classification (NCBI taxonomy): domain Eukaryota; kingdom Metazoa; phylum Chordata; class Actinopteri; order Carangiformes; family Carangidae; genus Seriola; species Seriola lalandi. Next base: position 5,120,275 of record NW_019525348.1, read on the forward strand.
AATTATTCACAGTTGCGATTTATATCTTCAAGTATAGGTTTATATTTATGTCTATCTTAAAACAATACTGACATGCCCATTTGTTCATTTAATGATATACTGGTTGCCTTAATTTCTCCTCATGTCCATACTGGGCTTGAAGACATCCCTCCACAACGTGATTCCAGTGGAACAGATGGGGGGACAAATCCACAGTCCTTGTTCTGTGCCAAAGTGCATTCGCTGAGGCGTGTATCTTCCAAAGTTACAGACATAAAAATTATGCCAACGAGTCTCACGCAGTGAGGTGTACAATTGTTAAAAGTTGTGCATCTGTAGACTTGGAGGTATTGGCAGTGGTATCAGGAGAGAGAAGGGTGGATCGGCTATAAAATGAGCTTCAGCTGAACCTTATCGTGCATTTTACACAGAGCGAGGACTGTGGACTGTGTCCCACAGCTGTTATACTGGAATTGCATTAGGAAGGGGATCACGTCACTGCTAGTATGAAAAAGGAGACATGATCACAGTGACGATAACTCTCTCAGTGAACTTGTGAGTATGTGAGTGCAAAGACTAAAACGCTTACAGGATATACCGGTTGTTCAGCCACAGCTACATCTTTTTGTTTGAAAGAGACCAACCACAACCAAGTTTTTTTTTTTTTTTTTTTAACAATTGTTTATACACTTGTCTCAATAATTAAATACACTTAACAAATTCAACTTATCAGTAGTATCAAAAGGTATTCAATCACCACTTAAATTCATGAACACCTCTCTCGATCAGTGTTCACCACCAGCAAAAATCTATAACCACAGCAGATTTTGCAGACACTTTCAAACCCTCAGTTTAAAACCTGATGTAATTCAGATGACTGTGGATGGAAATGTGCTAACAACTTTCACAGACAAATGAAACTTCATACTTGAAATAAAATGATCATTAATAAAAATAAATGAATAAAATTGTTCTGGTATTATCCTGATATATATACATATATATATATATAAAAATGTGTATGTATATATATAGATATAATATAATATAGATGTAGTTTTTCATTGATCGTTATGTATTTTGATTAGCTGACTGTATCTTCTGAACCACAGTGTATTGCACTGTGAGAACAAATGGCAAAACACAGTAAAGCCCACTGAAGAATACTGTTGCTTTTTATCATTACACAGGAAAAGTTGTTATTCTTGGTTTCTGATACAATAAAAAATGTATTCATTGAGTTAAATTTGCCACACTCAGGTCATGACGTCTGCTGTGAGAGGCAAATAAACAGATCAAAGGTTTCTTTAGCTGCTTGTGGATGTAAAAATAGAGGATAGGGAAACACATGATATATGTATTTTGCGATGCCCCGAGTAGTTTTTTAGTTCATTGTAAATTGAGTGACAAAGTAGTCTTATGGGAGTTACGGCAGCATGAGTCACACAAAGTGTTTCGCAGGGTGAGGTTAACTGATGTGCTCAGGTGCACGCTTCAAAAGCACACTGTGAAGAGTTTTGAAAAGCGGACATGGTATTGAGACAAATGTGAAAACAAATGTGAAAAACTGTAATAAACAACTCCTAGGGGGGCGTGGGGTTGGGGTCGGAGGTTGACCTTAAATTCACCTGCTCCCCGTTGGCCTCCCTCTCTTTTCCCCTGATTGGTTGTGACTGGTCAGCAGGCCCGACAAAGCCTGCTTAGCCCTGACTCCCCAACACTAGCAGAGCCAGACCCAACCCGGACACGTGAGCCAGTCACACAGCAGCAGAAACGAGAGGGAAGGCGAGCGGCGACGTTTGGCGGGAGACAAATAGCAGCGAAAAAGAAGAGGGAGTAGACAGGCGGGATAAACGAACGAGAAGAGAGCTACAGGAGAGGCAATTTGGAAAAAGCGAGAGGAAGAAGCTAGATAAGGTTGTGATTTGTTGAGAGGACAGAGGGATTATAAGTGTGGTGAGGAGGAGAGATAAGGATAGCAGTGCTTGAGGAGAGGGCCCATGTTAAAAGAGCAGGAGAGAAACAGAGTGGGGAAGAAGTTGGAAGGAACCACAGACACTACAGAGCAGCAGTGAGAGAGTAAGAAAGGGTGGAGAGGAAAGCCGGAGGCAGACAGGCTGGCAGAGGAGAGCTCCCATGCTCACGTGGCGCGATGGAACCGAATCCGACAGCCGTCCGCACTTATTACCAGAAACGGAACAATAGCGAATTAGGTGCATTACCGTGGCTGCTCTCCCCTGAGCCCACGTCACATTGAGCTAGAGGAATTACCATCACTTCAAATGTAAACTATATCACAGATTAACTGAAAGTCATACAGAAATCAACTGTTTTTCTCCAGCAAGTGCTGGAGCTTCCCCTGCACAGCCAGTGGATCAAAGAGTTTCAGTTTAGAGACATGTTATTCTGCTCCCTCCATGACAGAGCCTGCAGATTTTCCTCTCTGTCATATTGGGTCAGAGCCAGATCAACTGTTTTTGGTCAGTTTGCTGAATTGCAATTTATTAATCTGTTTCTTGTAATTAGAGTCCAACCGATTTATCGATCGGCCTATTTTATTGGCCGATATTGGCCTATCACAGATATATACACTGTTGCTCATGAAGTTGGAATAAAATATTTTTTACCTCTTTCCATGAAATGATTGTGACAATGCGATCACAATGTAATCATTGCACCTGGTCAAAAGTGATTAATGATGCATTTAAATAGGAATAAACAGAGGGTTGTGTCTGAAAACAAAATGATTCCAACTTTATGGGCAACAGTGTATATAGTGTATATATATTAATCATTTATATGAAATTATTTATTTTTATTGTTATTTTATTTAATTCCCAGTTAAGTTTACTATTTCAGTGCACTGATGTCATTGTTAAACTGTAAAATATCCTGCTTTCATTACATAGTGTTTATATACGTATATCGGCCAATATACCGACATCAAACATTTTTTAAGGTATCGGCATCTGCCCCATCAGTTGGGCTCTGCTTGTAATTATATCTTTTTTTTCAATCTACAATTGCAGCAAGCTGCTGTGTAAAGGTTACAGTGTGCTAACATGAAGCTGGCTCAGGAAGCCACGCTACACTTAGTCAACACAACAGACAGGATGGGACAACAACAGTCATGAGCCAGCTGGACAAGAAGGTGAGCCAAGACTTCACTGGACTCGATCTGAGATGACAACAAGGTGTGGACAGACAGACTCAACACAAAACACTGCACACATTCAAATCCACGTGCCAACACAGATGTTCGGACTCCTAACCTGTATGAGCACACAAACAGACACACACACACACACATACAACACAAACAGTATGATGCAGTGAAGGAGTGAAGTCATGGGAAGGTGAACTTACGATGGCTTGCATGTTCAATAGAAATCTTTTTATCTGTTTGAACAGGAGACAAAACAAGAGAAGAAGAAAAAAAAAAAAAACACAAAACATAAAAATGGATGGACTACTCGTTATGCAAATGAAAGATGCAACAACATAATACAAAGCAAAGTAAACAATAGCTCATCAATTTGAAAAATGTGAATGTAAACATAAAAGGTGAACTGTGATAAAGAATAAATACATAACATCTAAACAACAATAGCGTCTCTTCTGGAAATGTGTCAGGAATCAGGTTCAGCATAATCGTCTGCACAAGGTAAAGGATGCAGGTGTTGTGTGGTGTCACTGAGTGAGCTGATGAATTTCGAGACCATCTTTCAGGACTGTGTCTCCTACTACATCTCAAACCAAACAGCCCACATCTTTCCCCAGCTTCATCAAAACACCAAATGGTCTTCTCGAGTCTCCCGTTCAGCCAGTGGCTATTAGAATCTCCCACGATGCAGTGAGGATGATGGTTTGTGATGTCTCCGAGCATTTCACATTTATGACTGGGGTATTTAGCCGATCCTCAGAGGGATTAACAATGAGCGAGCATCTGTTGTCTGATGTGAGGAATGAAAGGAGTCATAATGTCATCATGATACTTGTGACCACGGAATAATCATATCAACATGGTGGGAAAATAAATAAGTCAGTCAGTCTCCTGCAGTTTGCCAAATGACACCTTCACAGATTTTCTCCAGCACAGTGCTTCCCATCTTCCCTCCTCTGTCAGAGCGACTTGAGTGCATGTTTTGCTGACGGCCTCCTGAGAACGCTCAGCTCTCCACAGCCAAATCAGACAGTGTATTTGTCTAATCTGGCTGCTCCGTGGAAGCCTGTTTATGTCAAGATTCGTGTGTAGGTCTGATAGAGTTGAAGCACAGCACTGCACTTAATGTGGATATGATTACCACCCCCCACCC
>NW_019525348.1:5124589-5134589 GCF_002814215.2 Seriola lalandi dorsalis
CCCCCCCCTCCCCCCGCACTTGCATTTACGAGGCTTGTCTGTATGCTTTGGTGTGTTGCTTTGTGCCTTGTGTGCGTGTTTTTTTTTATTTTTTATTTTTTTTATGTGTGCACTTGAACGTATCTCGCTGCCTCTGTGGATGTGCGTCTCTAAGATTCTAATGCGCTGTCAGCTGGATTCCTCCCAGCTCATCACGGGCTGCACACTGGGTGTCAGTGCGAGTCTGACTCACTCTCATATGCTCTTCTCTGTGCTAATTTTTCAACTTGGCCGTGTCATGCTTACTTCCCACTCCATGCACTCCCCTAGCGTGCACTTGCTTCTATCTGTATTCCTCTCTCTCTCCATCTGTGCTTTTAAAGATGTGGATCACTTGCCTTCTCTCTTTGTGAACCTAAATTCTCCCTCATGAAACATCTGTCCGAGATGTTCTTTTCAGCTCTCTCTATGTCATTTGCGCTCTCATCAAGCTACAATGGCTAAACACCCTTGAAATATAGTTCTGTACAATGGCTTTGAAATAAAATACACCCTATAAAAATGAGCAACGAGCAAAACAATCTCTGACTGCAAGGTTTGCTATTATCAATTCCAAAACCACCTGAGGCAGCAAATAGGCTGTTAGGGAACTGACCCCTATAGAAACCTCAGAAACACCACTTTCCTTCAGATATTAGACGGCTCAACTATCTGCACTGGTGAACTAAATCTCACAGATGCTGATCTGTACTGACCAAGTGAAGAATTAGGATGCATTACATCAGGAAATATAAATCAACCAAATATTTACTCTCTTTTGACATTTAACAACCACCCCAGCTCAAATACATTGATCTTGTGACTTACTTCGTGTACACAGCCCTTCAGTGCAGTTTTTGCTCTCCATCATGCTGCCGCTGCAGTGCTTTCCTCCGTTCCTGGGTGGGGGGGCTTGGCACTCGCGACTGCGCCAGTGGGTGCACTCTGTCCCGCAGGCGGACCACTTTGCCCACTCTGTCCAGCCTCCATCCACTGGAACGAGACAGCGGAGATGTGAGTCATTTTATAGCTCAATACTTGCATCATTCCAGGTAGAAGGGAACTGGGTATGGCATTATAAGGCAGCATGATGCATACTGTATGTAATGGCTTGAGGTGCATGATTTTGCAATTTGCAAAATACATTCTGAAATTTGAGGAGTTTAAATAACTTTGGAGTCAGGATGGTCTGACACCTGGTCTGTGAGGCAGGAAGACCCAGAACAGTGTGTGACAGTAAATCATAACTGTGTTCCTGATGTACACAACTTCACAGTTACATGATGAAATGACCATATGTTATTCTGTCCTGGCTTCAGTTTTAAAATTCTGCTCCTGCAAAACGGTCCGTTTGGGGAATCTCCCGATATTCCAGTGCATGTGTGCTTCATCTGAACATGTAAATAATACAGATGTTCACCTGGGCACAGTGTGGTGCAGGTCACTCTCTGGAAGGGCGGACCCTCGCAGAAGGCTCCTCCATTCAGAGGGGCGGGATTGGTGCAGCTGCGTGTTCGTCGCTGCCAACCCCGCCCGCATTGAGCGTTACACTCTGACCATTCAGTCCAAGAAGACCAACCTCCGCTCACTGACAGAGAGACAGATGGGCAAAGATTAATAGACCAATCCATCAAAATCTCCCAGAAACCAACACTTCATAGTTCTGCATCATAGCAAACATCTGTCATGAATAGCAGGAGGTTTAGCTTCACGAGTGAGCTGTGAGGAAAAAACACGTGTGTTACCATAAACAATGAGTGTGGCGGTGCTGCTGCGTCTTTTGGCCACCACGTTACGAGCCACACAGGTGTAGTTGGCGGTGTCTAAGAGTCTGGCCTGTTTGATAATCAGATCATGATCGATGGTGATCAGGAAGTTGGAATCCTGTGACGGATCGATGACATCCTCGTTTTTCAGCCAGTCCACCTGCGGAGAAGTGGGAATAGACAACACACACACACACACACACACACACAGACACACACACACACACACACACACACACACACACACACACACACACCCCACTGGTTTAAAAAATCAAGAACTTTGTTAAAATAATTTAATTTAAAACTCTCACTCCCTTTAATTCTTTTGGCAGATATTTCTTCACATAAATCATCGTACAAATCAGCAGGTGTGTATGCATAAACATGAGTCAGCACGCCACACACAGACCCTTTCAGCAAACACTATAAACCTGCAGAATATTAAGCCATAGCAACACGCTTCACACAGTGACTTCGCTATTGATCAGACATTGTCAATATTTGATCTTTCTCAGGTTCGAAAAATATCATCTGTGGCTTCTTTTGGCCAAACTCACTTTTATTATTGACATATCCTCTTCATCACTGAAGGACACAACATAACATATCAAACAACCACAAATAATACAATGAGGATTTACTGTGCAACTAAATGCTCTCCTGTGATCACATATCATGCTTTTACGCTTTCACACTATGTACTTTTTATCTCCCATAATAACTCTGCTATTAAGCCACTAAAAAGGCAGAACATAAATATTTACAAAGTCATAAAAATCACACATTTCTGAATAATTTGTTTTCTTTTTGAATATATTGTTGCACTGCTGTTTTATGAGAGAAGTAAAACTGTCTGATGCAGTGTCGTACAGTTAGAGCAGCTCAGTGTGAAATCATGACATTAAGTGGATTTAAGTGCAGCCTTTTTTTTTTGGCTTTGTTGCTTAAATAACTAAGAACATTATTACTGATCATTCTTTGACGGTGCCACGTAGCTGAAGAGACTTAAATCTCTCAAACTTCAGTGTCTTGCCCTTTACTTTGCTCCCTTTTTCTTTATGTTGTTGCAGACTGTAGAGCGTAAATTTGTATGATTGATTATTGATCAGTTAGATCTCTGCTGTCTCGTGGACTTGCGACACACCACAAAAACTAAACGTATTAGAACTATTTATTACCCTTCAGAAATCAAGAACACAATTTTAACCCCGGAGGAAAGACTATCACAGGAGATGGTCGGGTGATGAGAGCGAGATCTACCTCAGCGGCGGGCATGCCCTCCGGGGGGCGGCACTGCAGCAGCACTTCCTGCTCGAGTCGCACCTCCCGCCCCAGCGGCTCCTGCTCAAAGTTCTTCCTCAGGTCTACAGTGGGTGACACAGATGTAGTCAGCAATTAGTGAAGGCTGCCTCATGACAGCAGAGTGACACCCTGTTTATCTTAGTGACACTGGTTGTCACAAAAACACAGAGACACACACACAAACACAAACACACACACGCACACACATGCACACACACGCACCAGACAAAGCCCCAAAAAGCCTCTGTCACTCTGTCGTTTTTTTTTTTTTTTTTCCTTCATATCCTCATAAACATGCACAGTGTCAATCACACTATGCCACACATTACCACAGGGGACTGAGATGGAGTGCTACAGCAAAATGTATTTGCATATATACTTAAGCTGACACATGTGACAAGAAAAAAAGTCAGAGACATTTGCCCTTCTGCTGTCTCTCTTTCTTCCTAGCTTTCAGTCTCTCTCTTTCTCTCTCTCTCTCTCTCTCTCTCTGTCACACGAACACACACACGCGCTCGCACATGCACACGGCCTTGATACTGACATGCGATGCGAACGTAGGCACGGTTGCTCTTGGTGGTGCCAGCCGAGCTCCAGGCCACACACTGGCACCAGTAGTCCTCCAGCCCAAACAGCTCCTCCACCTGGGTCCTCGACACCGAGATGTCCACCTCCCTCACCACCAGACCTGTGCAGAGAGAGAGGGAGCAAGAGAGAGAGAGACAGAGAGAGAGAGAGAGAGAGAGAGAGAGAGAGAGAGAGGAGTGAGGCATATTTTTCACAGTGCATATAAACAATGCATTGGCTGCAGGCCAAAAGCAGTTAATGTGCAAATAAAAACCCTATAGGAGCTAATGGATTATGTAGTTGAAAATTATGCTTCTAATTGAGTATGATGTTTATGTTTGTGAAATACAAGGTGACATTACTGTGTGTGTGTGTGTGTGTGTGTGTGTGTGTGTAGTTCCCAGTGCATCTCTCTGTGTGTATGTATTACCTGTGATCTGGTCCAGGCTCTCTCTGGTGATGTGATCGTTCTGATTGACCCATTCTCCGTTGCATTTGAAGTAGATCTGCGTGGCCGGTGACGCCCGGCACCGCAGCTGGACCGGCCGATTCTTTACGATAAAAGCGTCCTCCGGTTCCAGCAGGAATTCTGGGAGAGGCTCTGCCGGCGCTGACGGGAAGGAGTCAGGGAGGACCTCGGCCTCGCTGTAGTCGCTGCTCTCTGAAAACACAGAACACAGGAGTGATTCAAGTGATTGACCTGAGTTAAAGCGCCTCCCTGCTACCGGAGCGTTGCAAAGTTTCCATCAGTTTTTGGGGAGATCCTCCACTCTGACCTCCCTGTCGGGGAGGTAAGAAATAAACAAAATGACAAATTCATCCCATGGGGATCAATAAGCTATCACATAACTAGAGGGATTACATGTGTGTGTGTGACAGCTTGTCTCAATCCACCTTTGGGGCATGTATGGACAATTCTGTCAACAGAATTCTGTCTGTTTGACTGTTTACATTAAGGCAGCCCTGTTAGTGTATTTCACCAAGACATTTAAGGTGCTGACAGCTCGAACTATAAATGGAGTGTCACCGTGACATTATTGCCAGTAATCTGGTCAATGCAAGCCTCCTGCTCTGGTCTCCCTGGATGAGTCCATGCCTCTCAGCTGGGAGGAGAGCTGCTGACCTTCCACGGACAGGTCCCGTTGATCGCACATTATCCCCTGACATTTCCGATGTGACACATCCCTCCTGGCAATGCTGCAAAGAGCTTCTCCTGGCAGGAAGGACACGATATTTGTGACCTCTTCACTCGGACTTGTTACTCTGATAGTGACGGATAGATCTCAGGCAGTACATCAATCCTGCAATGTTATTGGTTACCACTTCTTTCCCAGCAGTGGACAGATTTATGTGTCTGCAATGATACCTTAGCTATGTACTACATTGTTTTTTAAAAATTCCTGGGTCAGCACATTTCCTGTACACACTTGAGACAAATGTGTGATTTTGGTCTGTGTAAATAAAACTGACTTGACAGTTTCAAGCGTATTATAATGATGTTAAATGATATAACGACTTCAACTGTCAAACACATAACATCACCGATCGTTAATCATTTTCTCCAGCTGTTGGTGCTGGCGTCGGACTCAAACATTCTGTGTCAGTCAGACTCGTCTGTTTACAGGGCTGCAGGGCGGCAGACTATGATGCAAGCTCAGCCACAACTCGTGTATGTCCATCAGCTGGATCGTATCATTGTGTACTGGGGCACAAACACTGAAGCACAGGCAGACTAAGAATAAACATTGTCCACAGTGTAGATATAATGACCGGCCCGAATCCTGACACATCTATCAAGCACACCTTGTTAAGGTGTGTTACAAAAACCAATAAATTAAATGTTCTCTCTCTTTGTTTGCAGTGCAACTATCAAACTCTTATAATCACTTTCTGACTTTCTCTTTCAGGTAAATTCAGGTTCTTATAAATTGTTAATGGGTCTGACCTTCCAATAGAAAACTTTGTTCTGCTTACGAAAATGATCTGAATTCAATATGCATTAAATGGAAGACTGGAGCGGAGTGCAGGGGATTGACGGGGTCGACTCGGCTCCAGTCAGGAGATGCCAAAACGGTAAGGGCATATCCAGCCCAGTGCACTTTCCTCCCTTCACACACACACACACACACACACACACACACACACACACACACGCACACACACACACACGCACACACACACACAGTTGAACACAGCTCATGGGTAATTGTGCTTTTCTTACACAGCAGTCTCACAGTGCTACAGTTTTTAAACCTCACTCTCTACATTCAGTGGGTAAAGAAAAAAGAGATTTGAGGGCAGGAGCAGCGGCTTTTCCACGACGAGATTTAAACCGGGCTAATTTGCAGTGTTCAGTCTTCAAAATGAATCGAGCCCAACTTGATCATTTATGCCACAACCAGGGAACAAGAGAAACTACTTAGAAAGATACCATCTCCTATTTTAGGAACACGAGCACTTCCCCACCCCACCCCCCATCCCGCTGTTCCCCTTGACAGATTCTGTCTGAGACATTAGGGGAAAGCAAAGAGGAACACAGAAGCATGAAGGAAGTGGGAGAGAAAGTTGTGGCAGGATTCAAACCAGTAGAAATTCAAGAGGCCCGTACCGTCTTCAGGTGTGGGTATCTCTTGACCCAAACCTCCTCCACCACGAAAGGGCCAGCGGGGACAGACGAGTCTGAGGCAGCACTGCCCACAGCTCAGAGCCTGGTAGCGCTGTGGCTACAGGACAGACAGAAAGGGCAACAGCTGCTCCAGGCCCAACAGCAATCCTGGACGGACCTGTCACCCTCTCTCTGTTTCTGCCTCCCTCCAGTCCGTCACTCTCACACATGCATCCTTGTTCTTCTGCAGTCACTTCTCCTACCGTCGACTACATTTATTCACTAACCCGTGACCCCTAAATGAACCCTCAACGCTGCACGCTCCCCCCCTCCCCCCCTCCACCTACGCTGTGCAGTAAAGAAAAACTTCTTTTGGTGATGATTATAGATATAAGAATCTTGTAAATTTCAGAAAAGAAAGTTATTTTTCTTGCACTGGGAGGGTTTACTGTTTTTCACCTCCCACCTCCTCCCTTCTCCTTTCCATTGTTGGATTTCTGATAGATATGCAGCAAAAATAGATGCAAAAAACAAACTTACCCAGTTACAAAAGCAAATCATTTCTCATCAGCTGGATAAACCAGTGACAGATGACGATCAAATCTAAAGTTATGACACTCTGCCCCTGTCTAACTGCCTTTTTTGTTAAAGATGGTGCCGTGCGATGTTTTATTCCCTGGCTTCTCCACCTCAACATATCACTTTACACAGTGAATGTTGTGATATCTCACACTAGGAATTTCAGGGGAATCTCAAGTATACTAACATTTAATATGACAAGGTCACACTTTCAGAAATTGTGGAAACGTGTGTGACACATGATTTTCTGTAATTAACTGTGCACCCTTTCTAAAACTGACAGTAGTTGTCACACCGGTCCCGTCTTAAATTCCTGTGATCTCTCTGATTGCATTTGTTTTACATGGGGGTTCTGTATATTATAAAATGCTGTATTTGTCTCTGTTTTGATGGATGAACTAAAAAAAACTTAAATTTTACTTTTGCTCTACACCTTGCAAACACGAGGACAACATCATGCTAAATTCTGTCACTGACACACATGAGAAACACAGGGAGAGCTCAGAGCAGGACAACAAAACAATAATAAACACAAAAACATGCACATGAATCCATGCATACACACTCACAACGTACACACACTTGTTCCTGCACCCACAGGTCACACCCTGTCAGGATCCTCACTTTATGTCACTTACACACACTCAATTAACCACCTACTACACTGTAAGTGGGTACTCACGCAGGTAAAGACAAGCAAGTATGAATAATGAAAGTTAACACATCTCAAAGTCATGCTTAACCATGAGCATGAATCGCATTCATCATCGTGCCTCTCTCACAATCCTCTCCTCCCCGTCTTGTGTTTTTCTCTCTCCTCACATCCCCTTACCCTCCTCTTACGAAGCTGTCGCCTCCAGTCTTTCAGACTTTGAATTCTCTGTCAATAACCAATTGTGTTGCCCCTCCCCACCCCTCACCCCCGCTCTTTCCCTTTGTCCGGTATTGATCGCTCGGTGTTCAAACATCGGCTGAAAAACACAGCCTGTCACTCTTCAGGCACGATGAGAGGGGGGCACAGAGAGAGAGAGAGAGAGAGAGAGAGAGGGAAGGAAGGAAGGCAGAGGAGGAATGGCAGCAGAGACGCTTCAGACGGAGACAGAATGGGAGGAGAGCCCTGCATATTTGGGTAAACCTCTCTCTCTCTGTGCAGAGTGTGTGTGTATGTGTGCGTATGTGTTCTGGGGCCTGTGCAATTTAATTAAAACACTTTTGCATGACAGAGGTAGGAGACAAACAGACAGACCCCCCTCATCCCCCACCCCCACCCCCCTTCCCCATCTCCCTCTGAGATAATGGAGCTGGGGGTTTAAAGTGGAACCTGTGTTTTTGGGCCAGCGTACAAACATCCATCAGAACTCAGCAGCTGGCAATTTGTGCAGAATGGAGGAGCCTCAGAGACAAGAACTCCTCGCCGTGCAGCACAGCAAGTCTTTTATTACTCTAATGATAGACAGCAGACAGCTAGAAAGCAAACACAAGCTTCTGGGTATTCTTTTGTGGAGCATACAATCGCATGAACACACACACACACACACACACACTCACATAGACCCAGACAAGAGATGACAACCTATGCTTATACAGTACGTTCTCACCGACTCTTTTTTTCATGCATGCTAAATTCAAATGGTGTAACTGAAGGAGATCCCTCCGTCGGTGACTGTGCGGCTGGAGTAGGAGTAGGCTCACTACAGTGTAACTGAGAGTCAGAGTGACAGTGGTGGAGCGAGGCCACACTAGAAGGCAATAATGCGTGGGAGAGAGAGAGAGGGAGAGAGGGAAGCTGGACAAAGGTGACAAGATGGGAAGACAGAAGCGCTGGCCAAAGACAGGTCAAGAGACACTTGGAGACGAGAGAGATGACGCAGTAGACACAAAGTGCACACACACACACACGCACGCACGCACGCACGCACACACACACACACACACACACACACACACACACACACACACACACACACACACATAATACCGGACTGCTATAATTGGTGAGGAACATAAATCACAGCAATGTCTGTCTGTCTCAAGTGTGACTGAAACTGTCTCTGTTATTCTTTCGGTGACCTGTCTGTCTCCACCCTCTGTTTTCTCTTGCCTCTCATTCTTTCTCTTTTACACACACACACACACACACACACACACACACACACACACACACGGACAACTGTAATTTTCTTAGCCCCAGCGCCTCCAGCCTGAGCAGAGTCTAAAGCGTCTGTACTTTATCATTACCTTTACAGAGTTAGTCATTACTGTCCCCTCCAGTGCCCTCACTATCCCAACACTGCTCTCAGAAGTGGGAGAGAAAAGAGCAAGAGAGAATAATGCATAGAAAGAGGAAGAATAGAGCAGCCAAACAACAGAGAATCACTGTAAGCGACACGGGGACGAGCTGTGTTTGGCAAGATCAGGAATCTCTTTTTTTTTTTCTTTCTTTCTTTTTTCTGCGTCCTATGAGGTCAAAAACAAACAAATAACAGCCCAGCGTCCCACCTCCTCCCATCCGCTTTCCAGTTTGGTGTCTGACATGGGAGTGCTTTTCTTCTTGCCCTCCCCTGACTCCAATCCTCCTGCCTGCTAGATTCAAAGCACTTTGTGCAGCTCCAGTCGACTTCAAATGACATCCAGCCTTAAATGCAAACATACACGCATAGAGAAAGAGCTATGGCCCAGAGCTATGAAGCACAACCGGCTTGCTGCGCCCACTAAGGACAAACAGCTGTGAGGACAGACAGTCAAATATGACAATGCCGCTGGTAGAGGAAACAAGGCCAATAAATAGAGTGATCAGCAGCCATTATGCAACATTGACTGGCTTACCATATATCCATCATCCTCACCCAATTTACCTCATTATCATCATTCTTGCGAGGAAGCCCCGGGGTGGAGTTGCGCACGCCACGCACACACACACAGAGCCAGGTCGAAAGAGACAGAGATGGATGGAGGGAGACAGTCTCTCCTTGCCTTCCTTAAAGGACAATTACATTGAGTGATTGATATTCAGACTGACCTCATCCTCATCAGCCTGAAAACAACTCGCTACACGAGGAGAGAGAAGAACCAGGCGAGTGACGGAAAAGATGAAGTGCAGAGACGCGTGATTTCGACGTTTGATGGAAAATCATTGAATGTGTGAGCAGGACAGTGCGTG
>NW_019525348.1:5139589-5181782 GCF_002814215.2 Seriola lalandi dorsalis
GTGCTATTAGAGATGCCTGCTGCTGTAATGTGTTGTGACAGGGGCTGATTCTTGTGACTAACTGCTTTGGCAGAAGAGCTCCTCTGTCATGCTAATGAACAGATGAGGAGATGAGCCGGATTGACAGCGGATCGACGGGCCGTGCACATGAATTCTCACACACATACACACACAAACACACAAACAGAGGGTTAGACGGTATATACGAAGACACGAGCAGACCTTGCTGTCATGAATGTGTACACCACATGACAAAATGATGCAGACATCTCCACTCACAAATAACTAGTTACCGAGTGATTGTGACAGAGGTGACAACACATTGAAAAACAAAGTGAGATGAAAAAAAACCAAAAAAAAACCACTCATGTACATGCACAGATGCATGATCACACCACACACAAACACAGCGGGGTTGGCGTCACTCTGTTCCTTCATTGCGTCCCCTTGCATCAGAGAAATCCCTAGATATGCGGTGCACAACAAGCAACATGCTGTGGGCTAGCCTCTGTGTGTGTGTGTGTGTGTGTGTGTGTGTGTATGTGTGTGTGTGTGAGGGAGATATGGTTTGTGAGCTTTGGAAATTTGTGAAATGTACCAGTCAATGTAAACAGGCTACAAGCAAAGACATTGGCAAAACTTACTTGACGATTAAAAATTAAATATATACAATGATATCAAATTGCTGGATAGCACAAGAAGGCTTGGATAACATTATTAACAAGAACTCTTTAAAAACAAGTCCGATTTTAACAAGATATTAAAATAAAAACGAGAAAGATGAAGATAGAAATAGACAGATGGCAAGGCAGAGCGAGAGAGGTAGGCAAGGAACAGAAAAGATTAGGGCACTAATAGGAAGAAAATCCATGTTGGAGGGGATAGATGATGTGAGGTGATGTGGCGATAGCAGGGAGGACAAATGGGACGGAAGAAGATAGAGGAGCAATTCAACCTCCTCACCCTGCAGAATGTGGGGGGCTTGTAAGCAAAAGTAGTGCTGTGCAGAAGCAAATGTCTGTTTTATCCTTTTGATCTTTTTTCCTTCACTCCCTTTGTACCTCACTTCATCATTCTCTCAAAATATATTTCCCTCCCTGCCTCAACTCAGACACGCTCGCTCAAATCAGGCCAAAGGAGAAAAGGAGAAAGACGAGTTTTCCACCCAGACCTTTTGTTTCAGTGAACCAAATCTGGGTCTACGCTGCACGTTTGTTGCCCTATTTTGATCTTAAGTCATTATTCCTTAGATTTTCAAGAAAAAAGAAAAAAGAAAAAAAAATATTGAAAAAGTTATCGTGGCACTTTTTGTTTTTCCAAACCAAGGGAAAGAAAAAAAAGGAAAGGAAAGGAAAAAATCTAAACCCAGAGGAAGTCAAACTTCAGATGGAAATGTGCAGTTCAAGATACAAAGGGAAAAACATACCACACTGACTGCCAGGTAATCTCAGCGCAGTGCAGCACCAAAACATAGAAGTAATAACTAAAGCACAAGCATCTCACAGACTATCACTTGAGGCCAGGCCAGCTTCTCCATATCTGGCAATCTCAGCCGCTAACAGATTGTGAAACACTGAGAATTGAAGACTCTTCATCGCACAAAGGGGCTGGTAGCATCGCTGCTAAGTTATCTGCAACCTGCCCGTGTGTGTCTCTGCTCTACACTACAAATGTAAATCTTGTTATGTTTCAGGTCAAAATATCGGTTCTGTCCCCAGTGTGATGAGTCAGCATTTTGCGCATCAATCATTCATGAGGCTATGGTTCCTGTCTGATGTCAAAAGTTTTTCGCTGCTTTTCAGTGCAGCTACTGGAACGTGTCCTTGACCCAGGGACAGGACGGGGGACTGGGCTGGAGCGGAAATGAGGACATCCCTGAGCCTCGGGCCAGGACCAGTATGACTGGACTGGCAGGAATGGCCGTGATGGAGAGCGGTGATGAAGAGAGCATGACAAAATCCCCTTGGCATAGACAAATAAAACAGTCGGCTGTGAATGGGAGAGAAAGTGTGCTTGTGTGTGTGTGTGTGTGTGCACAAGCTGAAAGAGGGAGAGATGGATGGAAGGAGAGGCAGAGTGTCACCAACCAGACGCCCAGGGCCAGCACAGACTGATGGTGACACTGAGTGGCCAGAGTGTGCAACACTGTGACAATAATGATGAGAGACTCTTTCCTGATCTCTCACTGGCTTCGTCTTCTTCTTCTTCTTCTCTTCCTCTCTCCTCTGTCTGTCACCCCCTGCAGCAAGCTCACGCTTTGAGCCACACCCCGGACTCTGTGTTCTCCTCTGGCCGGGGTCAAACTGCAGCACGCAGCAAAGTCTCCAGATCCTACAAACCCCACTCCACAGAAAAAGACTCCAAAAAGTTTTTTTTTCCATTCTCATGAGCAAAATACAAAACATTGAAAAACTGAAGAAATTTTGAGGGGAAGCTTTTTGGGCTTTTGGGGCTTTTGACTGGCAGAAACAGAAGACGTGTGAGCAGGTTCCAGCACATTATCATTTATCTAACAAGCCTAAGTGTCACATAGCCGCGCTACCGGCTGTGTGAGGCTACACTGAAGCACAGCAGTGCTTTGAGCTAAATGCTAACATCAGCAATACGCTCACAATGACAATGCTAACATGCCGATGTTCATCAGGTAAAAGGAGAATGTCTAGTTTTACACGTATTTGGTCATTAACAAAAACAATGGATCATTTATTGATAGTAAGTGTTTACTGGTTATTACACCTCATCCTCATGAGTGTGTGAACTCAACTTCTTCAAATTTGGTGCAAACTTGGATTTAAGGATGAACCGATTAGAATTTGGTGGTCAAAGGTCAAAGGTCAAGGTCACTGTGACCTCACAAAACACTCATCATAACTCAAGAATTCATACATTAATTATGATACAATTTATTACAAATGTCTAAAAGGATACAGTGATGGAGTGATGGCATTTTATATCCAAATAGTCAAAGGTCAACATCTCTGTGACATCGTAATGTTCTGCAAAAACACCATGGCCATTATTCAGTGCTGTAACTCAGGAAGGGGAGATTGTGATCATATTTCCAGCAACCTGGTTGGTTGGCAGAGGAATACAACAGCAGGTGGTAATTCTGTTATTTGCTATTTGGTTTTCCTTGCACGTTAAATTCATGTGTGCAAAGAAATAAAATGGACTGACATGATCAAAAGTATAATCTGACGTTTTTCTGGTCCTTGTCCCATCACCCTGGATCTATGCCAGTGGGGGGGGGGGGGGGGGGGGGGGGGGGGGCATGGCCGTGGTTCCAGTGGACAGAAGGGCATTAACTCTCTGTCCCGGATCCTAATGGCCATGGCCCACTGAACCTCTCACAAACCAGAGGCCGCACAGAGCCACGACTCCTCCTCTGCTCTGACTCCCAACAGCATTGTTTTGTTTACACTGTACATTTTTATTTTTATGACCGGTGCACTTGTGTATGTTTTCAGTGTGGTCCTTGGTGTGTGTGTGTGTGTGTATGTGTGTGGCCCAGCTAGTTACTCAGTGCTCCCTCTTCCCCTCTTGCTCTCTCTCTCTCTCTATCTCTCTGTTCAGCTTCACCCAGCCGAAGCCATGGCAGCAGTGCTGGTTAAGAGGTTTGTGTATCCCATTAGGATGATGAAGAGGCCTTTCATCAGTACACTCCCTCTGGCCAGGCGCTGACAGGAGCTTTACCTCGACAAGCCTCTCAAACACACCGCTCGACGTGAGACAGCACCCAGCGAAGAGGTCCGCAGGCGGTACACATACTCACTGACAAACACACACAGCTGCTCACATACACACACATACACACACACACACACACACACACACACACACACACACACTTTCTTGCTAACTTTTCACTTTCAATCTGAGATCCATTTTTAACAGTAGCCAATAGAGTTCATTGTACGAGTGGAGACAAAAGAGGGCTGGAGAGGAAGAAAAGTCTTGACTAATTCTGACTCGCTACTCCGATCTATTTTTAATCACTGCCAAACGAGGACTAATAGTGTAACGGCCGCGCAGGGCTCTGTCCAGATGGGCAAAGTAATTTTTCAGGAGGGGGAGAGTGGGAGGAAGAAGACAGAACGTGAGGACGGAAGAGGAAAAAAGAGACAAGAATAGAGAGGGACAAGACAAAGATGGAGAGAGCGTACGAGAGAGAGGAAAAGAGGGAGTGAGAGAGACAGAGATTAATAAAGACGGAGCGAGAGACTGAGAAGCCACAGGAGCCAAGATGACCTGGATTCATAGGACCAGTATTGATTACTTAAGGATGAAAAAGCCGAGGAAAGAGCTCTGCTTTGAGAGCAGATAAAAAACTCGCACGCACAGACCTGAAAAGAAAGAAGTGGGTGAAAGTAACAAAAAAATGGTACGCATGAAGAATATAACTATTGAAGCTGCTTTGTCTGAAATCTGACAAGGTGGAAGCAAGTCAGCTGCTTAATCCACGGCTATGATGGATAACAGAGTGTGACAGGTAGGGACTGGAACTATTTGTGTGTACGCTGGATCCACACACAAACAGCATTAACAAGAGCACACTCGCAGCATATGATCTGATTAGAATCTATCCTGTGGGATTTATGGGTCTATGTATGGAATGTTTATAGATGATATATGGGGGGTTTAAAACCACACAAACACACACATTCTTACACACACACACACACACACACACACCACAGAGGCCCATCTCCCCTTTAGTAGTCTGGATTATTCTGCTTCACATAGATTAATTTTGTATAATCGCTTTGGGAATTCTAGGCTCAGAGCACTGACGCCACCCAAAGATCCCGCATCAAAGACTCACAATACAATAAAACGAAAACACAGGTAAGACATGAGCTCCAGCCAAACAGTAGCAAACGCTCTGTTCAGCTCCACATAACATTAATGTTAAATTTGTGGTATGTGGTGGACACTTAAATCCAAAAGAGCTTTACAGAACCAGCGCTTCTGCTCCTATCCCAAAACTGACAGAGACAATAGACAAACCACTTCCTGACAGTGAACAGCAGTGTACATAAATAGATTAAATTGATTATTTTTGGCCACTTTGGCTACTACTAACAAGTTGTAAACACAAGACTGACATACCACTATTATTACCTTTTAAGATGATATAGCAAACAGTTAGCAAACAGTTTTTTATTGATAATAATAATAATCCAAAAAAGAACTCTCCTTTTAGCTCTTCTTTGGTTTCCACCAACTCCTGAGGGAAAACTGATGGCTCTTAGCTGCTAAATGTTCCACTATGTTCGCTACCTAGTGGCTAACACCTTCCTGGGGTTTGGTGCTGAGCATGTAGCACACAGTGGGGACTTGATGAAAGCAGCTTACTCCTACAGCTGAAAACGACACCGGTGAGAGCATTGACACCGAGCCAGAGAATTGAAGTTGTGGGCCAGAAAACCAAAACACAAAGTTTAAAGATGTTAAAATGCTCTGTAGAGCTAAAGGAGACTGCACGAGTGACCCCTTTGACTTAACAAATAGTCATCTGATCCTCTATCAATACAAAAATATTGATTATAGGAGTGTTAAACAGATAAAGTGTTTTACAGGCTCAGTATAGAGTATGCAGGTGCTGTGACAGTACCAATTCTAAACTTTCTATTTTCTTTCGCCAGATGTCTCGGGATAGAAAATCCCTAATACTGATGGTCCATAGAGCAACAACAGTGCAGCTCTTGAATGGTCATACTGTGCTGGAAAGCTTAAGAATAGAACTGCTTGACCCTCATATGGCTGCGGTCAATCGGGTCATTTGTGAGGCACAATGGCACGCTGCAAACATAAAGGTGTTTATATCTTTCCCACAATTTACAATCTATTCAGCATGACTGACTTCACAACTTCTATTTTCCCCAACAACAAAGAACCAGCTTTTGCTGTGTGCAAGAGAGTGTTGAGGATGTGCGGCTGGAGAACATTCAGGTGAGCCATGTTTGTAGTTGAGATTACAGAACCCATGCGAGATATACAACGCTATTCTGTCAGTATTGTGAGTTACATCACATGCGCAATAATAACATTAGGCCTGTTTGAATAGTTAACACGCTAGTTACACACCAAAGAGCAAACAGCAAATGATTGATGTGAATGAAATGAGACGCTGTGTGCATGCAGCTTCTGTGTAAATATGCATTAAGTGAAATTTATGACAGACTATCAAGTCGGCAGCACACAGCAGCTAGTTCATAACATTCAGGATTCATATCACACTGGTGCCCTCATAACCTACAACACTGCAACACTGCAATTTATCCACGGAAAATCTGTAGGTCAGAGGTCACAGCCCTCTGATAATTCTACATCCCAGGCTTCATTGCTCAATATTATAGTACCGTCATGGTTCTGCTGCATAACAACTGATAAAAAAACAAAAATCAGGGCTTCATGCACATGCCTGTGCTTTGGCCTCACCTTTCTGTGACCCTTGACCTGTCATCTCTATCTGTGATAGGCTCCCCTTAGGTGGCCCCCGCTCTGAGCCACAGACAGCATGACTACTCTGCACACGTATAGTATGTGGGAAAACAACGCGTTACAATCTCAATTTAATTGCCTGACACAGGGGCTCCCTACTGTGTTTTCTCCCCATGAAAAATTATAGCATGGACAGCAAAACTACTTTAAAAGTACAAGCACATTACATTAATATACATTACACAGTCTGCAGTCATTTTAATGGCTGGTGAGACACTGAAAGCAATCAGTGGGGCAAATTAAAAAAAAAGAAGGAAAGAGGGATAGAAAGACACGGGGAAGCAACGTGGATGGGATGAAGTGAAGCTACCTGTGTACTTAAGGAGGGTGAAGATGAAAAAGAGAGAAAGTTAGCTGAGCAGAAGAGGCAATTTTGGACAGCGTGAGATTCATCATGCCGTCTTGTCTTAGACTCATCATGTTCTGAGGTGTTCCATATAACAAGGTGTGGAGATCAATAGTATCCATTTACTGAGGTGCAGCTCATCTAATCATCTGGTGCTCGGCTGCCAACAGAAGGAGCTGTGACACACACCTGGGCCTCTGAAGGAGAAAATACTAATGAAATATACACTGCAGTCCAGTCTTTCTGCTAGTCCCCAACAGCCAGCACAAACACAGCCCCCGCGCCCCTCCCCAGCCTCACTGCCTTCATCTCCTCCATCTCCACATATGAGCAATAAACCCGAGCTTCACCTCCTCTTCCTCCCGCCCTCTCTCTCTCCTGCTTACGCACATGCACGGGCTCTCATATGTTTGGCGGACGCTGCATATCGTGTGGTCCATTAGGAATCTGAGGGGTGTGAGGCGCACAGACCAAAATATCCACAGCACTCTGTTTCTCTCTCTCCAACTCATTGACTGAGTGCCTCTGGGCTAACCGCTCCTTGTCCCTGCTCCCCAATGCAATTCTATAATTCATCTTAATTGAGAAAAACAAGTAAGCAAAGGGGAGCAATGGAAAGACGAAAGTGCAGGTTGCGTATTTCTGGGCCTGAGGGAACTAGTGTATGTGTCTGTGAAAGGTGAATGTCGGTACTTACTGTTGCAGAAATGTATTTACCGTTTTTTTTTTTTTTTGGTGCAAAAGTTACTTAAATGGATTTTTGTCTAATGAAGCTGAAAAAATAATCATGGGAGAAGGAAGTATACATATACAAAGGAGTACTTTTATGCAATGATTCACTGTCATTTGGCTCAATTATTGCAGCAAAATCTTACTCTTGCACGGTTTTTACGAAGGTATTTTTGGCAAGAAAATAGAGACAAAAGTTTGGACCTTCAGTGCTAATGAAGGACAGGGAATGTATTTTTATTTTCTGCACTCACTGTGATTTTTGCGAATATACTGTAATTTATTCAAGGCTTCACTTGTTCAGATTCCGAGCTTAGACACAGATAAAAGGCAGATGGCAACTTTATCTTGAAAATGCAACATGACGTCTGAATATCAAATTGTTGAGCGACTTTTGGGAAGCTCAAATACAGATGGAGCTCCATCTTTAACTGCGCACATACAGACGTTTGCTTCAGGTAATTAAAAGAGGATTTAGGGGTTTGTTTTTTTTCTTGCTGTTTTTTTCTTGCTCTCGTTATGGTTATTTTAAGTTCAAAGCAAACTCCCAGTAACTGGTTGGTCAAGGCAAAAGTTGCATTTTAGTGTACTGTTAAACATTTATGAATAAGATTATCCCTGCTGCTTCACTGTAGATCGATGCAGGATAATTGAATCAAAGGGGGGATTTCTACATTTGGTTGCCTCTGTGCTCAGCATGTACTCCCACAGTTCTGTTTGAGAATACATGTTTTTTAGAAAATGCAGCAGTGTATCATTTGTGTTCGCTTTTATTTTTTTCATCCACTTTTTCTGGAGCCTACGCTATCTAGGGCAGTGGTCAGCAGTTTTAATCAATTTTCCAAACACAGGAGCACTACGGCAGTCAGGAAATCCCAGCAGGACAGTAGGGAATGGACATAGCAATAATAATAACACAAAATCTAATCTGAATTATGCTCTAAAGAGATTAGGTCAGAATAATCCCCAGAATAAACACAAATGGGGAGGAGGGGAGGCCGCTTGTGATCAAACGCTGCGTCGCTTTGTGCGTCTGTGGATGTTTTTATTCCTGATAGTGGAATTTGTGTGAAGTTGTGTTTGATTTTGAGTGTAAGAGTGGCGATGGTGTTTATTTTAGGAAATGAGAGTATGTCTGAGGCTCAAAGAGTTGCTATTATTAAAGCAGAATAAAATGCTTCCTATTCCTGCTCAAACAGAAAGAGTGATTCCCTCAGTCTGATGGATTCCTGAAGCCAAACGGAGTGAATTCATTTCCAAATGTGATCCACATATCTTAAAATAAATCCCCACCCAGTTAGACAAAAACCTATAAGCCATTATCCATTTTAGGTGCAGCTACATAGTTTTAAGTGTGTGAAACACTTATCTGCCACTAGTCTGCTTGAAAAAAGAAAGATGAGCGGGTCAGTAAAAGTGTGTGTCTGTGATTTCAGTTTGCCTGTTTTTACTAAGAACTCACATCTTAAAATTTTCTGAGTGCACTGCCAAACGCAAAATAAGCACCTCATCATCACTGATTTCAGTGTCGCTAGGAGAACTGGACAAGACATTAGCACATGTAGCAGAGTCACACTGATCATGTGTGCATCCATCCATCCATCCATCCATACCGCTTATCCTTATAGGGTCACAGGGGCACTGGAGCCAATCCCAGCTCACACTGGGTGAGGACGGGGGAACATCCTGGACAGGCCGCCAGTCCATCACAAGGCTGACATATAGAGATAAATAACTCATACTCACATTCACACCTATGGGCACTTTTACAGTCACTAATTAACCTAATGTGCATGTTTTTGGACAGTTGGAGGAAGCCGGAGTTCCCGGAGAGAACATTCAAACTCCACACAGAAAGGCCCCAGGCCCGGGAACCCAGAACCTTCTCGCTGTGAGGCGACAGTGCTACCCCCTGCACCACCATGCTGCCCTTATATGTATGAACTTAAAACAAAAAAAAACAAACAAAAAAAACATGCAGTCTAAGTCAAAAGTTAAAGAATAGTTTGACCTTTTGGAAGAGCTTCTGGATGTCTGACAACTTCACGGTGTCATCAGGAAGTCAGTGCATCTGGCCAAGAAATTCCAATTCCAGTATGTAACTTCCCATAAAACCACAACTTTTCACTATTGCATTTCTGTTTGTGTGTGGATTAAACAAGAAAGATATCATGTGTTAAGTAGTAACATTTAAACCCTTTTTTAATATTTGGACTAAACCATGCTAACTACTTCCCCCTGCTTCCAGTATTTTTGCTAAGCTTAGCTAACAAGGCTGCATATTAAGAGTAGCGACAGATATGAGAGGGGTATTGATCTCATCTAACTCTCCACAAAAAAAGAGCATGCCCTGTTCCTTAATTGTGAAAGACCTGAGGCTGTACTGCATATGTTTACAGCTCCAAACTGTGATTGCGGTTGATTTGCTCCGTTTACTGCAGGGTCTCTGCTGTGGTGCTGACTATCTGCTGAGGGTTCAGGGATCAGAGTGGACAGGGCCGGAGCAGACCTCGAGGTCACCGGCTGCCTTTCTGCTGAGCAGGCTATTGTCCAGCAGCTGCATGGCCACACCACTGCAGGTCTATTCAGAGTCTATTCAGCAGCTTCAGCTAAGTGCAATAGAAGACCCTGGTCTATTGTCTGACGCCAAGTCTGTTTGAGCTGCACCAGAGCACTCACTTCATCTCCCAGCGAGTTCAGAGAAACAGTTAAGTCTCCGTGAATGGGGGCGGATTTACACAAGTAAAAAAGACACGTTAAACACATTCAGTCCGACTCCATCTCTCGAACAGAGAGCTGCTTGACCTCGGCGACCTCTGCGGAATGTCAAACCACACTGTATGACCTCTGCTTGCTTCCCACTCAACACTCAAACGTACATTTTGATACAAACAGAAAAAAGGTGCTGAAGAAGGAGGGACAAAAAAATAAAATAAAATCTTTAATTGCATACAACACTCGGCCACTAGATTCATGATGAACAACAATCAGCGTCAACACAGACAGGCTTTTATATTTCTGCTCTATTTGCATTTCTCTTCTGTTGCGAGTACGAAATACAAAGCAATTAAAAATTCTATAATGCAAAAATGGGCAACAAGAGACCAGTGGCCCTGCTAGGAAGTTAGCTATTTCCAAAGTGTTGGGTAAGTGTATGATCATGTACACGAAATGGCCATATCACACTCAGTAAAAAAGCCATCTGGAGGCATCATCACATCTATGAGCTGAGTTAAGTCAGAGTGCAATGACTTTCTCATTTAAAGTGCCTCCAAAGAGCCTCATTATTACCTTCCTGGAATGCAAATGTGCTTTGGGCCAATTAAAGGATGAGCCAATACCAATGTAAGCCTGTAAAAATCCGTCCTTCCATAATCATTCAGCAATATGACTCATGGACAAGATCGGAACAGCGTCCAGTAAATGTGTCATGATTATGACTATGTACTTAAAATGAATGGAGGAGCTGTGTACATCATTCCCATGGTGCTGGAGCCGAGCCACGCATATGTTAGTGTCAGTGCTTCTAATGAAATAAATAGACTTGTGATAGTACTTATTAGGCGTCCATAAGTGGCAGGTAAAGACAAGGGCCCTGTGGTGGATCAAAGGCACTTAAATGTCTCTTTTTAGATCACCCCCTATCAAAAGGTATTTAGGAAGGGGGGGGGGGGGGGGGGGGCTCTTTTTTGTTTGTGGAGACAGACGCCCTCATCCAGGATGTCTCTGTGTAATTACACGCCACAGAAGACCTTCATTCCTCTCCTCCTCACGGAGAGAGATGAAAGACAAGAGAGACAGAGGCATGTAATCGCTCCTCTGACTGAAAGAGGGGGAGAGGAGGTGAAGGACACAGAGAAAGGAAGGACAAAAGGATGGTGAGTGGTGGTGGGGTTTTAATAAACCTCCTCTGTCTCTTGTTTACAGAGTCTCTCCTACCTCTACTGATATCTCTCTCTCTCTCTCTCTCACACACACACACACACACACACACACACACACACACACACACACACACACACACACACACATGCACACATATGCACACACACAGTCTCTATTTCATTATTCTCAGAGTTGCCTGTTCTTCGCCTCAGGACAGATGTGTAAATTGTTGTGCTAATGTAAGGCCCACTGCTGAGCGCTTTAGAGGGAAGGAGATTTACACACTCCTCGCCACTGTATAACTGTCACTCACAAACTCACGCTCACAACAGCATGAAGAGGGATGCCATGAGCGACAGCATCTCAGCACACACACACACTCATCAGACCGCGCACGCGCATATGAAGTCACGCACACACACACTGGTACTGACAGAGGCGTAGGTGGACATTGACATGCACACGAAAATGTTCTGTTTTTTTTGTTTGTTTTTGTGTGTGTGTGTGTGTGTGTGTGTTTTTTCCATTCATACTCTCCTGGCCTAAATCGAACACAAAGCCTCCCTTACCTCATCACAAAGGCTACAAGAGCTGCAGTGAAGTTACAATCTGTTGCTGTTTGACTGCAAAACTCCAATATTTTTCAGTTACTGGCGTTATTTACTCTCAAGAGCACTGGGGGCAAAACACCAGAAAGATATCCTTTTGTTTCTGAGGGTCTGTTGAGTTGGTAATCTTTGTGTTGTTGTTTTATCTGTGTGGTTTTTTTTTTGTTTTCTTTTTTAAAATTTAGAATTTGACGAGGAAGTTTTTTGCTTTTCTTTGTTTCTTGCCATGATACATTAAATATCTTTGATTTTGAATGAAACAAACAATTTAAAGAGCTCTGGGAAATATTAATGAGAATTTCTCACTATTATCTGACATTTAATAAACTATAATAATAATAATCAGCATCATAATTGATAATGAAAACAATCATTAGTTACTATATTCTTACTGTTTTCAAAGATTTTGTTTTCATAGTCCCGGTCACATCCCTGCTAAGCCGCCATGACCCTGGGTGATTGATAGGGATGGGATTTTATTGATCCCAATGCCATTATCAATTCTGCTTATCAGTGTGAGTCTTTATTGATTCCCTTAATGATTCCTGATCAATTTTCTGTGTGGGAAAAAAGTAGGCCTGTGCGCAGGTTTTCAGCATCAGTGCAACTGTTTTATCATCTCTGAATCTGAACACAGTGTAAACAGTATGACTCAGGTGCTCCACTGTTTCACTGCTGTTTTCATTTAGGTTTTCTTAGTTAAATTCTGCAAACCCTGCCAGCATGGAGCTACTGTTATTATAACGTAGGATATTTACCCTCAGTTATTCAGGCTATAGCTGGCGGCTGCACACAGAGAAGCCTCTACTCCTCACTGAGTTACTGCAGCGCACACAGCTCAGACAGGTGTGTGGCTAAAAATGATGTGAAATAAGGCGTTCTAATGGAAGATTTACCTCAGCTGAAACTGAGTGAGTTAATCTGCTTGGGTAGAGCCTGTGTATGGGAAATGCTGTGGACGTGCGGCTTGGGAAGCGGTGCATAGCGTTTCAAATACACGGCACTCCTGGAGTTTGAGCCCATGTTGCGTAGAAAGATGTTTCAGCATGTTGCTGGCTCACTTGAAATGATCTTTTTTTTTTTTTTACTCCTTCGGGAAATGAAGCCATGCTTTGGACCGTCTCTTCATCTTCACCGTGATTACTCCTTGTTGCAAGTCTCCAGCAGCAGAAAAACATGCCAATGATAAGCTGGGAGATTCCGATACGATTCCTGGTTCTGGACTGTAACCCGTTCTCCTTTCCCATCCCTAGTGACAAACTACTCCTCTGTCTGTCTGATGGCACCAAGGCCCTTCGGGAGGGGGGCTCCAAACAACCCATCTGCCCAGGAATCTGCCAGTCCGTCTGTCGGCCTGTCTGGCTCTCCACAGGTATGTCTGTCTGTCCCTACGTGATCCATGTTTCCTTTATTAAGCCGTGGAAGAGGAGGGCAGGAGCTGGCTGCAGCGTGAAGGTTGAAGCTATAGACAGAGAGACACCGCTCAGTGTTTAATGACCCACTATAACTATACCTATTCATCTCCCCTGGCAGAGCAGTGAAATGTCATGGAAATGGTCCTCTGCTGAAGATATTGCATCACGCTAAATCATAAGTCTTCAGACGTCTCCTTGCTGGAAACTAGATTACATGAAACATGTTTCTCCTGTTTCCTTTGATGCACAAAAAAAAACTCTTTGACACAAAATGTCACAAAGAATGTTTCAATACAAATGACGTTAATCTAGAAGCAGTTTAACATAATGACACCAGAGAGCGCAACAACCAAAAAGTGGCGGCCGCTGCATCGGCTCCATGTAAACCAATCACGCACAAATTTTCAGCTCTCATCCATTCCCGATCGATAAACATCTATGTGGCTTTCCTTTGCCCGTGCAAGGTGCTTTCTCTAGCTGCTGTACCTACACACACACACACACACACACACAAACACACACACACACACAGAAACACACACAGCATGGCTTGTTGCTGAGAGGATTGGAGACAAGTGAAGCTGTGCAACAGCAGCGGCAGAGTCAGAGCAGAGACTCCCAGAGTTAATGAACCCTCACCAGTCAGCATGGCTGTCCATCTGCTTTCATAATCCCTATAAACAGCAGGCCACGGGTGCTGCCCAGCCAGCCAGCCAGCCAGCCACACACACACACACACACACACACACACACACACACACACACACAGTGTATCGTCATCCTAAATATCCTACGTGAAGAATGAGGACTGTGTACATGTGCTTTATGTGTGTCTATCTGTATGTGTGTGTGCAGGATCGGGCGTTGTAAGGGGTGTGTGTGTGTGTGTGTGTGTGTGTGTGGGGGGGGGGGGGGGGGGTGCTGATGTGTCCATTATAATGGCTGTGTGCCTTAGCTCAGCTCACCAGCTAATCTAAGCGGAATGGCGGGGAGAGGTAAGTGTGAGGTCGGCTGTTGAGCCCATCTGGTCAGCAGCAGGTAAGAGGCTTGAAACACACACCCGCTGACACACTTCATGCATGTGTGAGCTCATACACTTAAATCTAACCTTAATTACATGCAGGTACATCTGCCACATTAGAGCAGACGTCGTCCCATCACTCCTTCGCACATGGCGCTCATTTAAAACGATTCCTAACTCTTCCGCAACTGATATCTGGCGGCATTCCGCAGCGCACACCGCGTACACCTGGCGTGGTGAATGCACCGGGAGGAGACAAACCAGGTCTCCTCCTGTGCAATCAGAACGGCTGCCAGAGCGCGAGAGATGGGGTGTGTACGAGAGCTGTGTGCTGATTGAGGCTGGGAGTGTGACCCCACTCTGACCCATGCAGAAAAGGGAGTAAAAGCGAAGCAATACGGCTGACTTCGCATCAGCGTGCACCCAGCGCACATAAACACCCATGCCAAACACACAAACGGCGCCAAGAGGAGCCTGTCAGTCCTTGATTAAGACCTGCATCTAAAGGCGAGAACAGAATCTTTACTGTGCGCTCGGAGGCTCCCAGTCAAAGCCTCTGGAGGAGAAATAAGAATTAAGTCCTGGAGCTGGAGACGGGTGGAGGAATTAAAGGGTGGACGAGGGCAGATCTCATTCTTACACTCTTCTCTTTGCTGTGGTTGTGATCCAAGAGTGTCTGAGCAGAAACAGGGATTATATCCCCTACTTCGCGTGTTTGTATGTGTCTGCATATGTTTTGGGGATGAAGCTAGATACGGCACAGCAGACCTTTTCCTTAAGCACAATCTTTAAAGCTCAAACTGACAAGAGGAGAAAGAAGAGAAAGAAAAGGAAATGAGAGACAAGGAAAGGAGAAAGGAGTCGAGGAAAGGAAAGACAAGGAACAGAAAGGAGGGGTCTGGGTGTGCCCTTGTTAACCTCTGATTAAGTGGCCAATCACTCTCCATTACAGACAGCGGCAATGAGCTTGAGAGACAAACATGGTGATTTAACTCTACGACAGTCACTACATTAAATAACACAGCATCACACTGCTGACATGCAGCCAATCACATAAGCCCCACTCCCTGCATCCGACACACGCTCACAAACACACTCATTAAGCATCATTCGCCTTGATTTAAAACACAAGGGGGGGGCACTGTAAGTTGTTTGAAAGTCCTGCTGTTGCCTAGCTGCACGCCATGCAGACAGAAGGACGCAGGATCATTTCCGTCGCCTCCCTCAGCCGGCGATATGTGCACATACGCTTGATACGCCCGCTTCTCCAGGGAGGTCTGTGTGTCATTCCCCCACTTTAGACACACCAGCTGCTCAGTGTGTGCTCTGCGGTGTTAAGAGCCCCTTCCCACCTCGCACCAGCCCCCAGTGGCACCCACATCCACTTACACGAAGGCATGACAAAGCTCCCCTCGCTCCCCTCCTTTACCTACCCACGACAACCCAAACACCCCGCACCCCCACCCCCTACATTCGTAAGTACCCCGAGGGCAGATGGGACCCTAATAAGCGTTACGCTCAGAGAAATGGGATTCTTCACACTGCCTTCTAAAGAGCAATTTCCAAACTCCACAAGAGAGCTGGCTGGAAAAAAAAAAAAAAAAAAGACGGAGTGAGTGAGATATGGATGACAGAGGTTGGTATATGTGAGACTATAAAGCTATAAATACGGCTGATGAGACTATCAGGAGATTGAAGGAAGAGGAAAGGGGAAATGACGACAAGTGAGGGCAATTTATTAACGTGCATGTGGGGGAATGTGGCGTCGTATGCCAAATTCATAAAGAGGGAGTCCGAAGAAAACTAACTGCCATTGCCTTTTTCTTATGCAGCACGTTTCCCCTGATGAGAGAAAGTGCATTATTAACACCCTTTAAGCGTAATTTTCCTCCAGTTAGTCAAACCCACATGACACACTCAGATACAAACAGACACAAACACAAGCATTAACAGATTGGCTGTGGTCTAAGCTCTGAGTGGACTTGACTCAACTGCCTTTTGAAGACAAAAAAGCCTCTGCTAAGAAGATGAGGGAAATCTACATGCCCTGAAAACCCTTTTTTTTTTTCTTTTTTTAGATGAGGACACACGCAGAGTGCTGGACCACAGCACAGCCAATCAAATGCTGACACTGCCTATGATCTATGGTCCTCAGCGCAACCACTTTTACCAAGTGTGTGTCTAGGCTGTATGTGTGTGTGTGTCTGTGTGTGTGTGCTTGTGTATCTTAGGGTGAAGGGGGTTTATTCGGGATCTGACGCGACCCCCCGTAGTGAATCCTGATCCTATTGGTCACGATGCTCAGAGTGCTGCTGAGATCTTAAATGAAAATTCCTGCACTCACTCACTCACTCCTCCCGAGTGACCCAGCAGGTCTCCCACCATTATACACGTAAATGCTACCTCTTCATCGGAGGATGTGGCTCCATTTTGCATATGTGTGTGTGTGTGTGGGTGTGTGTGTGTGTGTGTTTGTGGGTGGGTGTGTGTGTGTGTGTGTGTGTGTGTGTGTGTGTGTGTGTGTGTGTGTGTTCTGCTGCTGACCCCCTTTACCCCACACAAAGGGGCAGAAAAAGCTCTCTGGAGTCTCCTATTCATCTAAAGCACAATGGAACCCCACAGAGGTTTTCTTCCTGTTTCCCTGTCTGCCCCACCCATCTCCCCCCACGGGGCAGGATGGAGGGGCAGGGGGTACTACCCTGTCCTGCCGGCCCAGCAGCAACTTCAGCTCCCATCTGCCACCGAAACTCTCCCTCCTCCACCCTTTGCATCCATCCATCCATCCCCCTCTCTCGCTCCACTCTCACTCAACTTTTTTCTTTTCTTTACTCCACTCATTGGCCATTTCAAGACCCACGCCAAAATATCTTATGTTTTATTTAGAAGCAAATTCAAACGTCATTGAAAGAATAAAATGCATTTCATGATTGCCATTAATAAAAAGACTCGTCCGACCTTGGGATAAACAGCCCGATCAAAAACATTTTTTAAATTCCAAACATCAATTGCTTTAAATGTTTGGAATAAATTGAAACATTCCCGTATTTCATCATTTGTTTCAATGAACGTGCGCAGGTAGGAGAGAGACCATCTGGTGTGAGATAAACAAGACATTTTTAACCAGAATCCAAGAAGGCATTACATGAGATATTTAAATAGCTTCACTTGATGATAATTATGTACAGGATTCCTGCGAGCTTTTTGAATCACACACAGTTTTAATTACTTGGCATGCTCTATAATATTGATTATATCATTATCACCCCACATTCTAAATAACGTGGGAGCATATTTTCTTTGCAGGGCAAAATAATGACCTGTGCTTAAAACTATATTCATCTCAGGTCTGCCAATCTCTGCTTGAAACTTTCCTCTGCTACTAATTCCGTTTTCCATTCTTTATAGTCAGCGCCCTCCTCCATTTACCTCGCTGTTTTGCCCTCCTACAGAGCCCTTGCTGTTTGCTGCAGATTTATGGTCCAATCTAACATGCACAGTATTGGTAAAGCATTAAACATGTCTACTCTTAATACTGTGAGCTCTCTCCATCGATAAGAGCCTTAATAAAAACATCCCCCTGGTGGATTTGTGTCTCTTCTTCACTTTCCACCCTCCACCTCCCTCCTCGACAATATCCTCCTCTCTTAACCACTGTTTCTTCTGCGGCTTTGCCGGCTTTAACCTGGTGCTGCTGCACATCACCTGCCTTCCTCTAACTCTTTTCCACCTATTTCTCTCCCCCTCTCCACATGCGCCGCCTCATTCTGTGGCCTGTGCCAGAGGTTTAATGACGCTTGAATGCCACTGCTATGGAGTTTTCTTCTCCACTCTTTTCTCATAAAGGATATTTAAAAGCCATGCCCTGAGATCAATCTATCTCAATGTGTCTCTCACGGATTCATTTCTCTTCCATCTCCTCTTTCTGTTTTTTCCTCCTCAGTTTCAGATGGATAGCGTTACCCCGCGTAACCCCTCTCCTTGTTTGGTTCACACACATCCTCAGCCACAGCCCCCCGACTGCAATTGGCACACTTGCTCGAACTGCCACTCTTTTATCTAGTCTATAAATGCCTATTGGTATCCTAAAATCCTTCACTACCCCCTGTAGCCACCCGGGTCAGTTACGCCAATAAGAGCTGAGCAGCTGCTCCCCTCCCACCTCTTTCTCCTTGAGAATTTGAGCATCATAAGCACATTTTAAATATTAACAAAGACCACTTTGCACATATGAATAATACAGCAGAGAGGGCCGTGGCTGGCCAGCGATCCCATCCCCTGCCGCCTGACGGCCATAAAACTAATGCACTGCTCCAGGACAGAATGTGGCCTGCTCGGGTCTGCCAGCAGGACTTGCCTGAAGAACTAGTCTGGCCTCTGGCCTGGCCCAAAGAGAGCTGTCTGTCTGTTTATTTATCATGGTGCCCAACCACCTGTCTAAATCTTTGCAGATGCAACAGCCTGGCAGCACTTTTGTTATGACTACATGTTTCAGAGACACTTTAATCTAATCTGACATCTCAATCTGTTGAGTGTCTTTGAAGCCAAATCTACTTTGGTGTTTGTTTGAGGTTCGCTTTGTTGCTACATTCCTTTCTTTCCGTGCATTGAAAAAGAAATTCATATCTAAGCTGTGGCAAAATTGCAGAATTGTGGCCAAACTGTGTCGCGAGGGTGACAAATATTTCAGCAGCCTTTTACTTGCACACATATAATATTAAAGAACGCGAGTCTTCTTGCATCCACCGCACTGTCATTCAGGAGCAAGAGGATTCCCACACTTAACACAAACGAGACAGCACATCCTAAAAGAGTGTCACTATTCATCCCGTCCTCTCTGGGAGTGTCTGACATGCTACGCTCCCTAACTCTGAACACTCGACTGCCCTTTCGCTACCCTCACCCTCGCTCTCCTCCCGTCTTTGACCTCCTCGGTCTGGACACCAGTCCCGGGCCCCTCCCCACCCTTCAAAAGATTTACTGGGCACCTGGTCGTCTCCATTTAATCCTGATGTGTCACAAACAGCGCGCAAACACACTTGCCGTATGTCGGTTTTCTAAATCTGATGTCATTAATAATGACACATGCTGAGAGAGACAGTGGACAGCAGGGTGGTTACTCCAGACAAGTGTTCCTGGCAGTCCTGGTAATTAATGTGTATGTCAACACAGAAAGAGGAGCTCCACAGCAGAAACGTGAGCTCAGCACATCCAGAATACGGGCAGGGCCAGGAGGGCTGAGGTGTGTGTGTGTGTGTGTGTGTGTGTGTGTGTGTGGAGGGGAGGGGGGGGCATACACACAACAGGAGAGAAGATAAATGCAATCTGTCTGTCCCATCATGTATTCTCTAAATATATCTTCTCTCCCAGACAGAAACTTTACTGGGGCACACTGAGCTATTGTCCCCTAGTGCCCCCACCCCTCTCTTCCTCCCAGCCCTGCAATCCACCACTGTTTATATCAACGTTTCTCATTTCTCATGCAAGGATTTCACAACGGTCCACAATTTTAATAAACGTAAGCTGCTTTTCTGCTCTGACTGTTCGGAGAATAATACATGCACAGGACCTTGGGAGGTACAGCGGGGATTCTTATTGGCATTCAAAGAAGTTGCAACAGACCTGGACAGACAGTCAGTGTGTCCCTCAGAAGATTACAGCTGTCATTAAGTTAAAAAAAAACAAACCAAAAAAAACTGACTTCTTCAGCAGACGGTCAGATTTATTTATTGGAGTGGTCTGTTAGCAAAGCTTGTGTAGATTCTGCACTCATTGTTGTCCACATTGTTCTTTTTTTCCCCACTGTAAACCGAGCTTAATCCACAATCCACTAAACCCTCAGATTTCTGCCTTGTATTTCAATCTGATCTGGAAAAAGGGGAGGGGAGGAAAAACGTCCAGGCTACCAACAGGCCACACTGAGGGGCAACCATTAATCGAACACTGGAGACGGACAGAGTCACCTTGGTGGTCAGGTCTTGTCCCATCAGCTCAGTGACAGTGACCTGCCCTGTGTGCCAAGTGATTTCATCTCTCTGAGAGCTGGCCTGCACTCTTTGATGGCATTAACACAGGGCAATCCACTGATCAAAGCCTGCTCTGTTCACACTGCAATACTACACCGAAGAAAATAATGATTCAAAAAGTATTAATGGTTCATGCTCAGCTGAGTGACTTCAGTGTCTCAAAAACAACTTCTACACCCCAGCTTAAAACAAGTGTCACTATATTTAGATGCTGTATCTTGCAATGAGAAAAAAAAAAAGAGACGACTCTCTCTCTTTCTCTTCCCCCGGAGCACTTGAAGTGCTCCGTCTTACTTTTCACAGGGCTTTGCTGCTTCTTTTTGCTGCTTCTTTTAGGAGAGGCCAAGAAGGCATGGAGCAAAACTTTAATTACTCCCTGCTCACCGGGGGAGTTTGATTTTTCCGCTCCAAGTAGAAAAGAGTGCTCTGAGCTCGGGTCTAAAGCTGAAGACTTTGCTGAGGGTAAAAAAAAAAAAAAATGCTGGTCAGCACGCCACCCCAGACCCCAGACCCCTGCACTGTTACAAGTAAGCTGTGATCCAAGACAGTTTTTTTTTATTCACATGGAACCAAAGGTTGTGGTCTGGAGGTGAGTCCGAGGTACTTTTAGTAAAAGTAGATAGTCTGAACATTTTTTTTTGCTATTAAACTTTATCTGGTCTAATTAATAAAAAATCTAACTGTGTGTGTGTTTTGTGCCACATGTGAGTGTGTGTTTTGGGAATACTGTGCCATATCACATGTGCACAGTACTTGACAATGATTAGAGTCCGAACAGATGTTTAATATCAGGACTTACCAGTGCCAGACACGACATATCCCCCAAACAGGAGGAGAAGAACCAGAGGACCGAGACCTTGGTCACGCTGCGTCCGAACAGAGAGCATCTTTTCCGGCTACGCCGTTGCGAAACCTCGTCGTCCACACAGGGGTAACCTGCGGTGCTCTTGACACACCAAGTGGCTCTTGTACCAGCAAAGTCTTTTAGACGGTGATAGATTTCTCAGGAAATACTAACAAGTCCAGTAACTGATGTTAGGTGCCGTTGTGTTGGTAAATAGTTCACTCTTGACGCAAACAGGCTGCAAAGCTCAAAACACATCCATCACCCAGCAGCGTGTGGATGTCTGAGGAAGATTGAAAGGGTGTAATTTCCGTCCGGAATCAAAGTTTGAGGAGCTCCGTAGATATCACACCCTGTGGACGTAAAGAAACAATTGATCGGGTCTATTCCTGGTGGATTTCATTTCCAGGTCTACTTGTACCCGGAGCCATCAGAGCAGCGGTGCCACAAAAGTCACCAGAAAGTTTGACGCATCGCTGCTGTGTATGGAGAGACGTGGATCAGACGAGAGAGAGAGAGAGAGAGAGAGAGAGAGAGTCCGATTTCCCAGCAAACAGAAACTTGGTTTGCGACCATACAAAATAAGGACCACGGGACGATGCTGTCAGATAGTCGCACACTGGACTCCCCCCCCCCTCCTGGGCGTCTTGTCTTGTCCCTGTCCGCAAGGTGTAAACAAGAACACGGGGATCAACGCGGAGCTCAACGCCAGCCTCCGGACTACCAGTCCCCGCCTGGCCAATCATACACCATCCTCCTCCTCCTCCTCTCAGAGTGAAGGCTGAACAAGTGAAGGTAAACTAGTAGCAAGCGAGGAGGAAATAGATGGGAGGGGAGAGACAGAAAACCCGGACCCTAGAGCGAACAGCACCGCTCTGGATTCAGCAGGAACAACCAAGCTTCAGCTGCAGACAAATGAGGTTGAGTTCATGAGTTTATTTTATGAGAATCTATCTATCTATCTATCTATCTATCTATCTATCTATCTATCTATCTATCTATCTATCTATCTATCTATCTATCTATCTATCTATCTATCTATCTATCTATCTATCTATCTTCAAATGCAATGACTGACAATTCCCCTTCTTTTGCTGTAAATATGAACAGTCTGTGGATAGCAGTCTTGACTCTATAAAAGGAGTCCAGTGGCACCAATCCTGGTTTATGAGAGCATATTATTTCCTGTCAATCCATCCTTCCTGCATCCCTGGATCACATTTTCCTCCGGGTGGCCACAAGAGAGCACCCTTTCATAAACGAGCCTTGTCTCCAATGTATGAGGACGAGAGCTGACTGGATTTTCTGCCTCTACTCTTCATTATTGAACTTGTTTCCCCTGTGTGACTGGACAGTGCTGATGGTGTCTGATTGGTGACTGCATGGACACCACATTTGGGGGGGGGGGGGGGGGGGGGGGCACAGCTTTGGAGGCTTTAATGTGGATTATTCTTTTTTCCAAACAGTGATTGGGCAGGAAAGTACAGCTAAAGACTTCAGCTTCCCATCAGTCTTGTGTTGGTATGGAGATAGTTTATTTCTAATGATGACAAAGGCTTTCAGTTGCTGCACAGATCAGCTGTTATTTAAAACAAGGCCTGTATGAATTTGATGTAGTGGAGTCTCCTCATCTTCCTCTTCTTATTTCTTCTACAGTTTATTACCAACACTCATCTATAAGCTGGGAACATGTCAGTTTCTTTGCCCCTAAGATTTCCCTGTGAGACACCTACACAACACTGGATTATATAGAGCAACAAATCTATGCAAATGTGTTCACTAACTGGGCATATGATGTATAGATGGGTGAGAAATTAAAAGAAAAAATAAATGGGTGGAGAATCATAACAAGTACAAATGCCTCCACGTGGCGCACGACAGCTCATTAAAATTGTATGATGATGCAAATGGTAGGCCTTCACAGTTGCAAGACCTCAACCCAGTTGAACAACTATGGGAGATCTTGAAACAGTGCGCTCCAATACCATCATCAAAACACCAAAAGATATAATATTTTTTGGTGTTCATCCGTCTGTTGGAGCAAAGACTCTGAGAATCTTTGCCAAAGAGCATTGATCTTGTTTTGGAAACTTAAAGGTCCCATATTGTATGAAGTGAGATTTCCATGTCTTTTTTGAATATACAGCTTCTATACTTGTGTCAGTCCACAGAGAAATACACACAGCCTGTATTCAGAAATTGAGCCTTAAAACGAGCCGTCAGGACTTCCTTAACTTTGTGATGTCACAACTATACAGTCACCACTCTCAGCCGTGCCCCAAGCCCTGCCCCACCCAGACACACCAACCAACCCTGCAGGATGGGGTTGGTGGTGTTTACCTGATATCTGTTATATTTTTATCCAATCACTCAAAAAAACAATGACTGGATTTTGTTGCAAGAGCTCTAGAGAGAAGTCTGAGATACATACATTGAGATTGTTTTTGGTTGTTAGAACCAGAAATATAAAAAATATAAAAAATAAAACAAAGTGTAAAGTATGGGACCTTTAATGTTGGTTTTTCCTTTATTTGTCACCTCTATAAACTATATTATTGAATGATGACAAGAATAAAACCAGACATTTATTTCTATGAAAATATCACAGATTATTACTTCCTGCCTTTCTACAACACTACTCTCTATGGGCATTATCACTCTGACTCATACTGAGTGTAACATTTATTTCTTCTGTTGCTGAGTCACTTTGTTGGTCAGTGCGGAAAGGGTTTATTCTTGCATGACTTGCACCTTGAGTTTGGATTAACACATGTGTAAACTGTTTGAGATTAAATAAGAGACTTTAGAGTAAAACAGAGTGAAGCCCAGAGTTTTAAGCATGGGGCGAGGCTGTCAGAAAGCCAGTATGTACGCACGCATGCTGCTGAGCCCAGAGCGAGGCCCTTCTCTAAGATGTGACAGTATCTGGCAACAGAACAGCATTGCTGTACTTTGCTCAAATCCAACTTCAAAGGTCATAATCCGTCCGGACAAGTGATGACTCCCAGTGCCTCCCTCCTCTGATGACAATTACGCTGTTTCCTGGTGCACAGAATACGTTCAGGATTATTTATTTATTCTCCAAGTCTTTATTGTGACTGGTGAGAGAGAGCAGCAGAGGTGGGAGGAGAGTGACAGAGAAGAGGGACACTGATGGAGACAGTGAGAGCGAGAGAGGTTATGCGTGAAATGAAGTTCGCAGGTTGTGTTTGAGACAGATTTGCCTTCTGAAGCTGCAAATGCATTTTCTGTTTACATGTCTGTGCATGCCGTACTTTCTGATTGTGTTTCTGTTCCATTTTTTACTTGTCCCTTCTTTCATATAATAGCCCTGTACTCAACATTATAACTCTATCGAGTCTACACTTATACAATATTATCCCCAGTCGTTTTCAAGTCTTGTCACTTAGCAGTAATTCGATGCACTTTGAAGTGAGGAGCTTGTTCGACAGTTGTTATGTGACTGACTTTGGCGACACATCTACCTTGATGAGGTCACACAGGATGTAAACACTGCAAGCTCTAATTACACAATTTACCCTCTCTTCCCTTTTCCCCAATTATTACTGAGCTGATGACAACGTTGAACTTGCCATTAGTTATTATTTTGTTCTGCCCTTTGCTAAGACTAATTGAAGATATAAGTCAAGGGCACCCAGTGGAAAACTAGAGAGGAAAGCTGGGGGAGAGGAGAACCATAATCAAGTGGGATGGAACTCATATGTGGTGCACCATACAGAGGCAGAGACAATGAGAAAGCCAGGGCTATTATTAAGGCATAATAGGTTATCCGCCGAGGACTGTTTAGCGCCGCTGACTCTCCGCTGCATTGTGTTGCAGGCGTGACATAAAAAGGATCAAGCTGCCTATCTCTGTAAAACAGAGGGGGGCTAAAAATAGGAGGCATGCTCTAGAAGTTGCTGTGGAGATAATTGAATATTATTTTCAGGAATGATTAAGTTGACCTATCCAGTAGACTAATTATTTCTTGCAGGCCAGAGGAGAACTTGTTTAATAGAATTTGGTAGCAGTGAATAAGGCAATCTACAGGCTTTGTGCTCACCAAGAAAACATCATCCATGGAGGAATGAATAATACCAGTCATTACAGTTGGGTGTTGGGGGGATGATCACAGATTTATCTTTTAAGAGTGGTGTCTGTCAGTTTCTTTGGAATATTTTCAGGTCATCCAAATCACATAAAAATCCCCTTATTTTCTTACTTAATTCCTATAAGCTGTGCAAAAAGTTTCTGATTTATGTGCCAAGCATTTGAGAAATCTCCCCTCACCACTGTGGAACTGAGGTGGATGAAATTTCCTTTGTGCTGCTTGAAAAAATGTGTTTTCAAAAAGCAGTATCATTGTTACTCCGGATCACTGGTGGAAAGTTACTATGTGCATTTACGGTTGTACTGTACTTTGATTTACTTGTGCTTTAATGTTTTATCACTTCACGGTACTTCGCTACGTAGGATGGGAAAAGTTTTCACTTCACTAATTTTCTAAGACAACTGCAGTTACTTTATATATGAATATTTTACAAACAAAAACATTATTAGCTTATAAAATATTATATATCCTCACAAGCTGCAACAGAAAAAGCTGTTTGCACATTAATGAATAATAATACAGTGACACAATATACAGTATATATGATAATCTTACAATAAAAATGACAAGTACTTTTACTGTAGATACTTTGCTGATAACACTTCTGTACTTTTAGTCCAGTAGGATTTTGAATGTCAGAGTATTTTCACATAGGCGAGTGGTGCTTTGTTAATCCTGTAAAAACCAAACCAGCCAAGATTCAGTTGTGTATGATGTCATGTGACCATAGAGTGGTTATACTGAAGATTGTTGGTGTGTTTGTGTGCATACTATATATGTCCATGCCTGTCCGTGTGTGTGTGTGTGTGTGTGTGTGTTTGTGTGTGAGAGCAACACAGCATGTATTTGTGTATGTCCCTGTCAGTGTGCATTGACTTCACCTGTCCTCCACCATTGTAATCCCTGGGTACACCTGGGCCTTTGGGCGTCAGGGCTTTTAGCAGATTGCATGTGTCAGACTTAGGACAATTACACTGATTGTTGTCCTAGAAACTCTGCTCACCCTCTGCTTCTGGGGGGGGGGGTTAATAAAATTAAAGGTGACAGAACAATGTGGAAAATGTGATAATATGTCCGCAAGCTGCTTTAATATACATCTAGCTCTACCGACACGGTACAGAAACAGCACCTCGACAAACAAATCAAAATGGTTTTCATATGCTGAAAGGTCACTTCTGTCACAGCCAACTTTATTTAAACCTAGGACAGGAGACTTACAAGTAGACTTCGTATGAAACAAATGAAAAAAATCATATTTCTTTTTATTCATCAAACATTAGCACAGCCACTAACACTGTGTCAGCCACTGCCAGTTACAAGCTAAGAAACAACATAAACAAATAAAAGATGCTAACTGCGCGAACCATTCTGATATGTCTGCTAGTCACAGATTTTGGTGCACAACAAACTCCTGAGTCTGGGTCTGACTGAGGCTGAAATGTGTGGCTGAGTATCTGATGTTTCCAGCCCCAGTTTTCCTTTTTTTTTTTTTTTCTTTTTGTGAAAACCATGTTAAACAAAATATGAATCATAGCAGAGCATTTATACATAGTTTAAAACATGTCTGGAGAGGAACTTTAATGCTCATCTTTTTCTCTAATGGCCATGGTCAGACTGAAGTATCATTCGTAAACAGCAGACTGATGGTCATGATGGTCATTTGTGCGAGTTTAGAAAGAGAGACCAGACTCCGAGGAGAATACAGCTCTTTCGTATCTCCACCCTGTCGAGATAAGAGATACGACTACAAGGTGCACACAGGAGGTTTCCTCCAGTAGAAAGTGAGAAGCAGGAAACATTAGGACACAGCGGGATCTAACAGCTACAGGTGGTATCATTTGTGTGTGTGTGTGTGTGTTATTTTACACCATATTATTGTCTTTGAAACACACAAAAGAGAGAGAAAAGTTTTTTGAAACACTGTAAGTGTTTATACAGTGTGAGCTGTTAGAAACTGAGAAAGGGAGAGATCTGTGTGAATGGTAGTGTTATTAGGTGGTAAGACTTGAAGCTGCAATGAAGAGTGGGTGTGAACACTAATTAAACATAACATGTGTTGGAAGTGGAGACAGTGGCAGCTTTGGAGCTGACAATCAAATCATCAGCTATTAGAAAAGCTTCAATGTTACTGTCATTATATCAAACAGACCACATTTATGTGACTGACCGGAGGGGAATAATAATAATAATAATAATAAGCTTCACATGTGGGAGTTTCTTACCCACTGTGGGCCTCTGTCAGGTAATGTCTCAGTTTATTAGTCCTGATATGAACTATAAACCCAAATTTTGTTTATGATGAGGGGCGTCAGGGCAGAGTCATGATATTTCCTCAGGGAAACATTATGTACACTTTATAATATCAGCTGCTCCGCACATTCACTATAGGCTACTAGTCATGTCCAGACTTTAAAGCAACATTATAGCTTAGTTTCTGTATGTACTTGTGTGTGTGTGTGAGCATGTAGGTGTGTGTGTGTGTATGT
Organism: Seriola lalandi dorsalis; assembly: GCF_002814215.2. Lineage (NCBI taxonomy): Eukaryota > Metazoa > Chordata > Actinopteri > Carangiformes > Carangidae > Seriola > Seriola lalandi. The sequence continues at coordinate 5,167,562 of NW_019525348.1, forward strand.
GTCTAGATTAATGACCACTGGCATAGGAAATGCCACCGACTAGCGTTGTACACAAACACCTTCTAGTTTTGTGACGATACAGGGAAACGCCTCGGGGTGGAAACATGACTTTTGCTGTCCTCTGCTACTCCCTCCATCCCTCCCTCTCTTCATCATCCATTGCTGCTGTTCACCTGTGCCACCTCACTAATGATTGCTAAGCGGCCATGAGTCGACCATGCATCATTTACCAGGAGTTCCAGAGAGGCAGCGAGAGGGGGGGGGGAATGAGAATAAGGAGAGAATGAGAATGAGGGGAGAAGTTGACTGAGGTCCAGACACGAGGAGACAAACATGTGCTGCAAAGGTAGTGTAAAGGGGGGAGGCAAGGGTAGGCTACAGGGGACCAGGAGGCCCATTTTATTAATCACAGCCTTGATCTGGTGGGAAACGCTGACAGCTCTGGATGGAAATAATACTCAAGAGTTGCCACTACCGCACTTCTGCGCGCCACAGAGAATGGGTGGAGACTGAGGAAAAACATTCCCCTGGAAAGGAACAAAAAGAAACGGTCCTGTCATGATGCTGTATGTGTGTCATTTGTGATTAATGTAATTGCACAAGCAGATTAATGCTAGTGAGACAGAGCAGACTATAGTTAGCATGCTGCACAAGAACTGCTCAATATTTGGAGGTGTGATATTTGCAGAAATTACTGTTTGATTTGATATGTTAGTGTCATGACTGCAGGAATAAGGGCTCCCTAACAATATATTTCTGGTTTCAATAACATTCACATTCATAAAGCTGTCTTTGTGAATGTGAAATGAACTGACTTTTTTTTTTTTTCCCTGACACATTTGAATGGTTTTCAACAGCTATACAACAAAACAAAAGCAGAGTTTCACACTTCAAACAAAAAACAAAAAAACCTGCATGATGTGGTGAAAAAAACAGGAAATATCAACTCCACTCTAATATCACAGCAATGAATTGTTGAACTGAAAGTTTATTCCACCAAATGCATGATGAGCTCTTTGGCTAGCCTGGACAGGATTTGGTGGCATCCCACAATGCAGCACAGCACAGCAGGGTGACATTACGGTTTATATCAGACAGATAAATAAATGTAATGTTATGATTTACCTTTCCAGGCACAAAGACAGAGCAAAGTCAATAACACAAAGTGACTATTTCTCCATATTCCTCATGCAAGCGGAACGGACACTATTATTAGGTGTCTGACTGGATGGCCAATCAAGCTGATAATAATAGGTTGGATTTCTGCAGACAGAGGATGGATAACACTGGAGCTGACCCCACAGTACAGACAGCCAGTGGTCATCTTATTAGCCTAGAAAAAGCTCAGGTGTGGGTGTGCTTTGTTTGCCTGGACATGGTCTCCCATCATACCAATATCACCTCATTTCTGGAGGTGGGAGCCAACACCGGGGGGAGGGAGGGGGAGACGGCGAGGGAGGGAAAGTGAGGAGGAGTGAGAGCGATAGAAAATAGGCAAGAGGGGAGGGAGAACTTTTCCAGTGCGAATAATCTCTGATGAATATGATTGCACTCGACAGTGATAATACATGTCATGTTTGTTATTAGATTAAATTAAAGAACAGTGTATTTGGCCTTTCCACAAATTACACTGAACATCTGTAAATGGGGATAATCAGTGTATTGGCGGCCTGTTGGAGAAACCAGAGGGGCAATCATGAGTTTATCTTGTTTCCATGCATACGTTTTTTTTTTCTTCTCTCACCTTTGTGCATTGGCAGTTGAGGCACTTTTTCATTTTGAGGGATGCAAATCTTTTTGTGGTGCAGTCAAATTTATGCAAAGGAGTCAGTTGAGGTTGAATCCACAGATGCCTCAAATCAGGAAGTGGAGATTATGCAAGCATGACATTAGGTTATATTGTTGTGATGGTAAGTTGTGTGTTAAAAACAACCAAAGGACAAATTATGGATACTTATCTTTTTTTTAGCCCCTTTTTAAACACACAGTATGTGAGTTGTTGTCCTTATCACCATTGTCATCAGCTTCTTTCAGTATCAGTCGTTCAGGTTTTCACCAGGAACCATATTATCTACAGACCCGCTGATTATAAAAAACTGAATAAAGTAGTTTCACATTTAAAGTCAGAAAACGACCAAGGTGTGAAAAGTGTATTTTAAGAATGTGGCCTAAAACTGGAAGAAAAGACAATTTTGATACTTCAACTACAACACTGACACATGCGCATGGGAAATATGACATCATTGACAGGCGACCAGATGAAACGGACTGTTACCAGATTAAAATCATGTATTTCTCTAGGTTTGAAAATTGCTGGAAACATTTGGGATAACTCAAAAAACTCAAGTCAATTTTAGACATTTGACTGTGGAAAAGTTAATGTGGAAATGTTACTGTGGAAAAGGTCATTTCAGCAGTGATTTGGAACATGAACCATGAGCCACTTCTAAAGCCACACGGAGAGTCACAAAATGTGAGTCAATAAATCTTTAAGTACTTGGTTTGTCTTTTTTTCTGTCTTATACAGAAAAAAATCTCTCCAAAGAAAGAGTGTATAGGAGGCAGACAGGAGAACAAATAGGGAGCCACTATACTGTAAGGTAGGTCATAACCTGGGATGAAATTAATGAGCAAGTATCACACCTCCTTATTGGGAACAGACAGTGTTTGAAAAGGTGGACATCTGGTGTCAGAGACACATCTGCTCCTCTCATCTTCTACATGATTGTGACTTGAAGGATCACAAGGCGGCAGGTGTTAGCTGGGCAAAAAAACTCCATCTCTATGAATCCTGACCTCCTTTGTAGAGCAATCTGACAAAGTTCAACGATGCCTATAGAAAGTAATCCCACTATGTGACGAGCGGCGGGGATGTGAGCTTGTGAAGCATCGGACCTGCAGTCCTGCTCCTGTCACATTTCCTGTGTTCAGGCTTTAAAGCGGCTCCTTCGGCGACTAAAAGAGACAAAGGAACAATCATACAACTAACACTGTGAGTAAGTGCGCTCCCGGGCTCCCACATTCCCTTTGGAGGGCACACCGCAGCCTTTCATCTCTGCTCCCCTCTGTATCTCCCCTCTCATCTCGCTGCTTTATGTTCTGCTTTCTGAGCAGAGTTCAAACACTGGGGACCAGTTTAAATACTGGAGGTTCCCACTGCAGTGCTCCAGTGAAGTAGAGCATATAGTGAAACATAAAAAGCTCAGGTTTTTGCTCATCCCTCCCCCTTTTTTTTAGGCTAGCCTCACATTTTTATGACTTGTCTCCCCTTCTTTTAATTAAAGTATACTAAAGGCACTGTTGTTACACTGAATGTTAAGTTTTAAGACTAGGCGATTAAAGAGCAGGAGAGAGCTGGATGGATGTAAAAGGACACAAATGGTGAAACCTAGAACCTGATATTCCTGCACTATGTGATGCAGCTTTCCAAATACACCGATGAGCGAATCAATACATGAAAAAAAAGCTAAATAAATGAAAGGAAGAGGAGGATGCACCTGGGTCGATAGACTAGCAGGTGATTGAGAGGAAATGGGAGCCTTGTTGTTCCTCGTGCACGCACATGTGTGAGTGTGTGTTTGTGTTTAAATCCTGTGCACGTCTGCGGTTACGCTTAAGACCTATATTGCGCTGCCGTGCTGCACATGTGTTCTGAGAATGTGACAGTCTTTCTTGTGGTGCAGCTCGTGGCTACTGATCTCTTCTTTGCTATCGACTCAGCTAGAGTCTTCTGCAGGAAGTATTTTTCAGAAGAGTGGGGAGAGCTCTTTGCTTCAAGACCATCAATAAAGAGAACGAGAGACCAGGAGGGAAACAGCAGTGAAACACAAAACCCCTGTGGCTCCCAGAAACACCTTCAACAACAAAGACGACGTTAAGACAAAAGCAAAAGTCCACTTTTCACAAAGCAAAAGAATTCCAGAGTGAAACATGTGCTTAATCAATCATTTTATCATTAATTGGATGCTAGCATATTAATCTCATGCTTCTACAAATACAATTATATGGATTAGGTAAGAAGACATAATCTGCTGTTCAATCCTCATTACTCTGGTGATTAATCCATACTGATTACCTAATTTTAATTAACATAATGAAATACTCAAAGTACCCTTTCTGCCAACAGTGAGTGTGATCTTTGGTTATGTTTTGTGTACCCGGAAAGCATTATTGTAGTGTGTGTGTGTGTGTGTGTGTGTGTGTGTGTGTGTGTGTGTGAGTGTGTGTGTGTGTGTGTGTGTGTGCTACCTGGCTGACAGGGACGGTCCGCCAATTGAAATTAGATTACACAATCACAAAAGTCCCAATCAAGGCTCATGCATATTTCATCCCCCCGCCTGGCTTTCATAATTACTTAATTAATTCCCAACTCTAAAGAGATAGGCCAGCGCTAATCCCCCAGCCTCCCCTGGGGCTTCCTGGCCTGCTATAGATGTCCTGTCCCAGGATGCAGTGCAGCAAAATAGAGGGAGACATCCTGAACAGTTGTGCGGACTGTCATCATTGAGCTAAATCTGCTCTCTTAGGAGACCGCTCTTCGTTCTCCTTCTTTCCACCAATGTAGGTTGAGATCCAGGATTCTAGCGTCCCAGTAAAGGGCTCAGCTGAGGCTGTGTGCAGGCAGGAGTGTTTCCGTCCCACCATGAGAAACACTCATCGCCGGTACCCCTCTTGCGTTTCCTCCCAGAGGAGAAGGAACGGGTGCTGACTGATCTGACACTTGGAAAAATAGGGAGACGTACCGACTTGCATGCTTTTACAAGCAACATGTGCTCAGCCTGTTTTCGCTGCTTCTTCGTCTCTTGTTCTTTCAGTGAGAGTAACACGCCGTCTCATGCACTCAGTTTGAACTGGAGGCAGATAAGGAAACAAAAGGAAAGCTTTTCTTTTTCTTATGCACACCCACGTTGTTATGTATTTGAATACGGCTCGAATATATCCAGCAAAAACCAAATTTAAACTCCTATTTTGTGCTCTCCTAGACTGCTTTGATATTAACTGTGTCAGCTTATGTTGTAGGAATTAATGACTTTTAATTCTAACAGAGGGGAAATTTGTGTAAGCCATATCAGCTATAGAACGATTAAGCTGAATCCAACAAGTTTCCTCCGATCTGTGGGAAAGAAAAAAGGGATTGTACAGAGAAACAACAGTCACTTTAACAGGCATGACTAATGCTAAGACTCATAAGCTGCACAGCATTAATTCCCTTTGGCTTTGAATGTAAAGTCTAATGAACCAGGCACCAGATTCCTACTGGACCAGGAGCTACTTAATCACTGATAAATGAATATGAGCAAACAGCAACACTTATTTAATCACACCTCCGCAGCCTCCATAGTGGTGGCAAATAACATCTATTACTGGAATTATGTTGACCCAATATGAGTGAGACCGCGGCCTCTCTTACCTTGTTCCTATTTGAAAAATGTTCTGTCACTTATTAGGCTATAATTAGTAGCTATCTGTAGAGTCAAATAATTTCTTTTTGAGCACGTAAGAAATTAATTATATGTCCACTGAGGTACAAAATCACCACAGTTGAGTCCATGTGTCAACACTGTGCAGAAGGACCAGTCACCTGCTGTAACTGTGCTGCCACTGCTCGAGTCCCAACAGCGGGACTCCCGCGGTCGACAGTCTCCACTGAGAGGGAGCGAGATAGGAAGGAGAACCAGCGAGAGACCAAAGACAGATTTAAAACACTCCAATCAATCAGTGATTTGACTCTGGGCTAAATCCATGTTGATAATTAGCCAATCAGAGCAGGTTGGGCTGGTGGGAGCTGGCCAGGCAGGTGCCTAGAGGCCCCCGCGGGACCTGAACTGTCTCTTCCCTTCATTAACTCCTCTCGTCCTTTCCCCTTGTCCGCCTGATCCTGCGAGCGGCCGGGGCTGCTGGGTAATTCAGTCTCCAGTCTCTGAGGTGACCCCACGCCTGAGGGCTGAGGGAGCCGGGGATACAACACTTCTTTTTAACCTCTCTCTGACTCCTTTCTCTCTGTTTCCAGGACCACTGCTGCCTGTTGTTAGCTCTTTGTTAGCAGGGTTGTGCTCAAATGGTCTAAATATCACGACCTTTTTATTTTTTCCTGACCTTCCATCCAGTCTTTAGATTTGGAGGTCAAAGAAAAAAGATTGTAGCCCTTCTCTTTTGTATGTTTTATCTTCCCCCTTCTTCTCTCTGTCTGTCTGTCTGTACAGAAATGCAATTTCCTCCCATCTCACTGTTTGCAGCTCTTTATGGGCTCTTTATTGCCGTTCTTAGCTGATTGCTCATATTTATTTACAACGAATGCAGTTATGAGCTAGGGATATGAATGCACTGGGCATATAAATGCATTGCTCATCCCCTGTTAGCTCATTGGAATGTATTGCATAGCTTTCATCTAAACATTTTTTCTTCTCCTTTTGTCTTCATGACTGCAATTTTGCACCTCTAAGGATCCTTTCTTAGATTAAGATAGTTACAAACAGGAGTTTTATTCCAAGAAAAGACACTCCAAAAAACACGGAGGGCCTTTAAAGATGAGATACAGTCTTTAATATGTGTCAAAAAACGGAGTTGTCACAATATCCAGTTTTAATAAGGGATGCGCAAAGATCCTTGTCTCGCAGAAATTCACCCACCCACGCATGCACGCACACGTGCACACACAGTAATCAGCATGATTTCTCATTATGGTTTTGCACATCGGCATTAAAGCTGAGTTACAATGTGATTATTGCCTGTGACAAATGAAGAGGTTATATTCAAACTATTAAACAGCTCATAGCTTTTGATAGGAGACATATATGATCAGTTAAGGTGCTCCAGGCAGAGAAATGCTGTCTGTCTGACTTTGTCTATTTTCTATTCTTTTTCTGTTCTTTTGATCTCTCACTCTAACACCGACCGTAGGTATATTTATATGTTGAATTATGTTAATCTGCAGTTTTTGAAGTTGTGAGGAAAGAATACAATGCAAACAATATCAATTGTTCTCGCTCCCACATAAATGTGACTACAAATGTGTGTATGGGTGTGTGTGTTTGTGTGTGATTGAGTGTGTGTGTGTGTGTGTGTGTGTGTGTGTGTGTAAGCACAAACAAAAACTGATAAATAACCAGTTGGAACATGTTTTTCAAAAGTATGTTAATCTTTAGGTTTTGAAGTGCCACAAAACACAACATGAATTGGAATGATAATGCTGGGATTCACACTTGCATGTGATTGCTTTTAGTGGTAGTAAGGCGGAGAAAGCAGCGCAGGCGATGGAGGATTGCTTTCCCAAAAAAGCTGCACAGGGACGCCACAAGTACCTCTTTTGAGAATATATATCTATCAATATTAAATGCAGGTGAGATGACAGAAGGAGCGAGACATGCACCCACAAAGTACGTGCACATGCGCTCGCTGTGACACGCACTCACTGATGACAGGTGCAGTACGCTTCACTGAGCAGCTTTGGTTACTGACAGATTGTGGCAGGTGAGCAGGTCTAAGCAAAGCAGCGACTGTCACCTTTAATCTCCCAAATCCACATGCATACACACAGACACACACACACACACAAAGACACACACACAGACACACAAAGACACACACACAAATACTCCCACCACTGGCACTGCAATATTTTTTTCTGCTGCACACCCTGCATGTCTGATTGCTATCCTGTCTGCTGGGGACCGGGACTACCCCAGGGGGAACCAGAGTAGAGCCAGTGACCAAACCGATCTACCTCTCCCTGGAGACTCTTTTCCTCTTCCCCCAGTGAATACACACCCAAAGTGCTGCCGCTGCCGACCCATCTCACCCGGCCCAGGCCCAGGCAGGCTCCTGCAGGGCATGCTTTAATGACTTCCTCTCGCCCCCACCCCCCCACCCCTGCATTTAGGTGTGGCTGACATCTAAAAAGGAGTGGAGTTGTGGGGAGGGGGGGGTTGCAGATTAGCGCTTCTGTGGTGTGTACATGTACTGACACAGGGTGGTAATGAGAAAAGAGGGACCTCCCTCCCCCAGCCCAAATCCTATCCCCTGGTTTAATAGAGGGAGTTCAAATGGAACCGCAGATAGAGATGCAGGGCTTCTTTATCTGTTCTTTACAGGTGGAGGGAGTAACCACGTTTCCTTCAGTTTTAGTCACAATGGTCAGATGCACAGTTAGGGATTAATGCGATCAAAATGCCAAGCCACCAAACAAGAACAGAAAATAACAGGGTCAAATTTTTTTTGTTGTATTTTGACCGAATTACATGACCACTATGGTGTCACTCCAACAAAAAAAGACAAGCTCTTTCGTATTTCTTTTCTAACTTCAAAACGAAGTGTTCCCTTTTCTATCTTGTTCTCAGCGAGATTCCTGCTGGTTCGGTGGGTTTTGGCCCTTGTCCAGCTTATCCGGCACTGCCCACTGCCACCCAGTCAGAGGCCCCGGTCTCGGTGTCAGGTGCGATACGAGAGCTTGACCGCCGGTGCCCTGTCTCTGCCGCAGGACCGAAGATCCCCTTGCCCCCATGGATTTTTCATTTGTGGATCTTGCAGAATCAATGTTCTGTTTTGCCTTCCCAGACAGGAACCATGGATCAGTATTTTCTTACACCACTCCTTATCTCTTCGTGCTTTTTGTTTTTTTTGTGTGTCTGTGTGTGTGTGTGTGTACCTTTGTGTTCATGTGTTTCTTATTTTTCTTAACCTTGCCCACTATGTCTGCCCTTAGGAAACCGCATCCCCTTCTGCCATTGCTTTTATCCTTCTCCTGTTCCTCTGCCTTCTTTTGATTTGTACACACATCTGCCATGGCTGTACGAGTGGTACCAGCAGTGTGAGACTCACATTCAATATATTTTTTTCTTACCTAATCAGCCAACCAACAGGGTATTTAAACACGTTTATTTATATAGACAAAACTCCATCTCTGGAGCCATCCTCTCATCCCAGCAAAGGTCTGCAGGCAGCAGAGGGAATAGCTGGAGCTTCACAGAAAGCTGGGGAAAGTAGGGCAGTAGTCCCTCTTTGACAAACTAAATTGTTTGAACAGTTCTTTAAAGCACAGCGTGGGGCAGTGACAGAGCATTGCCTCCCCACCTGTTCTCAGCTGGATAGTAGAGTTTGGCAGCGGGTGTTTTTTCATCACTACCCATGGCTCCTAGCTTCCTAAAAGACTCTTAGGTGGTAAGTCATTGTTACCAAGGTTGCACCTCAATGTGACAATGGCTTTGTAACAGGGAGTTTAGCTGAGCCTCGCGACCTTAAGGGCTTCACCACACTCAATGTAAATGATTCTTCTCTTGTGCCCCTTCAGTTCTGGACAAATTGGAATGTATAATAAGCCTAATTTACACTTTCACAGTGGTGGAGAACTAAAAAATAAAACTACCTTTATAAGACGTGGAGCCACTAGAAATTGTTGCTGCTGCTGCTGCTGCTGGTCACTACACTGATGATGCCCAAGCACATGATGGAAAACATAATTGCATTCTCACCACACTCTCAGACAAACACTCCCTGCAGACATTTAGGGAAGTTAATTGTAATTTCACTTAGTGCCAGAGAACCATCAAGTGAGGCACTGGGCTTATGCTGGCCGCTGTTCATACTGCGTTGCATTAGGAATTGAAAACCTCCCACACTGCTCTAATTACCAGTCTCTAGACTGTTTGAGAGGCAGAGTGTTTGCTAGCAAAGGCGATACGTGTTGGAATGAATTTAACAATTAGTAGACACTGTCTATTTTAATACATGTGATAAATATTTCATTCATTTAAATGTGATCACTCTGTTTTATGTTTCTTATCTCTTCAAGCTCATAATGTTTTAGTTCCACATGCCATCATTCTTGCCAAAAGTACATGGTAAACTTTCAAATGCTGCAACTGCAAAGAAACTATGGGGGAAAAGTGAAGCTGGAGCAAATCCACTGTCCCACCTCAGTACAAGAGGGAGTCCAGGTTCGCTGGGTACATCACTGAGAAAACGTATATGTGGCCAAAAGATGAGTTTGTACCATTAGATGACTTTATTTAGCCTTAAGGTGTTTGGACTGCACTGGCAAGGTGTAAAACACATTAACATGTACACTGGGGTGATATTGTGAGTGTGCTACTACCTCCTTTTTTCATATTCAGGTTCTGCATCTAGTCGGGATGTGCATATTTTTGTCTTTCCCTAAGGTGAGGCCTCTTCCACAAATCGCACCTCTCATCGTGCTCCATTCCTTCCACCAAACCCATCTCCTGATTATTAGCACTTCTCTGGTGACCATTTCGTCATGCGGTATTGTCATGTCCGAGCCATTATACGCTACAGCCAGATAGTATCAGTGTCCGGCATTATTTCCTGGACTCCCTTCTCCGTAGCCAGGGGAAGCGTTAAGGGCAGGCAGAGAGCTGTGCAGGTCTAGTTTCACCTCCTCATTCTGCCTCCTCCACCTCATATTAAATCCCACCCACTCCCTTAGAAAGCCGAGGGGCCATAAAAAGCACTGCGAGGGAGAGGAAAGGAGGAATCATTACGTGCAATTTATAAACCATTAAGAGCCATATTAAAAAGCCTGCAATCTAATTCACCCAGTGGTGGGCTCTGGCAGCGATGGTGGCTGAGAGGAAGAGGAGAGTTCATTTAGGGAGTGTATCTTGGCCACTCAGAGTATGTGTGATGTTAATAGGGTCCGGGGGCTCACCTCTAGCCAAGGGAGGCAGCTTTCCTCTGCACTGATACCCAAGTCAGTAGTGGGAGGGCGGAGGGAGAGCGTGAAGGCTGACAGACGGGAGAGAGAGAGATGGGAGGAGAGGGGATAAGAGATTTGAAGAGATATGATATTGCTCACCCATCCCACCTAGTCCAGCTGGTCATCTTTTGAAAGTAATTGTTATGTGGTTTCACAGCTGCACAGAGTACGCTGGTGAAATAAAATCAGAAATTTGCCTCTTTTTTTTTTTAACCACACAGACCTCTTGTTGGATCCATTATTACAACCTTACGGTATTTGGACAAGCACTGCTGAAACCCTCAGTGCTCAGGGAAGAAGCCGTGGTCTCTAAAGATATCAGAAGTGTCAGGCTAAATTACAGGGAAATGTGTCTGGAATAATGCACAGAACATTCAGATTTTCCATTTCGTATAACAGCGCAGTCATAAAAATGTCATCTTTGATCAGAATATATCTCTCAATATGCACAATAGTGTAATACAGCTTCAATGAAGTGCTGGAACAAGCAGAAAAAAACTATGTGCAATATTGTCAGACAGTGAGGATTTTCTTTTCAATTGAGCCTCAAAGTTTCTATAGGGAAAATTAAAAGGTAATATTGGGAGATGGGACTGGGTGTGGTCGAGAACTTTCAAAAAGTACCTGAGATACCTGATACCAAAGCTTTTTTGATACTTGTACTATGTCTTTCTTTCTGCTTTATTCAAAACATTACGCCAAACTTCTTAAACACGTCGGTGTTTAAAGGAACAGTTCAATATTTTTTTCCGAAATATGCTTGTTGGTTTTCACTTTCTGGATAAAAATCACTACAACATTTACATTCCTCAACCAATTTCAAGGGTTTATTTATGTGGAGTACCAAAAAGTTTTGTCTCCAGTTGCTTAGAATCTTGATTGTGAGGAAAGAGGAGTATGCATCAATGTTAGGCTGACACTTTCCAAAAACTTCCTGGTGTATTCATACCCTCACCCTCACTTAAGAGACCCTCCGCAGCTGTGAGACACACAGAGTTACACTCTGTCACGGAGTGGGAAGGTGTAGGAGCTGGATTGGAATTGGGCCTGAGTGTTGAGCTGTTGTGAGCACATGTGCACGCAGGGCAGAAATGCTCCAATGAAAGGAAGGTTTTCTGCTCGCAGACATGTTCTGGGCACTTGAGTCCCTTGAATGCACATGGTTTTTTAAATTTGCATATTTTGAGACGAATTAAATGCCATATTACACTTATTTTCAGTACTTACATATACGTCTATCATGTTCTCTCCCACTCGTTATTACCTAACCCAGTATAAAGACATGAATGCAATGTCTGAATACAATATTGATTGGTCTGTATGTGTGTCAATCAATCAATGTATCATTGTCAAGGTTGTTGCCACCCTATGAGTCATAGGCAAGTGTCATAGGCTACGACGCTGGTGGCTCTTTATGACAGATCCTGTCAGTATACTAATGGTTAGCTGTCCAGCTAAAAACCTCCAGCAGCTCCGTTCAGAAAACCTAGAGAAACACATCTCAATTTGGTTGCAATTATTAGACAACCACTCGTGTTCAGCCAACAGTTAATTTGCGGACAGATTAGTCTGCTAGCAGGTGCTGCTATCAGCTCATGCATGTTATAGCGCCTGTTAAAAGTCTCTCCCTTCCAGTCTTTATGCTAAGCTAAGCTCATCACCTCCTCTGCCTCTAGCTCCATACGCAGGGCCAGTGGTGTCAATCTTCTCATCTAACTTTTACTGTAGCAAGAAAGCAAAAGAGCATGTTTGTAAATCCAGTAAACTATCTTTTCAAATCCTCAATCTGTATTTTATTTTTCTTGCTGCATCAAACTGAGGTGCATTTACATTCATAATTGATACATTTTATTAAGAAATTAACATTTTAATTCAGATCATTCAGGGAGTGATATGGTTCTAACCTGTTGTGTTTAGATTTTCTCAGTGTGGAAAAAACAGTTACATTTTTTTGCCTGTACAGCCAATAAGCACTTTAATGAAACACAGTAGGCTATACCACTGACAGCATGATGCCTCCATTTACATGAACCAGGTTATTTTTCCAAGAATATGTAAACAACAAGAAATAAGAAACTAAGCAAGTAGTCAGTGTAATACATACTTGACAGTTTTTTATACGTGGTGCTACAGGAACAGTATCAGATACACGGCTCTATGGGGAACGCTCTTCGAGAGCTTCTGAGTAGAAACATTTTAAGCATTTTAAGCTCCTAATAAATGTAGACTGACTAGTTCTGTTTATATTACTGCAGTGTTGATACAATATAATGGGACCACTATAGACAGGCCTATATTGTCTTAGTAGGGAGAAGGTCAAGAGGGTCAATAACTGTGGCGTAGAGAGCGTCTGCCCGGAGCCCGAGGCCCTCCCTCACCGTATCACAACAACACCACAGTCAATACACTCCAAATTGAGCCCTCATGCAGAACGCTGCACAAATCGATATTCTTAAAAAGGTTACACGTCAAACTATTAAATACTTTATCGATCCATATGCGATATGTACTGCTTATATAGAAATCCATAGGTATGTTACTCTTGTCCTGTGGCACAGAAGGAAGAAATATCCCTCATTATTTTGATTTCCTGAGGTATCACATGGCAAAGTAGGTGTGGGAGAGAGGCAAATAATTCTCATTCAGTTGGCCACATGCCTTGATAACTGCCACTCTTTCTCTTTTCAGAACATCCTGTCAAACTCAATGCCAAAATTTGACAGTTTAACGTTTGTGGCACAGAGTTTGACATGATGTTCTCTCCCATACAAAAACAGGAAGAGGGAGAGCAACATTTAACGGGGCTACCTATAACTCAGCCCTTACATAAGCTATGTTAAGAATATCTCAGAAAACAGGCTGAACATCCCATTTCAAAGCTTTTCATCTCCTTTCTTACAGCTGTCAACATTTGGAGAGAAAGCTCCTCTAGCTGAGGGGCTGAGGCAGCCATACAAGCATCTCTCTCATCAAACCCAACTATCTCAAAACCTAACATTAACTTCTTTTTCACACGCCAGTCGCATGCCATTCAACTAAATGGAGCAGCTGCATCGAAATCACAAAATATACAATAAACCTGTCACAATCTGTATTAGCAGGGAAATGGGGAATGGAAAAAAAACAAACAAAACAAAAGCAGGTGTTGGTGAGGATGGAGATTTTAGTTTGCCAGGTGTAAATCTGGTAACTGGGAGAGAAAGGGGAGTGTGGGAGGAAAGGGTGACCAAGATAAATGGAATGGAATGATACTGAGTGTCAAGGTGAATGGTACAGCATGTAGAAGCACTTTGAAAATGCAGGGTGAGGTAAAAGAGTGAAGAATCCAAGGCCAGAACTAGTCAAACAGCAGTTACAGATTTACCAGAATAAAGTGTGATTACTTAAAATATAGCTTCATGATAATAGGTGAGAACAAAAACATGCAGGGATTGGACCTGAGGAATAGTTACATAAATCAAAGGTGAAAGAAGAAAGGAGTTTCATCTATAGAAGAAAACTGAGTGGCAC
>NW_019525348.1:5181832-5222335 GCF_002814215.2 Seriola lalandi dorsalis
AAACAGCTTCTTTTTTTTTTTTTTACAGCGAAATAAAGACACTCATCAATTTAAATCGGCAGGGTTCCTGGACCTCACCTTTTCTCTGTCAGACGCCGCGTGGTGAAACCTGTTCCTCCCTCCCCTTGTCCATTCATCACACAGAAGAAGAAGACACCCCTCCAGGGGCATCCTGGGTATTCTTGCATGGCCGGAAACGTGGCGATGGTGAGTGGATGGCGGCAGGACCCTTTGTTATTTACTGCTCACTTAGCCCCTCTGCACCCCGACACACACACAATTTATGAGGACAATCGTCGGGCCCGCCGTGCTCCATTGGAGCACTCCCTGATGGATGTACACGGACCCGGGAGGGGAGAGAGAGAAAGAGGAAGGGAGGCAAAGAGAGTGGGTAGCACAAAGATTGAGGTCAGGGTGTCTTACAGTTTTCATTACTGTAAATTAAACTACTCATTGAGCTTCATAAGAGAAAAAGCCATATCAAAACGATGGATAATGAAGATCGTTTTGTCGTACGAACAGAACGTGTGAAGTAAGAGAAGTCTTTTTAGATATGCTGATGAGCACCTCTGTGTGGCAGCGTGAATATTTCACAGGATGTGTGGTCCCATCTCGTGCTAGGAGTGATGTGAACTGAGCTACCTGCTCGTATGTCTTGTGAAATGCCACTGACACACCAAATGTCACCAGAATGTCAGCAATTCCACTGTCTGTGTTTTGAGCTTTTATTTTGGCGCTTTCATTTTAGCAGATACCTCTGTTCTTTGCCTCTGGCCTGCCTCTGTCATCCTATCTGCAAGTCCCCAACGATCACCTCTGCTGTCTCTCTGCTCTTGAGTTTTTGCAAAGGAAGCCGCACACACAGTACAGTAAGTGTTCGATCATAACAATCCATTAGAATAATCACTGATAACAAGTCCATTTTCATAAAAGAGGCAGGAGGGGGATTAATGAGCTTAACCCTACTTACGTTCCATCCATTTTGTGCTGTAAATCAATAATCTAGTAATAATGTTCTTCAGTGGGGCAACAGAGCCCCAGGAGCAGCATCCTCTCTCTCTTCTTCATGAGTTATTTGAGCCGTCCTGCTATCTCCTTTGTTCTCAATAAAGTTGCCTTTAGGGACGCCACGACCAAACACATATATTTTTAGTCTTTTCTACACAGTCTGGTGTGAAACAACACGAGGGATTGGTGAGACTCCAAGAAGCAGAGAGCGCACAGAAGGGGAAGGGAGGGGAGGAAGAGAAGGAGAAAGCAAATGAGCAGAGAGGAGGAGTGATGGGGCCGAGAGAGCAGGGGAGAACATGAAATGCATGGGGGGAGGTGAGAAGATGGAGGAGACACATGGAAGTGGTGAGGTAGAGCATTTTACAAGGCTGTTTTTAATCAGCCTATCCTCCCTCTGTATAGCTATGCTCTAAGATACAGCACTTCTCTCTCTTGCTCTCTTCGTCTTATTGTGTAGTGTTTATGTTGTTTCATTTATGGATCCTTTCAGATTTCAGTGACGCTGAAATTGGTGACATTCGCTCATATTCTGACATAATTATCATAATGACTGGGTCTGTTGCAAAATTGATTCGTAATAAAAAAAAAAAGAACAGAGCCAAAGGCCGTGGACTTAAAAAATTGAGGATATTTTTGATATTATCATCATTCTGACACAGTTCGGAGGTAAACGTACAAGTTTTTTACTTGGTAAAAAAGCTGGTAACAGGCAAGCTGTCAGAAAAGGAGTACCAATTACGCAAGGAGCAGGTCGGGAAAGGAAATACAGGCTAGGTCAGGATCAGGTGGGAAAGAACTAGTAAGCAGGCCGCAAAAGTACTACACTATGGCCCTGCTCAGACCTGAATTAACATCCGTCTTGTGTGATCTGATCACAAGTGGACTGCTCTAAGTTCAGGTGTGAACGCAAGACGCAATGAGGACACACGTGAGATCCAATCACTCAGACCACATTCAGAGGTGGTCTGGGCCATATGTGTCCATATTCTTTTAGCAGTGTTAATGCAAATGCATCCTGGGCCACACTGAAGGACCGCCTACTCTATGATTAGTCCAAACACAGTTTCATAATGAATGGAAAATGTTTTACCATTTCAAATGGATAAAACCTTATTTTATTACATCTGATCATGTAAGTAACAAGCAGCATAGCAAAGATATAAATGCTTAAACGCTTGTCATTGTTGACATGCTGTACCTCGTTAGCTCAGATGAATTATCCACAGTTTAACTGCTGACTATGCCGACTAACATTGAATTCATTCAGATTTACCGGCATTGTAAACCAGCAGGAGGTAAGGCAGTGGAGACTCCCTACCTGTTGACTGTCTGTCTTATTTATATCCTTTTAGTCCGGAAGTGTCCACACATAAAAAACCAAAAGGGTTTCTTATAAAAAAAAAAATGTCCAATTTATGAATATTGTCATCCGAAGTTTGTTTACACAAAACGCCATGGTAGTTGCCGGCAAGCTGACCAATCAGAGCACACTGGGCTCCAGCTCCAGAGGGAGGAGGGGGGCCTTTAAGAGCCCTGAGCTCTAACAGAGCGTTTCAGTCAGAGGGTGAAGAGAGTACAGTATAAAATGTACATCAGAAAAAAAATAAGTATTTTCAGAACATTAAAGCATGTAAATCTTTTTTAGTCAACACCAAGAATGAAATGATAAAAATGGCCATAATAAGTCCTCTTTAATACCAGGTCTGAACAGACAGGGCCAGAAGATAACCAGACTACTCAAGTATGAAGACAATCTGGCAAAAAAACAGAGGCTAGTAACTAAAGCCCTTTTTACATTGGTCAAAAAGCCCACTAAGACCATGCTAACATCTGGCTTTTGTCAGAAATGCAAAAGGGTATGATCAGCATTCACAAGCAGGTCAAATGACTACAGTGACCTCAAACACTGTAGACAGACCTGTCACCTTCCCAGCACGGTTCTGTTAACCCAGAAACTGGGATAAAAGAGTGAGCTGCAGTCCCAAAATAAGTTTTAAAAACACACAATGAAGCATCTCACATGGAGACTCTGGCACTTGTACAGGAGCACCAACCCGGGGATAAGAAGCAGAACTTCCATTTACCAGTCTGTACGTCAGCTAGCAGCTCACTCTTTCTCCCCTGCACCTGTGTGTGCTCTGTAACTGTGACGAGATGTGACATTACTCCCTGCAGTTGTGTGTGTCTCAGGAAGGCATACTCTGCTGGCAGTGAAAAAGGTGTCAATCACCTTTTTAGCAGGTTTACCAGTATTTAAAAAACCTGCTAATGACTACTAATTTGGTCGTGTAAAACGTATATAAGAGCATAATGGTCATGCAGGTGGGTTTAGAGATCAGGTGATGCAGGACACCCCTGCAACAACAGCTGTAATGAAAGGCACCAACAACAAGAGGCAGGTGAAAGAGAACCCAGGGCAGAGGTGGAGAATGTGACACATTCACATGAACAAACAACCTTTGTCTTTCCAGGTTTTTGACTGTTCAGTAATTGTTCAATAATTACTGATGTCAAAAATTGTCAACCTGTTGGCTACCTAAAATTGGGATGTGTGTGTACCCTGTATTGTACTTTCCTGAGGTGCTGTCATGACAATTTCTGGTATTTTTAACCCGTATTTTTTTTTTTAAAAGCACTTAAGAATATGTTTGTCTCCAAACTATTCTGTCATTTATTTATTTATTTTTCACAGTATCCACTTATCATGTCTTCAGCCAAGGAAACCTTTCTCACCAAAATTCATTCTGTCCTTGAGGTCTAACAAATATGTTGAATGCCTTTCTCATAAAACATTTGTTTGCTTTTGAATAATGTAAAACCACTGGCAGGACTGTATCACGTCACCTATGTGCACATGCATGTGCCTCCTCATCCACAAACCAAACTGGGAAATATATGGGAACAAAAAAGCTCAGCTAATTCGAGTCACTGAATGTGAGCTGTTGGTTGTGTTTGTGGTGTTGGTGCCTTTTTGAGAATTTTTCATGCAAATATCAGACAAATCATATGGCTTCCTGTGCCACTCATTGAACCTTTTTGAAGGCTGTGCTCCTGTTTTATGAGGTGATTGAAATTCTAGCATTATTTTATCTGCTGTATTTTATCGCACTACACTCTTGTTAGCTTATCTTGTTAACTAGCTAATTAGCCAGCAAATTAATTAACCTTGAGTTAGCCTTTGAGCAAGATTCCCAGCAGTGCTAACAATGCTAATGGAGGCATACTCTTGCTGCAGTTTTTAAACCAGCATGCACCACACGCCCAACTTTTTGCCCATTTTTGGATTAGCTAGGAATAAGTGGCGCCACAGATGTTACATCCATCTTTATATGGTTACAGCTATACATGGCAATTTTGGTATGGTCAATACTGAGGAAAGATTGTGGCACTGGCTGAATAATTCTGCTTAATGCATGATGAAACCCGCAATAAGTGCTTTGGTTGGCCACTTGAGACAAGAAACAAGCTGTAAACACATCAGCTTATACAGGAAAGTTGATATGGAGAATGCTTATTTACACATCACTAGCAGATATGGAGCAACATTAGCATTCATTACTTTGCTGTCCAGGGAAATATCTGGTACTTTAGCTGCTAAATGTTCCTCTATGCTCACCAGCTTGTCGCCAATCAGCGTCCACTGGGTTTATCTAAATATTTTATCTGAAAACAGCAGCCTGATGAATATGGAAACAGTGAAGGTGAATCAAAACAATAAAATTGCAGCAAGAAAACCAAAACAATGAGCTAAAAGACACTACAAAGCTCCATAGAGTTGAGGTGAGCTTCAGAATAGTGTGATATTCTCTTTGGGTTCATCACTACAAGCAACCGCTTTAACATACGAGTAGCCATTCATAACTTAACAAATTGATTATTGCAGCTTTAAGATTATGGTAGTAAGTCTGGGCAACTAAATGCTTGGTTAAGGTATGGGAGACATTGTGGTCATTGTTTGAAAAAAGCTATTCATTGCAGGCTACATACTCAAACCTCACAACCTTCATATTCACTTTCTAAAAAAAGGAGCAGTAGTTCTTGCATTGCCACTGAATTTTGGCATTGCTCATAAACTGTGAGGTGCAGAATCATTCTATATGAATGTAATTTGTAGGGCTGCTGGTGTCTTGACCCATCTTAAAGGACGCTCTGGCTAGCATCACCATAAGAAAGTACGATCAGGTAATGTGAAGTGCCCACTAGACAATAAGTGGCTATCTCATATTACCTGATTGAAATTTCTTGATGCCAAATTAGCTTATACAATGACTTAATCAGTTGATATAATTGGAGCTACATAGAGCACTACAATTGTGTGTTTACTACTTGTCTGATTTTGGAGGTTTGTTTGGACGAGATGAGGGTGGAGCTGTGTTAATTTGAAACATGTTGGAAGAGTCCAGACAGTCTCCTGTAGCCCCAACTGGCAGCGTCCCCTCTCCTCCATCCCTGCTCTGGCTTCTCACATCCCCCATGATGCACTGAGAGAGCGGTAGGAGAGAAAGAGTTGGCAAACTCTGCCGCCCATAAGCCACCGCCAAGCTTCAACACTGCACTGCCTGTCTCAGCAACAATCTCCGCAACAGCATTTAGAACAGGAGGTAATAGCCCACAACATACCCTGACACTGCATTTATTCAGATAATGTAGGCGCATTTGAATGCAACAGATCGACGTCTCTTTCTATCTTTTTCCAGATTTCAAAATAACCTAAGTCATCCAGCGATTAAGGACCCAGTGCCCCCCTCGGGTCTCTATGTGTTTCAGCTGACAGCCTCTACTGTCCCCAGGTGCCATGTTGACAATCAGGAAGAGAAAGGAAGGAGTTCAACAAGGATGCAGGTACAATGAAATGTGACAAAGTACATGCATTTCACCCTTCAAAACTACTCTCTTTACATGTTATGCACATCAGTGAGATGTTTTACTCCTATTACATAACAATGTGCTGTGCTAATTGGATGCAGGGCTTTAGTAGAATATCTGGTGCCTTATTTGCAGGGATTTACAGTATGTTACAGATGAAGCAAGTGCAGCTACTTAAGAGTGCAACATAAGTTCAGCATTCCCACATGAGATGAGGATAAGAGACTAGTAGTGAGAATGAAGAAACACCACAGGCCATCTGCATTTGTTATTAAACTGCCCATCGCCTTGCACTAAATCCCAACAATGGGAACGAATCCAGCAATCAAAGCACATATGGCCAGCGACCGGTGCCTGAATTATCCTTCAAATGTAGGTTAATGAATTCAGCAGCAAGCTGTGCTCATGAGCATCATATCTTTTAACAACCTGACAGACACACCTGCCAATCTGTGGCGGGGGGTCTCTGCGGGGGTGGGATGGGATGTGTGTGGGAGGGTGGTTAAGGGGAGGATCAATCGAAACCCTCCGAAGTGGAGCCTGTTGGGTGACAGCACCACCAGAGATGCTGGGACACCCAGGGCAAGCCCATTCATCAGAGACCATCAGGAGCTAATGAAACACACTGAGAGAGTGATTAAGACACAGACACCTACTACAGCAGGGCCCCGCGCCTGGCGCATTAATCACATCCACTGTCTGCGGGTATCTGATCCCTCTCTGTTGCTGTGTATGTATGTGAGCAGGCATGCACAGGACGTATGTGTGGTTATGTTTCCAGACGGACACGTGTGAACACGTGTGTGTATTTGTTAGGGAAATAGCCGCGGCATGCGTGGTGAAGGTGCTACCGTCCTTCCCCTGTTTGCCCTTGGATATGGTCCACCACCTTTGTGGCTCTGCCAGTAAATGACACTGTGCTTGGACTTGGCATAAAAACAAGAATCAGTTCCTCTACTGATAATTACCTTTAGGTGTGAATTGATTAATCAAACCTGGCTGATAATGAGCGAACACCAAAAACCTGAACTGTGTTGCATTTTAGAGGGGATGGGGATTGCCCTGTTGGCTCAGCAATGAATAACACAATGCAGATGGCACTAGGGTTATATATTTATTTTGGAAGGAATCTTCTCTGCAGCTGATTACTCATTGTATTGTGGTTATACATAAGTTTGTCACATGGCTGTTTGGAGCTGTGGCATCTTCTTTGGAAGTCCAGGACAGTGCCGCCACATTAAAGCTACACTACAGATTCATTAGATGATATCCAAACACCATCTGTGGCGTCATCATCAGAGAGAAAGGCTGCATATTGTTTATGACAGAACCAAGATGAGGTTTTAATACCCGGGTTTATTGCTTAACAAATGAAGACAGGCTGAAGGTGATTATTTATATCTATTAATTAAGTTAATTGAGATGGAAGGATTTGCTTCCCTCGCCCCTGCAGTTAATTACATCTATGTCTACAGCGCAAGGTTGATGCCGTAAATACAGATGTCATCTGTGCACAGCCAATGTTAGAGATTACGCTCAGCATGTGTTTGCATGTGCATGTTAGTATGCATGTGTATGTGCACAGGTTTAAATATCAGTGTCACCAACGCGAAGTGTATGCTGCAACATTTCTCCCACAGCAGCTGCTGGAACAGACAGTTACTGAGTTATACTGTGCAAATGAAATATGTGCAATCACTAGAAATGAAAAAGACATTGTCTCTCATTGTGTTTCATGTGTCTTTGTCCAAAGCAGCCCAGCAGTTCGACCTGCTGAGTGAGCAAACCCGCTCTCTCCCCACTCTATCTCTGTCCCTTCTTCAGACTCACTTCTGCTGCTGCAAATGGGACAGCAACCAAGGGGTCTGCACTACAAGCAGCAGATTAAAGGATTACCATTAATTAGATGTCAGGGACAGAGAGGGGTTTTGCCTGTCTTGGCCATGATACAATATCTGTTAATCTGCTGCGCTCCTGGATAAAAAGAAATCAGTCCATTGACAGAAAAATAGGAAAAGAGGCATGGGGCCAGGGAAGAATTGAAAACAGGAACAAAGAGGCGAAGGAGGAGGGGTGGGTAAAGAGATTGGATGAAGGATGAAAGAGGTGGAAGAAAGCAAATATGCTCATGGTCCACTTGAATGTACATTGAGCTTTTTCTTATGGAGAAAAAAGCAGCTGGGGATAATAAGAAGCATGAGGAAGTGACAATGAGTTAATAACAGTGTGATCAATGGAGAAACAACAAACTGATGAGAGGGGTGAAGTGGCCGAGGCCACAGTGACTCCAGAGAAAAATAAGATGGTTCAATATTTTTTATTATTTTTATTTTTATCATTTAATTTTTTTTGCTCAGGCAAGGTTGGCCAAACATCTCTCCCTGATAATTTGTCCATTTCATCTATCAGCTTTGTCTTGCCTCACTGCATCTGTATGAATGTTAAAAAAAACAGTGACACATGACCAGCTGCACTTTGCAGATACACTGTTCCTTTTTCAAACATGTGTCATTCTTAATTGAAGGCTCGGTCAGATGGATAGCAGGTATGTCAGGTGATTGGCAGGTGACCAGTCTAACTTTGATAAGGTAGTAGTCCATAATAGAAGTCCTGACCCTCACTTTTAGTGCTATTAACCCAAGCCAAACTGCCCGTGTTGATTCCATCTTCCTTTGACAGGGAGTCTGATACTGCACCTCGGGCCAGGTGAGGAGAGGCTATCAGGGTCCTGTTAAACACCCGCCTACTGCCCAGCAGATAACACTCATCCTGCGGCCATCCTGGCTTTGGCTACTGTTTTCCCAGTCTGGATGAATCATTCACTCTGAGCCTACAGCTGTATGAGGCTTATCATCAGCATTTACGCACAAGTCAGTTATAGGAAATATCAACAATCTGCAAAGTGACGTTGATCTTAAAATATACAACCATGCATTTTGTTGAGTTGGGTGAACGCTCAGAGGCAAATACAGGACTGTACATTTTAGTTGTGAGGGGGTAATTGATGGAGGAGGGCTGGGACATTATTTTCTTATGGCCAGGCATAGGGCATTCCCTCTATTTGAGTAGAGGGACCCTGGGCACCCCTATGAGCCCCACTCGCCTGAGACTCTAATTACTTTTGGGACCTGGAGAATTCAAAGGATTTAGATACCGGAAAAAAAGAATTTCCAATTTACTGCACCACTTGATGTTTGTCTTCGTTTGTGGTGTTACTTGTGCTTTGCAAAGCAAATGGACACAAAGTGCACATTTGTGCATCCTGATAAAAGTGAAACATTATTAGAACGCTGTCACGGCTGTGTTTATCCCTGGGGAGTGTGTGTGTGTGGATAATAATCTCCTGGACAAACACACTGTAACCTCCTACTCCGCTGGAGCTATCTTCATCTCACAAAGCTCAACCCCTGCCTGTCTGGCTGCTGACATTTCTGCTCATGCTGCGGAGCCACCGCCCCGAACGCCTTCCTTTACGCTGGGAATAAATTACCTCAGAAAGTATAAAGACAGAGCCGTCAGTTTCATTTCTTGACCGAGTCGTATCTCATTCACTTTTATCATGCCGTTGTTTAGACGTTTACACAGACTCGTGAAAAATTCAATAATCAGTTCGCAGTTGGGGAAATGTTCTGCATGAAAATCTACATGACATGATATCTCTGAGTCCTGCCGAGGTCTGTGGTCCACTAGGCAAATGATTTGGTTACATGCAAATCATCTTTTTCATTCCCTGAGCTTTATATAATTAGAATTCAGTAATCAAATCCAAATACTAAAAAAAGCATAAAAAAATATTCATTTTCATTTTTCATTAGTTTGCAGCTTAGATTACATTTTCGCCTGATTGAGAACAGTCCCCTGTGGACTGTGGAAGGTGCTGTCTAAACAGTTTAAAACATGGCTTCCTTGACAACAGACCCTCTGAAGCATGATAATCAGAAACACATTTTGGTTATGAGGTCAACCGACAATAATTGCCTGGCAGGTTGGTCAATTAACACTTTTCCCCCACATGTGTTGGGATCTGAATGCACGTGTTTATGTTGTACCTTTATGTAGTGATTCATAAAGGTGTTAATTTCTTCCCTTTGCATGATTTACTCCGGGCACATTGGAGAAATGCAAATCATGGCATGGCAGGATATTAGTATATCAGAGAAAGAGAGCAGTGTGCGTTTCATACTTATTCAATGTGACATATTTGGAGTTATGAGGCCACAAAAGCCGTAAAAGCTTAATTTGAGAGGTTACACTGTTGCTGTGTAAAAGCTATAAAAATGCTCAATGGTAAAATGAGGATTTAATAAAAAAAAAAAAATATTCCCAGTGATTCAGTTGTCATCAGTTGAGAGTCCCCCTTACGCATATGCACAGACCCATGACCAATGAAATGAGAGTGAGAGAAAATGGGTGGTAAACTTTCCATCATCTCCATTCTTTTCTGTTTAACAGGGGGATATTTTGCACTTGCTCTGAGTGGCATAGCCCAGTAAAGCCACCGTGTTTTATGGCCTTCCACCTCAGTGTTGACAAAGATTGGGCACCAGAGAGAGGCCTGCTAGACACTCACAAAGTCATGCAGGACAGAAAGTGGGGGTTGGCGGAGTGATTCCTCACTGACAGAATCTAGTGTTGTTAATGGTTTTAGGCATTAACGCCACACTTTCACACTTTAATTGAGCACTCGGTGAGCGAGATGTCAAACAGCAGAGCCCTCCAGGGTGGCATATGTTGTCTAAGTTACGTGTGTGCATTTGTGTGTGTTTGACTGTGTGTTCCCACAGTGTGTATCTGCAGGTTTGCTATGTGTGTGTGTGTGTGTGTGTCTGTATGGGAGTGTGACAGACAGAATGAGACCTCTCAGCAGAAGGTGCTGGGGAGACAATCAATACTGCTCACTAAGGTGGTGCGTCTACAGCCCTCTCTCATTATGCGCGGCGAGGGAGGCTGTTGCCGAGTCTGGCTGAAGAAGAGCCAGGGGAGTGCGGACACACATGCACAGAGACCCGCAGAGTTGTCTTTTTTATGATACGTGACAAGATAATGAGTCTGTAGCACCCCTGAAAATATCCCCCATGGGTGTATTATCCCTGTGTATCTATTCTGTGGAGGAGTGTTACCGTATTCTTTTTCAAGATTCACCGTGAACACTGACACCACATGTCCATTCAAAGACACCTCTATTTTAGATGTGATGATGTCCAAAAACCAAGAGAGGCTATTTGTGGATATTCTGTACCTAGTAACACGGGGGAGAAAAAAAATGAACAGAAAATGATACCTACAGCATACCATGACATTGGAAAAAATACCTCTCTGCAAACAATGTGGCCCCTATTATCTACAAATAACCAAGATCTCAAAGGTGCTTTTGGATTAAATATAACTACGAAAATAATGGGCATATTTTAAAATTTGATAACGCAACCCAATCCTTCTGGGCACCGTTTTCTTGGACCAAGACTGTGGGACAGGTCTGTCGAGCTGCACCCCATCCCCATCCATTTTTATGCATGCTGCCAGTAAGCTGTGCCAAAGTGCTGATATCCCTCATTAGAAAAGCAGGATCCAGGAAAGAGTCCAACTAATGCCTACCCACACTGACACAATGATGGTGCAGGGTCTCCACAGGAGATTTGAAGGTCAACAAGAAGAGCAGGATGTAACAGATAGCGAATCACGGCTTGTGAAAATCTGTCCATTTCCATGTGTTCCCTCATGCTTGTTAACGCTAACTGAATTTGACTGCAGAAGGAAACAGACATGCTGATTGAGGTGACTGTGTATGCATGTGTATCCAAGTGAAGCCTGTGTGATTTCCATGCCAGCAGTCAATTTATCCACACAGTGAGGGGCCCTGCTCTGTGACGCGAACAAACACACACACACACACACACAAACACAAGAAAAGTCCAGAATATTTGACATACGTAAGTTAAGAGTTAAAAAAAAAAAGTGCAGCTATTCTAACAAGTCACTCATTATCTGGTGATACCCGAGATAATTCTATCCACTGAGCCCACAAAAGCCAACATTTATCCAGCCCTTAGGGCAAAGCCTGGGGAGGCTTGGCTCCAAGCTTGCTGGAATATGGAGTTAACACAGGTCACATCCCATCTCCCATATCTGTAGACAAAATATGTTTCCTCATTTTCTGCAATTCCACATATCACCAGCGCCTCCTTTTTCCGGTTATGACTACATTTATCACCATATTTTCCTCTCTCGCTCTCTCTCTCTCTCTCGTTTGCACACTCTCTCACACACGCATGCACGCACACACACACACACACACACACACACAAAGTGGATTCACACTCCTGTCTGACTTGAAAGCCTTCTCCCTCCTGTGGTTCTTCACGAATGCTCTGGGGTGCTCCAGGTGTGGGGAGGGCCTTTCAGTACCAGATAGGGCACGAGGATTACACCCACACTAGATTAAACCAGCACCATTGCCTGCTGGGAATTCTGACAATTATCAGCCTTGTACTCCAGGGATGTGGGACTGATGGGGGACAGGGGGTCCTGAGGCAGAGGAGGGGGGTAGCCAGGCATTGGTTGTCACGAGGGTAATGTCTCCATCTTGAGCACTGGTCTGCCACATTGAGATAAACAGTGCCTGCCAGGCAAATGTGTTACAAACCGTCAGATGTTTCAAATGCACAGTTAAAAAGCACAGTTTGAGACATAGCATCGACTATTTTTGTTTCATGTGACTGGCTTAAGGATACCCTGCTGCTTATCTCCTTTTGTTTCATTCGGCATCCTTGGACACAGCGCTGGTCACAGATGCTTCTGTTGAAAGTGTTGTAGGTAAATGCTCCCTTTTGCTGCACACACTAAACCGGGCCTCTTTGTCATTTTGGAGCCTGTTGTAAATTGAAGGACCCTTCTGAGGGCACTGGGGAAAGAAAAGAGGGTCTGTAAATGAGAACATTAAAACAACATATGCTGCTCCCATTGCACCTCGACTCTTAAGACTGGCTTTTATTTCATCCTTTTTCCCTCTACTGCACACACTGCCCCCCCTCTGTTGAATTCCCACTTGCCTATTTTTGGAAAGTCATTGAGAGTCTTTGACAAAGACAGGCTGAAGTGAATGTGAAAGCGTGCCCCTGGCCTTGTCGCCTCATAGTGGAGCAGGCCATCTGACCACCAGCAGTAGGTTGGGCCAAGTGGGGCCATTAGACCAAACCTGGGAGACCCGTGCAGCCACCACTGCCAAGCTGCTCCACTCTCCTTCAAGCTTCAGACTACTCTGCCCACCTCTGCTACCACCACCCCCTCTTCTCTTCCCCCTGCAGGTGCCAACTCTTCCACTCAGCTAGATCCCAATGGAGCACAAGGAAAAAAAATCCATCCAGTCAACCCGCTCTTCTGAGTGTGCGGGAGAAATGTGAAAGAGCACTGGTAAAATGGCAAAATGGGACTCGTAAGCAAAGGTGTCAGAGGAGGTTGAGTCCCAGGAGGGCTAATTTTATATCGTTGTCCAGATGACCTTGAGCTGGGTACCATGGAAACATTTCTACCTTGACTCCGCGAGGTGTCTTGGTGGCCCCATGTTCGTGTTGGCGACAAAGCCCACTCACCTCAACACAGAGAGAAATGGCCAAAGGCAAAAGGCTGGAAATAATAGTAGGACTCCTCTGGTAACCGGGGAAGAAGAGTATTAGCAGGAAATCTTTTGAGGTGTCGCTGTTCATGCTTCATAGCTCCTCTTCACACAGGTTGCTGTATTTGAAAGGTATTGATGGCCTTGTTCAATCAATGGAACAACAAAGTCCTGAACCAAAGTGACTCAGAGATAAAGTGAGGGTAAGCGTGTGTGTGCAGAGAGAAAGACAGAGAGGAAGCGGGAGGCGGTGATTGCATGTGTTAATGAGTGTTTAAGAGAGCTTGAGTTTTTTCGAGGCTTTCAGCACATGTGTGTGTGTGTGTGTGTGTGTGTGTGCACAGGGAGAGAGAAAGAAAGGCAGGTACAGACAGTAACATAAAATTCCTATGAGATTTGATCTTGTAATATCAATATGAAAATGTACCAAACCTCCATGTTTGTATCTAAGCAACATGTAAATTTTTGTCAGCTAACACTATATTCAGCTGTATTTGTCTGCTGTGTTTTGATGCCTAGATTAAGTCTGCTGGAATACATTAAACTACATTTATTTCAGGAATTAAGTAATATTAGGCTTTGATTACCAAAAAGTGTGCCCAGGCAGGACGAGACAATATTTGTATGCAAATGCAGAAAATGTTAAACAGGGACATAGTAATGATTCTTTTCTCTGAGCCTCAAGACAAACACAAAAATCTCTCACAAAACAAGCAAATATTTGTCACTTGTATTTGCAAAATCATTTGATTTGGATGTATTTTGAATTAAAGATGAACTGAGCTCGCAGATGCGTCTGCCTAAGGTTGTTCAGTCTCCTGTATCATGTCATGGCTCATTGCCATGGACTGCAGTTGTGTGTCTGTAGGAGGAGGAACAGGGAAGTACATGCATCTATGTTTGTGCCACACCCCACCCATTGTCCTGCAGCCCGAGGCACAGCCCACCTCAACGCACACCCTCAGTAGAAGACACATTGATGCTCCCTTCGATTGGTTCACCTCTCACGCTTGTTCACCCCACGCGTTCATGACTTCCTCAGTGAAATCCAGAGCAGGGTGTTAGAGTGATTGCAACACAACTGGAAGCAATCGTTTTGATAAAGAAGGCAGGCAAATGTCCATATGCGAACAGTCTCGGAATCCAGTTTTGTTTGCTTCCTTCTCCTTTTAAAACATTAAGAAAGTTAGTATTTGTGGTTAACATCAATTAGGAATTAATTACATACTGTGTTGTAAACAGTGTTCTAAACACAGACCAAAGGGCTGTGCGTCATTGTTCGGTATTTATACTGAGCAAGCATTTGTAGCTGGCATCTCCTTTCCTGTGAAGTGCCCTTGGAACCAAGTCTTTTATATCTCAATTAAAGTGCTTTCCCTGTGCTCCCTTGCTCTGAGCACGGCCATTATCACCATGGCTCCCAACAGTCTAATTATGCCCACTCCCAACATCACCCCCCTCCCTCCCCCTCCATACCACATATCGCACCCACGCTGTTCTATCTTGGACCTTGGCAAGCTCACCTCAGCCTCTTTGCGGCCAATCACAGAGCGGCTTGTGCCATCATTAGAGTATGGGATCGGCTGTGTGGCACTGGGTGTCTCTATGGGAGGCATTGATGAAATACCCCAGGGGAGGCCTGGCACAGCAAGGCTGCTGCTAAACCCTGAACTGCCTGTCAGCAGCACTTTGTCTGAACATGATAAGCTCCTGTTAAGAGGCAGCGCTGCCATGGTAGAGCCCACGCCCCCTGCAATGTACAGCAGCACAGACCTCCAAAATGTAGTCCCATATTTCAAAGCAGCCCCTCGTGTCTGGACAGCAGTGTTGTGGCATTCTCTGTTCAGTAACAATTACCACAATGCTGACAGCAACATAAAAAAATAAATATAACATTCAAGATTCTGGAGTTTGTTACTGTGCTACGAGCTCACCTCTGGGTGCTCGGGGCAGGCATACAACCCCATTAAATACACATAACGTTCAGTTATTAAATTCCATGAACCAGTCAATCAAACCAGTTTAAGTGAATACTTTATATTTTTATTCATTATCATTGACCAAAAGCGACCATAAATAAAATCTCAAACCCACATTGTCGGTGTATCCACAGCTTATCATAGCTTCTTTCTCTGCGTCACTGATCTGCATACAAACCACCCTGTAAATACTCAATAGAGCACCAAATGTGTTTCAATCCACTGCTTAAAATAGTCCCCAAAAAATGCACTATTTACTGTACTCCTGTTTGAGTAACATTTCCTAAAAAACTGCAGTGCCCGGCTACTTTCGGAAACTACCATATATTTGTGACAAGATTTAGGTCTGAGTACGAATTAGCCAACTTGGGGCTGAGAGCCACAGACTCTACATTTTGAGAAAAACTGTATTTTGGGTTTTGGTGTCTGCATGGGTTTTGTTGGCTATCACAAAAACAGAAATTTAGGAAGTATCAATCATCCAAATTTAAAGGATTACTCTGCTGTTTGTGGAAATTTCTAGAAGTATCAAAAATTCACACCAGCACAAATAATGACACATCTCTTATTCCCCCCATAGCGCCATCCCCCCATGACATCTGGCTGGGAGTGATTGATAGTAGCAGTCAGAACTTGTGCATCAGACACTTCATTGGTTTGTTGGATTTTTACACGTACTTCACTTTCAAATGGAAACAGCAGGAGAACTGAGCTGCTGCTGTCGCTGAGACATGTATTTATCCTTCAGATGTGGTAAATTATTTTAATGGCTTTTAAACATTTATCTAAACAGGTAACTAACTAGACGTCGAAGTGAAAAATTAATTAATAAAATGAACTAAAGAGCTGGTTGAGTTCACAGAATCACTCAGGTTAAAGATGAAACTGAGAGCTCTTGCTCATGATAGCCGCGAGCGTCATCCTGAGATAGAGAGCGAGAGAGAGAGAGAAAGAGAGAGGGACAGAAATATGAATCGGCTCGGTGACTTGCAGCTTTCCATAGGCAGCGTGGTTGCTTAATGGAAAATAAGGGAAAGAATAGAACTGCCAAGTGACAAGTCCAGGAAAGTATAGAAGTACAAACAAAGCACACCTGTTCTGCAAAGAGAGCACAAATGAGACTTCACTATCATAAATCATGCACCGATAGCAGACAGGTACCTTCTCATATTTAGACTCCGGGGGCAGACGCAGTCCGCGGGAGCGTAGGAAAACAGTTGTTTGAGGAATAAGTTGCCATCCGTCAGTAAGAGACTAAAACTTACGACATGCCTCTGACGTATAGAAGCTAGAAATGATATCAATGAAACACCAAACGGAAGTAGAGAACCTTTTAAGGAGAACAGGTCGGCCTTCAGATCAGCTTTAGGCCTCCCTGAAGGTGTGTCACACTGCATCATACACTGTGTACAGTGCAATATTAAACCATTATTCAAGAGTGACAGGATCCAGTCTTTGAGGGATAAAGCAGGTGAAAATCGACTTCACACACTGCTCTTCAAAATTACCAGAGGTCCGATGATGTTTAGATATTTTAAATTAAAAGATGTGTGACTTCTTCCTGGAGTTCATGAAACCCCTTTTTAATTTATTTAGCAGCATGCAACA
The DNA here is from genome assembly GCF_002814215.2 of Seriola lalandi dorsalis. Classification (NCBI taxonomy): domain Eukaryota; kingdom Metazoa; phylum Chordata; class Actinopteri; order Carangiformes; family Carangidae; genus Seriola; species Seriola lalandi. Next base: position 5,198,909 of record NW_019525348.1, read on the forward strand.
TGGTGTTATCATCTTAGTATATGGGACCATCACAGGGGAACAGCATTGCCACCACAGGGTGCACTTTGCTCTGTAAAATGGCTTCATATTCCTTGGCTGTTATGCAATCATGCAGAGCAATCATCAGACCTAATGATCCCCAGTAGATTGCTGCCCCTACCATTACAGCTCCGCTGCCATGTTTAACAGTCGACAACAGACGTTGTGGGTTGAAAGCATCGTTTAGCTTTCTTCAGAATCTAAAGAGGGTGAAAAATGACTCATTAGATCATATTGTGTCAGGGTCCAGCTTTACAGCAGGTTATGTACCTTTATTTATTGGCCTCAGATACGATGTGCTTGCTAACAGCCAGAAATACCAGCTTTGTGAAACTCCCAATGTACAGTTTATGAACACTGTGTCACAACTGTGTTTATTTAATATCGTGGTAATATTTGAGGTTGCAGTTCTGCAGTGTTTAGCAATTATCTTATTAAGCGCCTGCCTACCTTTGCTGGTGAGTCTCACACTGTGTGTCGGCATAATGTCCGAATGTTGTTGAAGACAGTTTCCCTTGACACATAAAATGATTGCACTGTTTTCAATCTTCTTTTCATTAACAGACTATTCAGCCAATTAGCAACTTATTCTCCATTTTAAGGTGGCATGTTCTGTTCTGTGGCAATGAACTGACTGTAATATGACTCACCCTTGTCTTTGAAATTATCATTTAGTTATTCTTGTGATATTATTCTGTCTATGTGTCCTTGCCTATAATCTATTTATTAAATTAAATCTGTTATCTTGTAAGGAAATTACACAGCTGTTCTATTTAAGATACTGCATGATGAAAGTAAAAGTAATATTATAACACTTAGTAATGTATTGATTTTATTACTTATTAAGTAATAAGTAAGATTACTTTGAGCTTCTGTAATTGTACCCAGCCGGTCTTTGATTTAATGAATGAACTGATTTGGTTTGGTTTATTACAGGGCCCACACATATTGAAAAACCCACACTCTTGACCCTGTAGCAACATGTGATGTATAGGAAACTGTTGTGTAATCTCCCAGCTGTCTTGTCTGCTCGGTTAATATTATACAAAATTCAATTAAATTCAATCCAAGTATATTGTTTACTGTAATAGATAAAACAAAGTTCACCTATTTCTGACCCACCTGTGTATGTCCATATGAAGAGATCTAAGAAGGTTTTCATGAGGCAAAGAGTCTTGATTAAACCTTAACTGAATGTTGATGAATAACTCTTCTTCACAGATGACATTATGACATGTCCCAGTAGGAAAAACACATTAATGTAATTAAGAAAATTAACAATGGCTGAATTTTGTTTAAGTGATTCAGTTTTCAGTATTGTGCATTCTGGCTCATTGGGATGCTTTAACCGAACTGAGCCACATTTAATGTTATTTCAATCAGGAGAGATTAATGAGAGGAACAAAAGAGAAAGAGAAATTTGAAATAAAATTTTTTATGTGAACAGAAGGAACAGACTTTGGCGTTTAGACCCTGGCAGGAAGTAGATCACCATAGGGAACGGTCCATAGGAGTAAGGTGCTTACTATTAGATGAATCTTCATGAGAGGAAAACTCCTTATTGGATGGTTTTGATTGGAGATAGTCAGGCATCCACAGGTGAGGTGGTGAAGGGGTGGAGGTGGGTCATGGAATTCTTTGTGGGTCTGAAATGACAGCAGAGAGAGAGAGAGAACAACTTTTAAAGTTTTACAGCTTACGTGTGATAGGCTAAAGGCCACTGTGTCAGGTTGTGATTGGATGAAGACGCAGATGAACTGGTGGATCCTGGAGATAGAGCGAAATGTGCTTGTGACTTAGAAGACATGCGCTTGCCGACTGAACTCTCACTAAGCTTAGTGCAGGAGCAGAGTTTGTCAGACCAACCAGGGACTGAATGTGCTCAGGCGGCACAGACTGCAGGACGCACGCCCTCTTTCAAGTGTAAACGAAGAAAACTTATTTTCTCTAGTTAGACAAACAAGTGAAAGGAAGGGCGAAAACGGAAATCTGACAAAGTGAGAAGTGACAAGTAGCCTATGTTTTTGTTGGTGCAGTAAATGTGAAAATTGGCACACATACAAACACTCAGTTTCAGGAAAGACATAACAACAACAACAAACTACTTACATAATGCAGTTCTTCCACTTTCCTCTACACCCCTGGCTGCACTGCTACAGGCTGACAGCCGTCAGTGAGCACCGACACATATTGTGGCCCAGGCCAGTCCAGTTAGTCTCTGTAAGGTCGTCTGCACACGCTGTCGAGCTGCACATCATTCCTCAGACTGCAGACGCACAGCATCGTTAAAAGTCCATCCATCTGCACAGACTGTCTCTGTCGCTTCCCCCACGGGTCACTGTGAATCACTGAGGAAGGAGAGAGAGGCAGACACCGAGAATTACACTGCAAAAATTTAACACACTACTGTATTGTTTTTCCTCTGAGTGCTCCAGGCAGAGCTCCATAGGTTAGACCATTTTTTATACTGAATTGATATTTTATATCAGCACAGTTTCTTAAACCATCATTTGACTGTAATTAGATTTGCTTGTATTCGTTGCTGTGTTTCTTATTCTTAAAATTATTTGAATTATTCTGTTGACAATGAGTCTGCTCTTGGATTGTTTTTTTTTTACATCCAATTTAAATTCATTATTTTGAATGTGTGCAGAATGTGACCTAGTTAATGTATGCTAATGTATGTTTGCATGCCACAAACATAAAATGAAATATTATTTTCTTTGTTTATACACATATATACAGATTTATCACATGGTCTTGAATTTAAATAGTCCACTTTTTGACACTTTCTCTTTGCTTGCAAATATATTTTGCAGAGTTACGAAGCCTAAGATGTCATAACAAGTTGATCTGCAGGTTTAATTCACCGACTGTTTTACTCACTTTGCTCTCAGGGCTAAATGAAGCAGTTGCGTTAATAAGGGGCTTGAAAGAATAAACATCTAAATTAGTTGGCTGAACCGATAGTAGATGAATTGAATGAACATTTAATACAACGAGGAGGCAAAGAGAAGAGAGTGAGGGAGAGGGAGTGAAAGAGAGAAAGTAGGAGATAGATAAGAAAAGCAAGATTAGACAGCTAATTATTTAATCTCTATTTTTGTTTTTGTGACTAATGATAATTAGGAACAGTGCACAATAATTACTAATTCATAGACATGGGAGCAAACAAACTGTATTAACACAGCAGTATATATCTTGTAATCAACAATTAACAGCACAGCAAAATATTGTTTGCTTATCACATAATTCATATTGCTACCCAGTGCAGTGGTAACAAACTGTGCTGGCTGATGAAAAGAACATGCACTTCATAGCCCTGTGCATGAAGACTAAATGAAAAAGTTGTGTATCTTTGAGTGTTTAAATGATTTTTAAAGGTTGTTAATTCTTTACTCAAATAATATTCTCTCAGTGTAGCCTACGACTCAAAGATGTATTTCCTCTACAGAATGCTCCATCTTGTGAGGCCTTGGTTTTTTTTTTTTTTTTTTTTGGTAATATAGCATACAGCAGCAGGAGGCAGGGATGGATGATATGTGTGGGAACATTAATCATATGCATGTGTTTGCAAAATGTTCTCCTTCTGTTTGTGCCGCCGGGCTGCTATGCCTGCTTCACTTTTGCTTCTTAGTCACAGACAAGCGGAGGTGCAACGAAACAAGGGCAGCGTCGTACAAAGTCAGCAACTCGCTAAGAAGCAGAACATTCATGTTCATGTTCATGTTCATACTCACAAGATAGATAGATAGATAGATAGATAGATAGATAGATAGATAGATATCCCTCTGGCTTCTCATGCTGTGAATGGTTTCAGTTTCATCTGGCTCCCTGCCAATGTTGACCTGGGTTTACTTAGATGTCCTCATGATATCCAGACCCCAGGAGACCATCATTCATTGTGACTTCAAAGTGATGTGTCTAACATACTGTATGTCAGTGTTGTTGCTTCTCAGCATAAAGGACACATGATCAATATCTTTGTGATGTCTTGCTGGTTTCTGTGGTCCGGTTTCCTCTCAAAGTCCAAATACATGCAGCTAGACTGGACATGCTCAATTGTCCGTATGAATGTAAGAGTGTGTCTGTCTGTCTGTCCGTCTGTCTGTCCATCCATCCCTCTGTCTGTAACGTTGTTTGAGCCTTGTGCAAACAAATTTGACTTTTTTGCTTTTAACCATTAGCAATTTATTATGTCACAGCTGTAATGCCGAAGAGACGTTCTGTCCCTTTTAAAGAGCTCCTAACATGCTGAGTTCATGGCGTCCATGGTGTTGAAAGGTGTGTTTAAAGACGGCACCCTACCTGTAACCTTAGCACAACTCCTCAAAAGTGTAGTTTGGATAGGTTGAAGCTATACTATGGCACCAATCAAATTACCAGTATTATCAAAAATTTACATGTTTCCATTTGACTGTATGGGGTTGAGAAAAAGAATCAAATCGATTAAAAGTCATATTTTGGATGTACCACAGTGATGATGGGATGCAGGCTCTGAAACAAGCACCTGGGAGCTTTATCATTCCAGCATTCAAGTCCCTGGTATTATAATGGTGGTCAAAGGTTACAGAGAATGGGATCAGGTCAGCTCACAGGCTCATCCCACCTTCCCCTCATCTAACTCAGGTATGTCACTTTCTCTTTCTTCTCCTCTAAAATATTCAGCACTCATCCCTTCATCTTCTTGACTCATGTGTCAGTCCCAGGGGAGTGATGGTAAAGATCATTTCTCATGAACACTACCTTATTTCCCCTCAGGTGATCTCTCAGAGGGGAAAAAAAGAGTCTAAGTTGCCAAATAGAGATGGCTGTTGGCCTCAGAGGGAAAAAACAGAGGAATAAGAATGAGAAAGAGATGAGGAAAAGAGCAAAAAGGGAGGGACTTTATCGTCCGTGCTGTCAGTCAGATGTCATTCACTCACGTTCCTCTCCCAGCACCACAAAGGTAGAACGTCAACTTCACCTGACCCGACAACTGTCTCCTCTGAAGACATGTTTCAAAATGACACAGAGCCCCATCAACTACTCATCATCGACCCTCATTAAAGAAAACCACGGTCCTTTCATTTCTGCCACTTATTCTCATTTCTGGACACATCAAGCTGATACACTCGTCGAGAGGAGAAAATGGTAAGTGAACATAAAGTTAAGGCCTTTAATAGTGCTGATCGTTAAAGATGCTTGATTAGTCCTCTCTCCCTGGTTTCAAATGCTATTTGTGCGACTCTGTATGCTGAGGAGGGAGACAAACAGAAAGGGTGTCAGGGTGTGAACACAATGTGAGATGATTATCAGGAAAAACTTAATTAACATTATGGACTCTTTACGTTTACATCCACACCTCACTGTCTCACAACCCCAATTACTTCCTTTCACGTTTGCCCGTCATCATCAGCTTCCATGTCTTTCCATCTCACTTGTTTCCCTATAAGACTTCAGCGACAGAAATACAACTGTCTGTTTTTATACTATAGAGCAGGCGTTCAGACTTCGGGAAAGTAAATGTTTTTTGCAAAATTTATGAGTTATTGCCATCACTTTGTCTTATAACTTTACCAAAGCAGCTATATAAAAACGCGTTATTTGTTAGTTATTTGAGCTTATGTGAGGTGAAACTTTGAAGAAACAAATGTGTCTCCCACACTGGGACAATTATAGTGAGTTCTGAAAACTCACAAATAAATTGTCCTGATTGTCTAAACTTTCTCAAACCTTTGTCCTCTTTGGAAAAATCCTCAATCTGGCAGGACAGGAAGTACAAAATGTTATTTTGAGCCAGTTCTGCAATCAGGTGAATCAGGCTGGTGAAAAGTGCAAATGCTGCTGCAGAGCAGAACAGGCCCGTTGCTCTGTCCCCATGCCGGCTGCCTGCTCCCAAGGGCCCACGAAGGAATAATCAGTCATTAACTGGTGCAGGCCCAGCTTCAGCTCCAGAGTGCCGTGTCCCTGGGAGGATCAATAGGCCAGGGTAATTAAAGAGCTGGCCGGGGACGGAGGGGGGCATGTTGCCAGTAAATCCACCGCAGCGACAGGATGCCTGTAGCCAGAATGACTACAGCACTGACACTGAGAATGCCTCTAAGGGAGGGTGACTGACCATACACACAAGAAACAAACACATGCACACAAACACATAAACCTAAGCCAACCACAGACAGTAATAGAGTCTGCAATCTGGCTCAAACACAAGCTTAAGCACTTTTAAAATATAACAGGACACTGAGGACTTGTGTGCATGATAGGACTATTGTGTAATTACTTGACTTGTTTAATTTTTTTTTTTTTTTGAGATTTCTATTGTCATGTGGTGTAAATTGGCATAGATGATAGTAATTACTGTGATTTAGAGTTCTGTGCTGCACCCAAACACCAGAGGATTAATCGCGTCTTCTTGTGTATCCAAGTGAAGACGCAAATCTATTGAGCTGTCAGGACACATGGTGATTTAATTTCTCTAAGCTGCTTTTAGCGTGAGTAATGTTTTATTGTGGAAAAGGTAGAGGCGAGGTAAGCTGCGTGAGCATGAGCCATATTGCTATTCACATCCAAAACACCAGAGATGGATTTCCTTTTTACACTACAAATGAAGTTGCTCAGATGTAAAAGTCCAATAAAGAGATGGAAGAATTACCAGAGAAAATCCTGTGGGAAATAGTGATGTGAATGATGTTGTTTCACTGTTTGTTTGCAGAGGTATAACGTGTTTTCGCAGAGTAAAGTTCAGTTGGTGCCTTAAATCCTTGAGCATTTGCAGGCTCCGCTGGTTTCTTTAATCTGATGCATTAGCGATCCTTAATAAGTACACAGAGGTCTTGTGTTGTTGTCAACCCTCGCAGACTTATAAGACTTTTTAAATCCAGTACTTTACATTACAGCACCTCTATTCACTTAATGTAATCAGCAATACACAGTGCAAAACAAATAAACAGATAGGTGATGTACATACTCCAGAGTAGTGGGTAGCTTCGTATACTGCACTTGTACTGATAACTAATTAACCCATACATGTGTTGACAGATGTTTTTCCATGTTGAGACCATTACCATGACAACTCTAAGGTAAGAAAGCAAGTAATTTGTAACAGGATGGTGTTAATAATCATTGACAGATATTGTTTTTGCGATCCAAGAAACTAATGTAATTTACTGTAGGTTCTAATTTACACATTCATATACTGCAGAATGTAGTTTTTATAAGCTGTTGTCATAAATAGCAAAGTGATTGTTGCTGTGACTTTCAATTAACCAGCAAGTGTACATTAGACCTGTGTCTGCTTGATGACACATAAACCTACGTTGGTTAAAGGAGCTATTTTAAAGTTTTGCTGTTGTTACATAGCCAATGTTAGAATTAACAAATGTTTATTTGCCAGTCTTGCCAAAAGCTTCAGCCATTGTTGCATTTACAATACCAGCGGTTTATAATGCACATGTCTTCTACTTCTTCAGGACAGACTGGAGGCTACATTGACTCGTTACCTGAAAGTAACAAGATGGCCCCAAAAACTTACATATAGCTATGTTCATATTTTATTTAAACAAAGCTCTTCTACTGCTGATTACAGGTACAGTAACCTGTAATTACAACAGGTAATCAGATGTCATCATAGATCTGTCTTGCTGCAGCAAAACTGCAATCACAACCCAGCAATATCACGATTGAAATCACTAGGTGCTTCCTCTGCCTGGTTGTGCGTAGGCTGTACAGCTACAGGGGCACAACAGCCTGGCAGCTCAGGGCAAAGAAAGCCCTCAGATGCAAAAAGATTGCCACAAGCATTTGAAAAACCCAGGCACAACCGGAGTGTAGCAAAAGTCACATGTAAGAAGACCTGAGTTGAAAATGAAGAATTATCTCTTTTTCCAACTCTTGGTGCTAAATACTTGCAGTTTAGTAAAAAGGCTATTCCCATTCAGGTTTTGGAAAGAAAGATATCTGCATGAATGAATGAGTGAATGAATGAATGAGAAAGATGTCTGTTGACTGTTGCACACGAACTCAGGAGATACTTGTCCAGACCAGGTAAGCACGATTCTCTGTGACAACCCCTTGACTCCACCCTCCAGTCCCCTGCAGACAGCGGCTGTGCTTTAAAACCCTGGGTGTGGTTTCCACCCCCATTTCAATTCACCGCACAAAACAGCACACATCGCTTATGGTGCATCCACAGCACTTTGCGGCAAGTGATAAAAACACCACATCGTCGTAAACAAAACAGACTAAACACATATGACTCGTAGTTGCTGAATCCAAACAGAAAAGGTTGTGTGGTGTTTCTACCAAAACATTAGTGCTCATAATGCTTTTCACAGTGAGACGAAAGATGAAATGAAAGGTTACAGTTTCTACATCCTGCCAACTGCTGCTGTTCACTTAATATTAGCTGACACTGAGTTTCATTCCTGCCACCTGAGTTTCCACGTCCATGTCGCTACAAACAGCACAGCAACACAGCCAGAGACAGAGACAGACAGAGGGCTGTCTCAATAAGTCAACTGCGAAATCTTAAAGACTGTCTATTTTATTGCGTATGGAAATGGCCTAGATATTGATCACTTTAATGAGGCCCATTCAGCAGACAACATCCTGTGTATTTGGTTTACTGTTGTTCCTCGTAATATCTACATGTTTTGCCCCATTAGTGGTGGGGAGGCTGAAGAGGAAGGTGCTGAAAAAATAATTAAAGAATTGAAAACGACATACCAGCATGTTTCATCCATCTTTCCAACATATTAGTCAAAGATAGGCCAGCAACTCATGACCTTGTTTCCTGAGAATATTAAAACCCAAAATGTTAATTCTTGATTTCTGTGGACTCTTTCTTTGGCATCACTGTCAGGCCTAAGTTTCCACTTGGACCAGATAATAGTAACTTTTACTCAGTTAATTGGCATTAAAATTACTGAACATGTTTATGGTCCCCTTTCCATGATTCAAAATGATTGTATAAAGCACACTGCATCCTGTAGTGCTGTAGTGCTTTAGCCATTTTAACTCTTCAGTTTTGTAAACGTACAGTAACTCTGCAAGACCTTTTTTCATCTGAGTTCGCCCCAGTTTCCAGATACCTTTTGATAGTGTAAGCTGCAGTGCTCAAGGATACTTTAAGTTTGTTGGCAGTTCCTTAGTAAGACAATACTTTCTTTCCTCAGAGTAAAAATAGCTCGCCTTTCCTCTGCTGAGCTGTCACTGGCCCCCCGTGATGACTGCTGAGTGTTTCACCAAATACCTAAATGTGTGTATCTATTGATTTGGAAGCTTTCAGGTCCTAATGGGGCTCTTTATTAGTGCTTTATTAATGGTTCTTACATTTGAAAGGTCACCTAGTTAACCCTTTGTGTTAAAAACACGCAGACACGGGTCGCATCAGCTTTTGTTTGCTACAGGTGCCTGATGCTAATTCCAAATAACCCCATGTTTCCAATTAAATAAATACACACTCTGACACACTCTTAACTCTCACTTTAATTCCCATATCCCTTACAGATGCCTTCTAATTATGAGGTATTTACACTGGATTTGCAAGTACAGGGCTTCAGATTTCAAAGGAAATGCACGGCAAGGTGTTGCTGTTTTTGATCAACAATGAATATACTTAACACATTGAACCTATTCTGCTTCGTATGCAACACATACATCATACAGGCTCCACTATTCACTGTATTTCAAGTCCATTAGAAAACTAAACAAAATACTTATTGCAACAGGTTACACACAAGATAAACTCTTAATGCAATCAACTCTGCGATACTCTGCAGGCGTTCCAGGCTTCAGACAAAATGAGATTAAGCGCAACAAATTGGCTTACAGTGTTTGAACAAAGTCACACCTCTGTAGAGAGTGCTTCTGTACGGCTGTAGATCTCCTGCTGCTGGGCCACAGGGAAGAGGAGAGGTCACACCACCTCTGCCCATTTATGTTTGATATCACTTTTGTACAGGCCATTATATTTCTCCCTGCCTCACAGCCTCTCTGGCACCGTCCTAAACAGATAACCGTTGTGTTTGTGTGGTTCGGTCGTTCCGACATAATGCATGGCTCAAATATTGTTGACATCAACACAAGATGATGGATTATCCTATAAAAATTTAATTAGAACCCTGTAAAGATGATTTGTCAAATATTCATATGAAATTGGGAAGTGAAAATTAGTATGGTTGTTTCAAGAAAAAATGATAATGTCTGTCTTTGGGCATATGAATAAATGCCCAAATGATATGTGTGGACGTTGTTATTTTTCTTTCTTTTTAATCCATTTGAATAATTGAAGAACTTGAAATAGTTTTTTTAATTTCTGCTTGCCAGTAGTGATCTTGTTATCCCTGATGACCTGCCATCCTGGGGTCTTTCCAAAAACACAACCTCATTGGGACCTTATCCCGTCTTCTCCCCTGAGCCCATTGATTATTTGATTTATTGATCCGACCAATGTTCTTTCCATTAAGACATACAGGAAAACTTTGTCCACTCTTGTAAGAAGATAGTAAACGGGGAAGCGGGGCGAGTAGGAGAAGCCTATTGATTTTGTGGACAGTGACTCTGATCACTTTGAACAGCCTGGGATCGACAAGCCGTCCCCAGGCCGAGCAAAGCCTTGATCGGTCGGAGAGGAAAGCAGCCGAAGGGCGTGTCCGACAGCACCAAACATTCCACAAATCGACAAAAACAAGAGAGGGTATTAACTGTGATGCCCATCGATCGGTCAGCACTGCACACAGTCAGAGAGACAAGCTGGCCCATTCGATTTGTCTGGAGACAGAGACAGACCCGGTGTGATTGTAAGGAATTGCAAGCAGCAAAACGGACAGCGCAGGTCAACAGGACATTTTCAGTGGGAACACATTTTTGTAGTGAGCTGCTGGATAGACAAGAAACCAGGTGAGGGAGGGAAAGGAGGAGAAGACAGACAGAGAACATAGAATGATAGAGCGAAGGAGGAAAACACAGAACTCCATAGGGGACTGATCTAAGCAGTGTCATTAACAGTCGAGGCAGAGGTTCCCTCCTGGCTTTACTGCCCACTGTGCACCGAGGGTCATTCTTTCCACATAGATCTGTGAGCAGGAGGGAGATATATTAAGAGCTTAGGGCCAGGTTTATTCAGTTGTGTTTGGCAGAATCTCACAAGTGGGGGGTCAGCATAAACAACACAAGTTTGGAGCTGGTACACTGTCCTTTTCTTCTTGAGGCTTGACACCAAGCTGAGTGGATGCACAATGGTCACAGATTTAAACCTGCGAGTACTGGAGGTGTCCGCGGTTGCTATGGATTATTTTCTCTTTTTTTCAGCATGTGCGACATACAGTACAAATACTGTACACAGTGCAGGTTCCCCAAAGATGTCGGCAAAAGCTGCACACTTCATTGTGTCAGACATTAAACCCTGCTTTCTACTTCATTTCCACAACTTCTTAACAAAGGAGGATTTTGTATTTGAAGTCACAACTCAGGATTTACTCCTTTCTTCTAGGACAGCTGAAACAAAATGGTCCTCAAAGCTGGAGTTCCTAGGAGAACAGCTTTTAGCCACGTTGGATTTTACTGCATGTTTATGTTGAAAGAATGATGACTAGAGAGATGAAGTCTGCACAGCGAGGGAAAAGCAGTGAGTAAAGCAAAAGTAACTCCACCTAAATCAAACCACAGCGTGTCTCGTGGAAACATGGGGCTTTTATCATTTAATACTGTCAAGTGAAGATACTACAATCAATTCATTTTACAACGGATTCTAGTTTTATGATTCCTGAACACTGGTACATAATTATGAGGCTATGAAAAAAAGGCAATCGTGATTGTTTTAGATAATTTAATTAGTTTTCATTGGACCATCAACTGAGCAGAGTAAAGAAAAATTAATAAGAAAGGTGATTTCCTTTGCTTAATTTCTACAACACACAGCTACGATCACACTGCATCATCTTATACATTTATTACATAAGGTTATTGTCATTTAAAATTCTAACTGTGTTTTCCATTTCACAGCATCATGGCTGGATAAACACCTACAAACGCTGCTACAAATATGTTTTACTTACATGCATGTGGACACACAGGCACATACATGCATATGGTGTCCTCATATACAGTGTTTGTATATTAAATGTTATATATAAATGTGTGTGTGTGTGTGTGTGTGTGTGTGTGTGTGTGTGTGTGTGTGTGTGTGTGTGTGTGTGTGTTTGTCGCCAAAGAAAATCATGTCTATATCGGTATCTGTGCTCCTGCTCTTTATTTCACCTTGTATTAAATGATTGATTAATCGTGTCCACATGAATGATATCAACACCCACATTTTGTGAAATGTTTGGGTGAGCTTAATGACAGTTTGACGCAGAGCCAATCTTGAGAGCAGACAAGAAAGGTGATTGAAATTCATTGCTTTTGAATGGCTGCAATTTCTGTCCAGGTCAGAATATGCCAATTGCCACGAGCACTGGGCATTTCCCAAACCTGCAATTAAACGTGGAGCACATAAATCACTGGAGGAGGATGAACGACGGACAGGGACTTTCTAATCACAGGCATTCAGCTGTAGAAGAATGGATTTTTATTAAAATTAGACAGTCGTGAGTGGCAGATGACACTCTTTTACAGTCAAAAGGCATTTTCATTAGTAATGAGACAGGATTTTCTTAACTTTAAGTGTTTTGGAAATATATCATATTTCACAAACCTTATTGTCCCTCAATAATTAAATGGACAACTGTGAATCAGCCCTTCTCAGCTCTTGTCCATCTGTCCGTCTATCTCTCCATCACAAACAAAGGCCTGGCTGGATGCAATTAACTGCACTTTGACAAGTCGTCTTATTAGCTAAAGGGCTGCTTTTGTGTCTGTAAATGACACCCAGTACATCACATGCTGTTGATCACGCTACAAAAAAACGAAAAAAAATGTAATCAAATTAGAGACATCTCTGCTGTGGTTCAGCATTTCAGACCTGTGATAACTAATATAACTTTTGCTTATTGTGCAACTACATTTTCACATTTGAACTTTTCATTCATCATTTCTCTGAATGCAATGAACTAAATTATTAGCCTTCCCACATGTTATGTCTGTGCTCTCCTTTTCAAACATTTTAACAACCCAAAGAATTATTTTAAATCCATCTTGGCCAAATCATCATTGTGTGCATCTCATGTATGGCCGTGACCAAAGAAACACACACAAACACACACACATATTAGGACACGGACAGGTAGCAGACAGGAGCTGTAACTCCCACTGCACAAAGCCATTATTCCTGGTGTAATTTAAGACGGCCCTTTGTAACATGGTAATTATGGCAGATGGGAAGATTTTCACATTACAGTGATATAGAATTGCTGACGGGTCGCTGGACTTCTGCAGTGAGATGGAAGAGGTCTGTGAACATATTAACAGAATAATCTTTTATGTTTTATCTCTGAGTCACACGCAGAGAGAATGGAGGTGGTCAGGTTGCCTTTAAATCACAGAGTCAATTACCTTGTCCATATGGGACAGCAGTGATTTGGATATTAAAGAAGGGCGGAGTTGCGAGTGAAGGGCCTGTATCAAAAGGCTCTCCCCGAGCTATCTTGTGTCCCTCAAGGCTATACTTATGAACACCTGACTGACTCTGATTCGGGGCTGCGCTGGTTGCGATAGCTTTGGCAGCAGTAGCAGGTTGAGATGAGATGGAAGATGGAGCACCTGGTCCGAAGAGAAATGTGAACATCCCCAGGGATTCTCATAATTAGCATCAGATTCACATCATAGCACCTCTGAAAATACTGTTGTGTCTGGCAGCAAATGACACCTACGTTTAATGTTTTTAAATATATACTCACATGCTGCAGTGTGAAAGAAACATAATGCTCAAGTGTCTTTTTTGTAAGATAGGATGATACAAGAATATGTGAATATATATATATATGAAAGAAAATATATATATTTTACATTGAGTATCAGGGATCAGTTGCTGAAAAGGCTCTGAAGCTAAAGAGCCTGAGATAAGTATTAGTATTTAAAGTGGCTATAATAACTATCTTTATGATAACAGTGGATCAAATGGATATACTGTATGTAATTCGGAAGGAGTCGCTTGTAGTGATGAACCTATAAAGAGATATCACCAAAATTCATCACAGCATCTTTCACTCACTCACTGTTTTGCTTTTCCAGCCCGCAGCTTTATGCTTTGGTTGACGCTCGCATGCTGTCATAGTGTCATTTTAGGCCGCAGCAGGCAGCTGTTTTCAGCAAAAGAAAAAAAGCTCTAAAAATGCACTGTATGCCACCTGACCAGCACCAAACAGCAGACAAATAAAGTTAGAGACTGAGTGGTGAACAGAGTGGAGCATTTAGCAGCAAAACAGCCAGGTCCCTCAGGAGTTGGTGGAAAAACAAGAAGCGAGATAAAAGGAGAGCAAATGTTGGACTTACATTCATCACATGAACAAAAACACAACTCCAATTGAATGATTGTGTAATTCTATGTTTGCTGTAGCAGTATGTCAACCATATCAATGGGTAATAATGTCAGTGTTGTGTTCACAGTCTGTTTCCGCTGACCCTGCGCGGCCAAAGAAATCTTTATTTATTGCACATTTACGAAGGTGTGCTGTATGATGCAGTTACATATGGTGGTGCATCATAAAGTCATCATGTTTCATTTTAGGTCATTAGACACGTATGTGAAGAGTCTTATTCTAATATGTGATATTTGATTCACGTGACACCCAAAATGACAGCACATGTCCGGGTAGCAGGAACCTGAGGATCTGTTGATAGAATTACCACTGATTGCACATCCTCAACATATAAGTGGAGTTCTATAATTAAGTGATTAACAATTTTTACCCTTTTATGCTTCTTATTTGTTGAAAAGATACATTAGTAAGTAATTAATCCCAACATAACACTGGTAATTAAACGTTTAAGTAGCATTTCCTCTTCCAACGAGCCGAGATTTATTATATTTATTCTGTACATTGTGAAGAAACGGTGTAGGTTTTCAAATAAAATCCATGTGATGTATTTCGGTACACCAACTGGAGACAACTGTCAAGTTTGACATGTTTTCTCCTAATAAAAGGAGACTGGGCAGATTTGGAGTTCATTGATTCAGTTACAATAAAGCTGAGTTGTTGACATAAACGTTATTGAGAATGGCTTTTAACTTTGCTTTTGCATAATAGTCTCATACAGCTGTTTAAGTACGATCAGACTGGATCATGTGTTAACTGTCACAACTTGAACTGACTCATAAAAGCAGAGACACACAATAACATCTTGAAATAATCATCTTTAATCATGGGAACAGCTCATTTACCCGGAGATGGCAAAAGCTTTCTAATTGTTATAATACATGGCTGATGTGTCTGACACTGTTTGTCCTTGTGATTATAGATAATAATGTTTGAAATTATGAGTTTTATATAGTTTCAGAAACATAAATAAGTGATATAAAATATAAATGGTACTTTAGACAACAGATTTTGTCCTTTTTATGATGCATGTAATAGTTTTATTTCTTAGCACCTTGTGTCTGGCTGGTCAAAATCATCCAGTGAGGTCCCAGACAGCAGTGGATAATCCAAGTGATCAAAGGGTCTTAATGCAATATGAGGTTTTTTAAAGGTCAGCTTCAGATCTGCCATTTCTTATAAGTCCTGTGCTCTCAGCCATTAAAGGTCACATCATACTACTCTCCTGCAGACAAAAAGATGGCAAAGGGCTCTGTGTGGAGGCTACCATTCTTCATCTAACAAGGGCCACAAGAGTGGACACTTCTATTATACTACATGCTGTCATACCAAATTCACAGCAAGCTTTCTCAACACTGACTTCTGTGGATACAAAGGTTTGTCCTTCAGCCACTGAAGTGATTAAAATCACTGCAGCTCCAGTGGTAGCTCTGAATTCCTGTGAAGTATTTCACTTTGTGATGATGATGATGATGATGATGATGATGATGATGACGATGATGATGATGATGATGATGATGATGATGATGAGGATTATCCATTATTAGTCCAGGTCTGTTCAAGTGGCAACTTCTGGGGCTGAGAAATGAAGGCAACACGGAAGTACCAAAAACTGCAGTTCCTCGAATGACCACTTGAGGCTAGACCCCCATTTTAAATGTTGACAGCCTGGTACAAAAACGGTTTTAGTCTCTGTAACTAATTTCCCCCTTCATGACAACTGTAAGGGAGGTGAACTTTTATATAAGTCATCCATATACATTTTATTAAGGATTAAAGTTATGCACAATTGAGGGCGTGGCCACTTTGAGTGACAGGTGGGTGCCATCACAGTCTGTTAGCTTTGTGCTCAGCATCTCCTCAGCTCATTCAAGTCACTGAACGTCTCCTCTGGGCTTGGAGGAATTTACATGCAGATATTGGGCAAATAACATGGCTTGCTGTGCGGTTTGAGGCGAGAAAAATTGTAGTATTATTTTATTATAAGTTAACACTAATTAGCAGTTATTGGTGTCTGCGATCACTGCACCTGTCATGTTAGCTTAGTTCGTTAACTAGCAAATAAAGCCGCAAATTAATTAGCCAGGATTTAGCCACCGAGCAAGACGCCAAATTGTGCTAACGATGCTAACAGGAGCGTACACTTGCACCAGAGTCTCAGCTCCACGCATTGTCCATTTTTGGATAGGCCGGGAGTAAGGCAGAGTCAGGCACTGCCACGATAGCGATGGCAGAGCAGGCCACTCTGAGCCTCAAAACCACTCTTCAGAAACCGATTGGTTTGGGGCTACGTCCATCTTTATTTACATTTTATGGTTCTGTTGGAGGTTTCTTCCTGTTAAAAGGTTTTCCTCTCCACAGTCACCAAATGCTTGCTCAAGGAGGAAACTGTCAGATTTCTATCAATAATATTGTTAGGTCTTGGCTGCTGTATAAATAAAATTCAATTGACTGCAATCTGCAGCAGTGCCTTTAAATATCATCAGCACTGCTGTGGAAGGTAAATTACATCAGCTTGAATGAAAACAAATTATGCAATTTTTTAGAATACCTGTCAAATACAAGATAATGTCAGCACAGGTACACCATTATATATTACGTTTAGAGCGACTACAATTTGCTCAGTTCCACTCAGTGGCAGTTATTTCTGATTTCAGTTCATTGGTTTTTCTGTTTGTTTTGTTTTTCTTTTGTTTTTTTTTCTTGTACATGACAATACATCTTTTAAAAGAACAGTGGGTTACCAATTTTTACTGAAAATGACAAAATCACAGCTCCCACTGCGTGTCTTTTCAACATCCCTATTGGTATTTTTCTTTTAACGGCTTTGCAAAAACACTTTGAAATTCAAAGATGTAATTGCAGAAGATGCCATCCTAAGTATTTAGACTGAGGGGGCACGCAAATTTAGCATGCTATAAATTTTCCTCATTTTCTAAATCTGTATGATGTAACATGCTGTAAATTAGAATTTCCCACATCCTTCAACAGAAGGCTTAGAAACTTGTATGTGTGAAAGTAGTGTTATCAGTTTCTACTCACTTGTTTTTTTTGTTGTATATAGTATATATGAGTTTGTTTGTTTACTGTCAGTCATTGTTCAGGGTACATATGTAAAGGTGACTAATTAATATGATGTCAATGAAAGCACATTTGCCTGAAACATTTTAGTGTACGATGCAGAGGGGCATTAGATTAATCTAAACACTTTAATTTTTGACATTTACATTAGTGTATCAGAGCAGGGAGAAAAATTGAGCTAATTAAGAAAAGAAATGAATTTAATTAATCTGTTGTGGCTTGTGGGAACCCAGCAGCATTGTAAAGGCTCATTTGACCAAATAAAGCCTACATATGTGGCGATGTGTTTGTGCGTTTTAATACTGAAAACACTGTCAGTTGACCTATGGCATTCTTATGTCAGTGATGTTTTTCTTTCTTTGTTGTGTTGTGGAGGAAAAAGATAAGCTCTGTCAGTTTTAATTGCTAAATCGCTTTTAGTACCAAATAACGGGGGCATGTGGAATTTAACAAATAGACTTACAGGGGATGTCTGTCCTGCATACTGTTCTCGTTATCAATTTCTTAACTTCTGTACATTCCAGGAGATACTGTATTTTATGATTAGTGTTGTAAATTTACTTCTCTTCTCTTTCTTTCCATCTAGTGATGGAAAAACCATATTCAGTAGTCCCCTGACAAGAAACCTGATGCATTCCGCACAGGAGTAGGTCAAAGTAAGAGCTGCTGGGAGAGCCCTTACTCATGTCCTGTGGCTGCACTGTTTCTGGTCTATTGAGACTCTGTCAGCTCAGGAAATGTATCTCTGCTTCTTCTACAATAGACCTTATTTCTCTGTGTGATTGTTGAAAATTAGTGGAAAATTACAGTGGCTTTCATTCACAGGCACACTCATCTAAACCTGAAAGCTCCTTAGATATCTTAATGTGATGTGCATCAGCTACAAATGTCCAGTTTTTCAGTTAAGAAAATTGCTATCAGTGCCAACTAGCTGATCGACATAAGAGGGTAAGTATGGATTTTGTCCATTAAACTGTGCAATTCAATGCATCAAGGAGGTGATGCAAACTGGAAGAGGACATTTCCCAGAAATCTTTTTCAGTGTCAGCCAGCGAAGGTGAATACTGTACATTTTGAAATTAGGTAATTACAGTTGGCAGTGATACTCCAACAGAAAAGATGTGATAGAGACAAGAATTATCATCGGCGTTGCTTTCCACTGCTCTTTGTGAGTGAAGGAACAAAGTTTGATGCTGAATTCGCAATGTTTTTTCTAGACTGGTAAGTAAACAGCTGTTAATGCTAAGGCTGGCTATGTAGCGATAGCAAAACTTACAAATAGATCTTTTAAGAGGCATCTTTATTGAAGCTGTGCTGTGTAACAAAAGTAATGTAACAAGTTACAAGTAGTTAGTTCACTCTCAATAAGTAATATGATTAATTTTTTCAAGTAACTTGCCAAACACTGGTTATACATTTTTTAAAAAGCACTACCGTTGGTCAATGTTAGATGTTAATGTTAAATGGTACTCCCTCCCTCAGTTACAAAAAGCGTGTGTGTATGTGTGTGCACATGCATGTGTGTGTTTGCATCACCATACCTGCCATAACAGAACCATGGAGACTGCAAGTTCACTCTCATTGCTAATGATTTAAGTAGAGCATAATTAGTGAGCCGTTGACAGCTGCAGAAAGACATTTGACATCAGTGAAAAGGAGATTTTGAGGAGTGATATTAATGAATAATGCATGCTTAATATGAGATGTACGTCATGTTGGCTTTAATTTAACCATGGAGATATATTTTGATCATGTTAAGATCTTAAATTCTTTGTTGAAAACATCTAATCTGTAGAGATAAAGCTTGTCTTCCAACATTATCCCTTCATGTTGACTCTGTACAGTTCCTTCAGTATTCTGTTTGTGCAATCCACTTTGCAATCCAACCATGTCTAATGTCCACATATGGCAGTTTGACCAGCCCAACACAGACAAAGATCCCAGCTGACTGTGGCATCACACTGCTAAGAGCGTTTTTCCTGTTAACACAGATCAACAGTGACATTCAGGATTAAATCTGTCTGCGGTCTGGTAATAAACACAAGCAACAATAGCCTGATCTGCAATTTCGCCACTTCTCTGCTTATATCCACCTACTCTCTGAACATCAATCTGTAATTGAGGTCTGGGAAATCACATTTTTTCAAATTGTATCTATAAGAAAAACTAAGAGTGAATGTTAGCAAGAAGGAAGTCTTATTTTTCTGGGTTGCAGATTTGTTTGTGTTAGAGGTGAAAGTATAGAGGAGAAGAACAAAGGCAGAAACACCTCCTCGAAGGTCATACCCTCTCCATTCATCACAAGTGTTTGTCACAGCGGTCCCCATGTCCTATAGCGTGCTACGGTCATGAATGTGCATCTTGCCCCTGTGCTCTGGGATGAATTTCTCCTTTAGCATGACAGCCACAGTGAATGTGTGTTGATTACCCGCCACATGCACTCACCGCCAATCCATAGATGACATTATTCAGGTACAAATCAGGAGCCGGAGAAGGATAATGTTTCCTGAAAAACCACTCGTGTGTTGATAACTGACACCTTAAGTCATGCATATTGATTAAGTCCTGGAGGCATTAGCAAAATCAGTTGAATCTGCAGAATGGAGAGCTGGTGTGAATGCTGCTGCAACAGTGAGTGAAAGACATTTAAAGGCATCTGAACACAAAGGGCTGCGCTGTAGTGATAGGAGATGTAAATAAACCAGCAATCAGGATGCATTAGCTTCAGCCTGAGTAGCTACGATACACCACTCTGATGGACTGCGCTCGCTAAATGAGAAACAGTGCAACCAGGTGGATGAGTCATTTTGAAGTCATGCCCTCACCAGACGGCCTCATTGTCCTCTGTGAAAACATTTTCTAGACTTATTTATGGGGAACTTTCTATCCACTTCATTGGCTCGCTTCATTTTTGCAAATTACCCTGAAAAAAGGCTCAGCCTCCAGTTAGATGTCAGTGTCTCTTCAATTATTGTTATTATGATGAGGTGTGGTGCGCTGCAGCTATCAGTACGCTTCCACCTACTGTACAATGTCCTTTTTATTTAAGTCTGAGGTGGTTATGAAGCCCATAATCTGTAATCACGGTAACAATAGCGCAGTCATGCCATTAATAAAGCGCTGCAGCACTCCAGGTGTTCTGGAACCTGATCAATGTTTGTGCAGAAGTCATGGGGACAGACAGTGTTTGCAGCAACACATTTTTCCTGGAAAACTGTCTCTGGCTTCCCGGCATCTACCTCAGCAGTGAAGAGAGAGACACCTCTTCGGATTTCCTGCTGAAATCCAATGTGGCATCTTCAGTTTCCAGAGAGGCACGTTATGGCTTTTCAGTCCTGATTATGAGGTAACCACCACCACAGATAGGAGGTGGAGACCACATGAAACAAAACACCGCAGCAAATGTACATGAAAAGGCACGGCATATGGATGCTCATGTGAAAATAAATGAATAAATAGGCACGCACACACTTGCAGCCACAGTGGTGAATAAATATACTGCTCACACAAATGTGTACATGTACTAAAAAGCCTCACAGACACGCACCAATCACAGCTCCACCAAGCTCACAGGCATTTATTATTAATAGAGGAAATCATAGGAGGCTTTTAATTGGAGATGCTCTAGTGGGTGTCTCAGAGGTAAGCGGGGTGCTGTCACTGTCGATCTGCAAACTTCCTCAACTCGGAGGAAAACGGCGGGACGTCGCACTTTCATGTGCACCTCCTGTTGACTGTGAAGGATGTAATTTGAAGCCGTCCTTCTCCTCTCACCACAGCCGCTGATTAGCAGCCCTGACTCCCAGGCTGGAGCATACTAATTCAGGAACGGCAGTCTGGGAATCACCACCATTAGTGGCAGGTATAGAGAGTAAACGGCATAATATGCAAATGAAAGGATGGTATCACCTTGGCTGTCAGTCACCAAAATGAAATAAAAAATTCTATATGGCCGCTAATAATACGTTGCCAGAGGGAGGAGTGGAGGAATGCAGATGAAGAGAGACAGAGAATAGGTGAGTATAGAGAGGATAAATGAAAGCAATGTGGAATCAAAGCCGACTGGCCTGTGCACACGTGAGGCTGTGATCATGGCAGGCATTCAGGCAGTCTGCGTGAAATGAGCCCAGATACTGACAGGAGTTAATGACAGGAAGGGCTGGGGTGCCAGGACACTCCTCATCATCTGAACAGTGGGACAGTGTTGCAACTTCCTGTGTACGTCCATAATGACAAGCTGCACCTGACCATCATTACACACCACTGTTCACACAGGAACTCAGACGAAGTGATGTTCTTTCAGTCTTTCTTTAAACTACCACAACACAGCAGAGGCATTCAGCAGGGATGTTAATATCACACGTTCCGACGAAGAGGGGACAGTGTCTCATTACAGCCTAAAACTCCTTGATGTTCTGTGGGTGTCTGGGTGTCTGAACCCAGCCCCAGTGTGCCACGGACCTGTTGGTCGATCACACTGTGCTGGCTGGCATGAGGATCTGAAAGTCCCTCTTGTTTGTCACATACTGACCCACTTTGCGTGACATCTCACAAATCAGAACCATCAGTGTGTGCTCTGTGTGTGTGTGTGTGTGTGTGTGTATTTACTCACCCCTCAGTGCCACCTCCCCTCATGGAGCTCCCCAAGAGGCTCCCAGGGCCTTACCTCATTTGCACTCATCACAGCACCTTGGGACTGGGCTGACAGGCTCATTTTCCCCACTCTGCATGGAGCAGCACAGCAGCCTTGCCTAGGAACAACCAGGCACCCAGAGTGGTTTTATAATTAGCTGCTTGCTCTCTGCCACTAATGTACAGGGAGCAAGAGCCTCCTTGTGAGTGTGTATGGTTGGCAGGCACTCACTACGTGCAAGCCACCGCTGATGATAAGGTGTACAGAGGTATACGTTGACTGAGGTCGCAGTGACAGGCTGGAGCGAGGTGAGACAGGGAGGCGGGCAAGGTTGAGAACGTGTGTAGATAGCGCTTGCCGTCTCACCGCTCAGCGGGTGAGAATTGTGCCTGAGGCTGGTGGCTGATTGCTTTGATGTGAAATGATTGTGTTTAAAGTGGCTCTGACGTACACGGACCACAGGCGCGGCCGTGGTCTCGTTGTCACATGGTCAGCCAGTGCTGCACCACACTGGTTCCCTGAGGGTCCAGAGGGCTGGAGGCCAATGTAGCTGTTGGTACATACTTGTGTTTATGGCAGGTGAGAACTCTGCTGCTGGTTGCATCTCTGGGTAATGTCTCTAGATAAAAGGGCCTGGTCCTGGAGAGAAGGTGAAAATGAAACAGGGGGAAAAGGTCTCTCTAGGACGGGTCAGCAAGGGCACTTCCTCGGTCCCTTAAGGAAATGTCTCTTCAATGTCAGAGAATAGAGCAAAAGAAAGATAAAATCAAGTGCTACAAGAAATTGCAGGATAAAATTCAGATTCAGACGCGAGTGCAATCATCATAATCTGCTGTTTTTATTGTTTTATTTTATTGTTTTTAACATAGACCAGGCCCTATATGAGCATTTTGTTGCAAGCTGTTCAACATCACCTGTATTATTGCATTCATAAAAACAAGCTCATACTTGCGAGCTCTGGATGTTATGAAATCGTGCAGGATTACAATGTACACAGTGTCTCATCTCATCTCCTCCTGCTTCCCTGCCGCCGCTACGCTTTCCCGTCTCCATAGGAGAGACAGCATCTGTTGTTCAGCCACGCTCATATAGCGGATAAAACATCCACCAAGTGTAGAGGTGGAAATGGAGCGATCAATTAGATTTTAACAAATGACTTTCTGTGTATTACCCAGCAGCTGTTAAATCGGTCAACCTTAACACCCTCCCCCCACCCCC
>NW_019525348.1:5222356-5273969 GCF_002814215.2 Seriola lalandi dorsalis
CCCCCCTCCCCCACCCTCTGAGGGGACGGTGGAGAGGAGGAGAGGGCTTGTCTGCACTGCGTGCTACATCATGGAAAACTACGGAGAAAGTCAGCCATGGCCTGGGGCAGGACTGTGCTACGCATATCGTGGCTGTGGACGGAGATGGAGGGATGGAGGATGGAGGTGGGTCAGTTGGACCCCAGGGGCCCCTGGTGGAGATGATGCGGGGACTGAGGGCCAGGAGATGGGCATGCTACATATGGAGGTCCATAGTTACCTCAGGCAAAGGCCGGCCAGGCCATTTGTTCACTTCCTCTACTCTTTAATATATAAATAAAATATATCCCACTCTGTTACACATTTGTAAGCATAGACACACAGCAGATATATACATACATGCAGAAACAAGTTTGCATGCAAAGGCACAAACTTACTTCAGAAAGGACAGACCTACTTTTAGTCCTACTGGTAACCTCAGTCTTTAAGGGCACAAGCACAACTCAGCGAGTCAGCTCCCTATATGATGAAGTTTTATGGTAAAGCGCTACTAATGGCTCAGAAGAACATCTTAAAAGGCCACTTAAAAGCTAGCAGACCCATAAACTGCGTGACACACAGCAGTGGGATCTGACCACACAATACTTATTTGAGTGATTGAATGCATCGTGCTGTGTGTAGGTGTGTGTGTGTGTGTGTAGGTGTGTATGTGTGTGTGTGATCTAGGTATTACTCATGTTGTGGGGACCTAAATCTGTTTACACAGTCACTATACGGGGACTTATTTCTAGGGCTGAAAAATATGCAAAAAAAAATAAAAAATCATATTGCCATTATTTTGGCAGATATTTGGATTTATTTTGTATTAAATTGTCCCTGAAAAAAATGTAAAATAATTTTGATGATGCGATTTTTGCTGATTTGTAGGCTGGGGCATCTCTGTAGTACCACAATGGATTTATGGTATGTTGTGACACATTTTAGCTTAATCCAAAAAAATTGCAGCTCCATTTGATCTGGATCTGGCACTTGGCTATATTGCAATTTCGATAATATTTGATTAATTGTTCAGCCTTCCTTGTCTCCCTTTGTCTCTCTTGTGGGGACAAAAAGCAAATCCCCATAATGTAAACATTGGGGTTAGGGTATGTGTGTGTGTGTGTGTGTGTGTGTGTGTGTGTGTGTGTGTGTGTGTGTGTGTGTGTGTGTGTGTGTGAGAGAGATATGGAGGGAGAGAAAAACAGACAGAAAGGGTGTGTATATTATCCAGTAGCTATACAAGATTGGAAATAGGTGAGGACACTTAGATGTGTGACATCAAGAGCAGTTATTTTCACCTCGGATACATAGATTTGAGCACATCAGACTTCTGACATGCATGTCCTCTACTCAAGTTAGAGGACTGTAAGAAAAACACAGCACTTAAAAAGCGTCTTTTTTTTTCTGTTGCAATTTTGAGGCACAGTCAATAGTTAAATCAGTAGAAAAGAACTACATCTTCCCAATTGCACATTACCGCACAGGCACTGTAATCACTGAGCACAATAGAGCAGAAAGCCTCTACTTATGGAAAGTACTGTATAATGGCGGAGAGGCTGGTGAAGTCTACCATTAAGTTTTGATAAGATGGTTGCCATGCTAACCCATGTGGACATGAAAAATAAATATATAATGAAATCTGCCACATAACCCTGACACAATTTTATGGAGACAAGAGATGTAGGTTTGATCAAATAATTTTATATAAATATAGGTTTATGAAGGTAATGTATTGCAGACGATGGTGTCTAGAGGCTCTGTTAGTGTCAGAAGTGTCTCAGTAGAGAGCAACACTTTGTGGAGCCATGCAAACTAACTTCATTTCATACCCAGTTATAGTTGGAATCACCTGCAGGATGCTGAGCATGTACAACATGCCTGATTTGCTTCCTACATTTTTGTTGTTTTTACCACTTGTCAACATAAGATTCTTTTTTTTTTTCTTTTTCAGTTTGTTTGCTTTTCTGCATTTTTCATTAAATGTTTCTGACTGACTGAATGAGATGAATTTTTCATCCAGACATTTCAAAACATCCAAACTAATAGCAAGCTTATAACAGATTGGATTCTCTCTGAGAGTCTTTCTGCTCGCAGAGTAGTAGCAGCAGCACAGAGAGGACATCTGCACAACAAACATTGCTGCACTGACTCATCCTGATAAAGCAAAATGTAATTTTGTTTATGATGAGAATTACTCTGCAAATTAATTTCCACAGCAATTAATCTTGATGCCTCACCTATAAGATGCATTCTGCTCTTTGGAAGAGGTGATAAAATGAAAATAATTGGATTGATTATTTTATATATTTTTGTAATGACCAAGCTGTAATGGTTTTTTCTTTTTAATGGAGTTTCTTCCATTATGAATGGCCCATGATGTCTGTGATGTTCAATAGCCTGTGGGCCCTCAGATATTTAATAAATATTCCTTTATTGTGCTTTATTCCATAGGTGAAGCTTGAGTATTGCCTCTCATGTCCAAATTGCCTTCCATATCCCCCTCACCAACCCCCAAGCCTAATAACCCTGTTGAGGAGCATTTCTTAATTAAACCTTTATTTATCTACTTGGCTGGTATATAAGAAGGGACAGGGTTAAGTCTGTGATTCTCTATCTCATATTGGGACTTGACTGGTTTCAGCCCCGAGGGAATAGGTCTTTATAATCTGAACATCAGGCCCACTGAGTGCTATAGTTTGCATAGGTGTGTAAGCCAGGGGCTTAATAATAAGGAGTTGAGACAGCCAGTCGTACTGTGGAGGGATAGAAACTAATGAGATGAGGTTTGTGAAACAGAGGAGGGAGTAAAGATAGCACCGAGGAACAGAAGGTGGAATGAAAATGATAAACAAAACAGAGCAATTCAGACCTGATAAAGATTCTCTTGTTTTTTGCCTATTGAATGTAATATTGCAAAAATGCATCTGTCTGGGACTGAATCACAGTGCCGTCACACTAGCACACTACGGAAGAAAAAGCAAGCCTTATTACCTTGGACATTTTATATCAGTAGCTGGGGGGCAGAAAGCAATTACACTAACAGCAGTGAAGAACAAATCTTTTGAAGGTGAACAACTCTGGATTTCCATATTGGAATATTTGTTCAGCACTTGGGAGTTGAGGTATGATGCATTT
The DNA here is from genome assembly GCF_002814215.2 of Seriola lalandi dorsalis. Taxonomy (NCBI): domain Eukaryota; kingdom Metazoa; phylum Chordata; class Actinopteri; order Carangiformes; family Carangidae; genus Seriola; species Seriola lalandi. Next base: position 5,225,510 of record NW_019525348.1, read on the forward strand.
CTTTCATTTAGATTTTTTAGCATCACTATAAAATATGCATCAAATGTCACCGCTTATGTTTTTGGGCTTGTACACAAAATTATGCAGACTGTCACTAGACTTGCACACATTGCTGCTCCACCAGTTTGCCAGATTTCACCTCAATTTATTTTAGCTTGACCATCATGCTTGACCATCAGTGGTGGGTCACAGATTGTCTCAAACCCTACTGCAGAATGTAAATCTCCTACAGAAGCTGTCATGACTGAATGCATAAACAAAACAAAACAAAACAAAAAAACAAAAAGCAGCAGAAACGTTGTGAAATTCAGCAAATTAGCTTGTCACTGATGGAAGAAGTTCTCCATTTGCTCCTGAAGTATCAGTACCATAGCATTAAAAGTTCTGGATTCAAACTACTTCAAGAAATATTAACCTCTTTGGCCACTTGAGGGAAGGGCAACAAGCTGTAAACTCAACATTGACATATTATCAACTTCTAAAGTTGATGTGGTTAATGGTGTCAGCAACCATTTGTCTCATTTCAGTGATCATGATAAATTTAAGTCCACTACATACTCTCCTTTTAGCTCTGTCCAATGAAATTAGTTTTAAGGTTTGTCCTCATCTTATCAGAATAAGAAATACTTTATTAATCCCCGAGGGGAAATTAATAGCTATGGTGTGTGAATACTGATGAATATAGCATCTTGAAGCGAAGGGCGTGGTGCTACAAAGTGGAACCGCTTACACGTGGTGATGAAGGATATTTCATGGCGTTTATATTGATGTGGCATGTTGCGGAGACCGGAACAAGGACCAAAGACGAGGGGTTGCAGTGCTTATGTCCTACCCTTAGCACCCCCCACACAGGAGCAAATTAAGAATCAGGTCCTTTTTTAAAGAAGAACTGTACTTAACTGCTGAGCTCAGCTCATGTAGAAGAAGAATGTGCTGTAGCTAAACATGTATCCTCTTTGAAATTAGCTGAGGAAATACTTACTATTAAATGCCTCCCTCCTTCTTTTCATGAGTGGATCAAGAGCAGAGTTCTTACTGCATATGGGTCATTAAGACAATAACAATTTTTTTATTTTAATATTTAAGGTAAATTAGTCAACTGATTTTTGGGCTGGACCAGACACAAGCCTCTAAAGGTAACAGGCCTTTATTTGAGGCAGGCCTGTATTTCTAATTCCCCAGTATTTTAGTAAAAAGCTTCGTTTTGATCCGCTCCTGTCTTCCTCAAATTAGAAGCCCTCTAGCGTTTCAGTGCACAGAAACCCTTTATTTCCTAACAGGGCTTTTATTGCTGTGCTGACGTGCTGCAGTAAGCGTATTGTCTCATTTACGGTTGCTAGCGTGTCTGATTTTTTGACCAGCCCATCGATGCGGCAGCCCACTTGGATTTCTCGTGCTGCTCCTGATGGCCAGTCCAACAATGAAACAGTCTATAGTGCAAACAACAGTGAAGGCAGAAATGGGCTTTAACTGTCAGCTCTGGTCCTCCTGTGACTATAGCCTGTTTATTTTTATGTTGACAGCACATTGTGCTGTTGCATTTTGAAATAATTTTCTATCAAATATTTAAGTTTTTAAATATGTGTTTTGGCACCCCTGGCCAAATGGTGCTATCCATGGTGCTCAAAGTTAAATTAACATTTAACCTTTTGTTTTGTGGTGCATGATCACATCCCCCATGCGTCCACATGAGGAAAGGACAAGGCAGGTAGTTGCCCTGGACGACACAGACGCACAGACAGACCAGCTGCAGGCACTCAGGTGAGCTCCGATGTCCCGGTGAAACATCTTGCCATAAGTTGAGCTGAATGAAAAAATAATACAAGAATAAGTTTTCTGATATAATTTGAAGATGTTGTCATAGGCCATCTGCTCACAATGGAAGTCCAGGGCGACTAAACAGCATTTAATGGCACATGAAAAAGCTTAGAATGCATAGACATGACACACAAACTGTCTGAAAAAAGTGGCATGTTATCCCATGATATCACATAGCACGATCTTGTAAGACACCTTGATACACTTTGAAATTCATTTTCCTCTTGATGATGTTGAGCTGTCCAGGCCCTGAGGCAACAAAGCCCCAAATCATAATGCTCCCTCCACATTACTTCACCTTTAGGATGGTGTTTTCATGTTGGTATCCAGTGCCCTTTTTACACCATACATTGTGCTGCATGCTCTCCCCAAAAAATTTGACCATAGTTTTGTCAGTCCATAAAACATAAAACACACCATGATTTGTGTGATGCAAACTCATGAACAGAGATGTTATCTAGCTACAATAATTCCTTTAAGCCTTTCATTCTGAGATTCTTTGTTATGCTACTGAGCATTCTGCGTCGTGCCTTTGCAGTCATCTTAGCTGGACGCCCACAGACATAAATTAGAGACAGTTTGTCTGACTGTGGACTGATGACTATCTAAACTCTTTCAGATGACTTTGTAAACTTTTCAGCTTGATGCAAATCAATAATTCTTGATTGTAAGTCTTCTGAGATCTCGTTTTTGCAGGGCATGGTTCCTCAGCAGACGTTTCTTATAAATAGCAAACTCAAAATGTTTGAGTATTTTCAGTCAAAGTAGCTCTAACCCACGTCCAATCTGATTTCATTGACATAACTCCTGACTCCATTTGCTTATGTTAAAGTCATTAGCCTAGGGGTTCATATACTTTTTCCAACCTACACTCTAACCCTGCATTCATTTGGTGTCAGAATAATCGATAAAATGAGTTTCTGACTGGGGAAATTCACCTAAATGCAGCATGAATGTTTGAATGATGTACCAGTGCGGACCATAACAATACAATGACTGTTATTAGTTCAAATATATTTTGTTTGTTCTTAATTGTAAGTTCGAAGAAGACCATATTTTAGGACAAATTTATACTTCAACACATGTAACTCCAAAGGGTTCACTGTACAGTGGCTTTTTCTTGCCACTGTACAGTAACCTGACCACATCACTGCAGCCTCCACTTTGAACACTCTATAACACTTCACCTGTGTCACGTGGAGGAAAAAATAGAACTAATTTTCTTGGTGAGAAACTTAAAGGTTAAACTTCAAAGGCTAAACCAACATTAAATCCCATAGGGCAGAGTCTGCTGTTGTATTGTTCTCTTAGGTAGACACTTTTAAATATGCTCCTTCTTTGGCCACAGGCTGCAGGTGTTTGTCAAATACAGCTGATGGAAAACACCTGCTGTTACATGACTGGTTGAAGTGTGGCCAAAAGTGCAACATTTTTCCAAAACAAAATAGAGGATCAGAACAGCAGCTTTTCATTCTACATAAAAACACATAAACCAAACTGTATATTCTTATACGGCTTGTGAAGTGGATCCTTCTGTTATTTAGGTACAGTTAATTTTTTTTTTGTTCAGCATTATCCATACCATCATTAGCTTGGCTAGCAGTTGCATGGCAACCAAGTGCTCTGTGCACCTAGTGAGCTGTCAAAGTTGCCATTGACATTTATTTTCTAACCCTTAATTTCAGCAAGAGAAATTTGTATCCAACATGTTCACAGCCTTGACCAGTAATTTCCAAGTTCTAACAGGATTTATGACTCCCTTTGGTGTTGGACACTTAAAACTAATTTGAACCCTTTTCAATTAACAATGCACATGGATTCAAGAAAAAGGAATTACCTTAACTGAGTAATTTCAAGGTTTAAAAATAGGCTCAGTATTATGTACAATTTTTGCTGTACTCCATGTAGTTGCAGTTCAGTATTTAAATAAATGTCATGTACAAAATCATAAAAAATTAAAGTTTAATACATTTCTGTTACTTAAAAGTTCTGTAAACAAGATTTCAAACAATAATATGGCAGCAAACAACTATTTTCTATGTAAAGATGTAGTGGCTATAGCTTCTCTGTTCTTTGTTTTGGTATCCTGTCCAAAGGTGCATGCTTGGTAGTGCTTGTACGTGTGGATATTAGTGCATGTGAGTCCTTCCCTGTTAAACCATTGGCCCTCCCCAGGTTTATAAAGGCAAATGGTACAGTGCAGTAGCGTTCAGGTGGAAGCGACCTTCCAGAATTATCTTCACTGAAGAGTTTTTGTCTAAAAAGGCCACAAAGGAGGAGATAAAACCAGAGCACAGGCGAACTGGCCATGGGGACTTCCAGCCCAAATCCCCATCAGCTGGTGCACCGTCAAAACATCCATGAAGTTTTTGAAGTGTTTGGTGGCTCCATCAGTGTCTTTACCAGCTCTGTCAGCTTCACTCATGCGGCCAGTCCCGGTGGATAAGTCCAAGGCTGAATTTCTTTCCCAGTACGCCCATGGACCAGAACCAATACTGGTCTGGTTTTACCGAGATGAAGAACCCTATGAGCGGCTAAAGGGCTCCAGCTTGGCTCGGAACTGGCTTTTCTTCCCATTGATGTGTAAGTAACTTGATGGTTCATAATGTTAAATGTCTGTTTGGGGACGTGAAGGGACGTGAAGGGACGCAGAAGGTGCGGCCGACGAGCCATTTCTTTTGGTCTGAGATGCTGGTGACACTAGTTGCAAACACGATTGTTTACAGAACTTTTAATAGAAATATTAGAGAAAAATTGTTAATCATAATTGTGCTGTGACCTGTAATTTTAATCGTGTCTAAATGTTTTATTTTTTAATTTTTCCTTTATTCAATTTGCAGCTCTCTGATGAAATAAGTTTCATATGTAGACTCACTGTGCAACATTAGAAATCTCTTAGAAATCAATCTCAAGCTATATTCTTTTATTGACACTGAATTAAATCCTGCCTGTTTGTCTGTGTTTCTGAATATCCGTCCGTCTGTTATGTCTCGCCATCTGCCAACATCAAGTCAACACGGATGGTTATAACATCTTTATAAGAAGTAGTGCTTATTTTGCTGACTGTCTTTATTTGATCTATTCAAGACTGAAGAAGTACTTAAGTGCAATATTCATCTCCTGAAAGGAAACAGTCTTAGAAGAGAGACGGTTATCAAGTGTCTGAATCAGTGTGGATCAAAACACTCTTTGAATCAGAGAGTTGTGCTAAACCCACTGAGAATTAATCCCCAACATTGCAGATCTTCACCACTTTTTACCTCTTTTAAGTCGCTGTCTTGATTTTTCGAGCCCAGACACAGACTATGGTTTACGTCTCACTGTTTTCACCAGCTCCTCATATCAAACTGCTGGAAACCTGTTCCAGAAAATTGGCTCAGATACATTGATTATACTTCACCTGCCCAATATGAAACTGCAGAGAAAGTGGTGAGCAAGCAGCTAGTGAAGATTTTCCTCGGAGGTGTAAGTTTATCAAACCAGAGCAAACCAGATGAATACTGGACTTACACTCATCAGGTGGCCAAAAACATGACTTCATTGGGTGCCAGTAGTCTGCTGAATGTGCGCATTGCCAGTTGTTGCATTTGCTAACAATTTAATCACTGTCGCCAGTGTTTCTGTGAGATTGTTTTGGAGTCTTTTTGCCCGCTAGTGGTCCGAAATAACCTAATGCAGCTTTAATGACTTGGATCTAATCCATTTATCCATCTGTTCTGTTGTTGTGTCAATTACACTCATCAGGTTCACAATAAATTGCAGTTGATAAACAATTGGCCTTGTTCATTATTAGTTCATTAATTAAAAGTCTTACCAGTCAACATGGATATGCTAACATGTTCCAACATGGCATTTTAAATTCTTTTTTTAGTCTCAACCTTTTCTTCACCAAGATCACAGATTGCACAGAAAGGTCATGGGAAAAAGCTCTGTACTCATCTAATAGGCTATATATCCCTTAATCTTTAACTTGCACAGTAACATTAGATTCTCAAGATAAAATATGTCAGTGTTGACTTGCTTCAGATCATGGTGATGAGTTGTATACCCTCCTGAGGATTGTAGACTCCATGAGTTTTAAAGAGTATTCCTGTCTTCTGTCAAGTTTTGTACTCATATATCTGCTGAGCCCCTGGTGTCCAAGACATGAAACTGCATTACACCTAAAAATAAATGCCAAATAACCTCTCATTAAACATTCCTCTGTCCCTCCTCACTCCCCCTCCCCAACCACCTACCCCAACTGCCCTCCTCACCCCCAGCAGAGAACAGTTTAGGTCATTACAGTCTGCTGTCAAAACCTGTGACCACTCCGCATCGGAGCCGCCAGGATTAAGGGCTGTGAAAACAAGAACAAGGAGGGAAAGGAGGTGAAAGCTGACAGAGGGAGCAAGGCCTTAAATATTTTCTCTTTCTTCCCTTCTTTTTTCCCTGCCACAGTTGACCGCGTGCTGATTCTTGCAGCTACTTTGCGGCGGACTGCACTAATGTGAAGGGATATGGAGTCACATGGAAAACATGGAGAAGGAGGGCTGTTGCCCTGAAAGTGTGGAGCATATATCTCCTGACTACAGAGCCAAGGTATCAACGCTCTGTAGTAACCATATCCTATCCTAACTGCAAAGGCATGGAAACGCCTCTTAAAGGAATTGTAATTCTCAGAATTGGCTGCTGGTAAAAAATAATAAATAAATAAATAAAAACCCAGACTTAGTCAGGTATTACCTTTTCAAGAAAAAATTGTAATTGTGGCTGCAACTGAGTGATAATATATTGAGCTGTTAGTAGCTGCCTGAAACGCTGACCTGGGTCAAATAATTTCAATTAACTCCTCTCTTTTGTTCTTACTTCCCTGGCATACTAAATGGATGGGGCGTGCCTCAATCAATGGCACTTGGCAAATATTTGACTGAATCTAGAAGAAGATGAAGCTGGATGTTAAGGAGGTGTGTGTGTGTGTGTGTGTGTGTGTGTATGTGCATGCATGCGTGCGTGGGTGCGAGCGCATCCAGGAGTATGTGTGTGTGTGTGTGTATGTGTGTTTTCTTGTGGATTTGTTGCTTTGTTTTGTCATGGTTGTCATGGTTGACAACGGCAGCAAATTGCATTCTGGTTCAGACACTTAGGGTTTTGAAGGGTTGAGGCAGCATTTTTGCATCAGACCCGTGTGTCTTTTTCTCTTGCTGTATATATGTGATGTTATCTGAAAAGAGAGTCATGCAGGTGTCAGCAGGCGCAGGGAGGATATTTGACTTTATCTCAACCGTTTACTTCTATGTTGACCCTATCAGGAATTTTCAATTTCAGCCCAACAAAGGATCATCCTGTGCCTTTCCTGTCAAGATGGAGAAAGTACAATATTTACTTTTTTAAAAGCTCAACCCTAATAGGATGCATTCCTTCTCGCTCTGCATATTAAATCAGCTCCAGCAAATTGGACAGCATGAAGCTGAACCGTGACTCCATTATCCACTGACATTAATTTGAGATGAGTGTGAAATCATTTGTCTGTTTGGACCTGCTGTCCTGTGGAGTGGGCCTGTTTGGTGTTTTATTTGCCATCACCTCCATGCCCAGAACTCTGTTAATCCTCTGTTTGTGTTCAAACACCTTAGCTGGTTGCTCTGCGTCAGTCTGTCTCCGTGCTGGCTGCTGTGAGCAGTCTGTCTAGCTGGCTGCCAGTGGAGCTGATCTGGCAGGCAGCCTGCTGTTGGGGACGATGCCTGATTCCAAAGATGTGTGACAGCGGATAGTGGATCGGTACTGTCTGTCCTCCCTGCTGCCTGCATCTCCTCTCCGTCTGTCTCTCTGAATATCTGTCTGTCTGTCTTTTACAGCTCACATCTTCTGGTCTGTCTCTGCACCTGTCTGCCTGCCTGTTGGTATCAGAGTTACCGAGGCTGTCTTAAGCATATTGATAAAAAGCATTATCAATTTGGCAAGCTTTTCTTTAGCTGATTTATTCATGACTGAAAATATACTTAATCAATACAGAATTCATCTCCGGAAATGTTTTGAAGGCTGTTTCTTGGATGACAGAAAGGAGAAAAGTTATGGGATTACACCAACTGTGAAAGCTTCAGCTCAACATTCACTTTTCCATAAATGTCCAACTCTGCTTTCAACCTGTCGCCACCTGTAGGCCGCGCATGAGCATGGCCCCCTGTTCCACGGGCCCTTCGGGGTCATCAGCAGGCCCCGTGTTCTGGCTCGGGTCCTTCCCCTCACCCCGCTCCTGAATGGTACCCCTGATTATCTCATAGTTTTGCTGGATATTCCCTCATCTCCCCTTTAAAAGGACTGCATTACTTCCAGCTCCCCAGACTTGTCAAAACCAATTTGCTTTCCTATTATTCCCTCAACTGATTCCACCATGACCCCTCCTCACAGCCCTCCCTCCGCAAATCCTCGACCCTCCGTTTCCCTCAATCGAAACTCCCAACACGACCTGTGCAACCCCTAAACTCCCTCCACCCCCATCCTGTGGGCTCCTGTGATTTTTTTTGTTTTGTTTGACCCCGCCCTCTTCTGTACCACTCTTATCTGTCTAAACGCTGCGGAGCGTTTCCTTTCATTTCCTGGCAAACCTTTAGAGGGAACACGGGAGCTAACGGGTGGTGAGCGAGCCTGTCATACACACACTAACAGGCGGTTTCAACGCAGACGGTAAGTCACTGACTACTATATAAAACCTTGTCTAATAAAGATCAATGAACCCGAAACATTTTTGGTTGCCAGCACTGGGAGCACTTCCACCATCATATCCTGCACAGCCCCTCAATCCCCCCGCCCCTTCCCTACATCCACCCGACCCATCCCTCTCCCGTCAATTAGCGCCTCACCAGTGACAACACAGAGGATCTTCATTAGTGGAGAATGCTCAATTATATCAGTTGATATTCCTTTCCAAAACTAATTATCCCAGTTGCATGGTACGGCTGACTGAACCTGCCCTCACCCCGGGGTGCAGCGGTTACTGATGTGATTTGGTTTTGGCTCCAAGGTCTGCTTTTCCCCTCCTCTCTTTTATTGTCCTCCTTTCCCTCTACGCTCGTTCAACACACTCAACCCTACACCTTCTGAGTACAGCTCATTCCCTCTGCGCACGTCCGCCATCATTTGTTGACCTTTTGTGTATTTTTTTTCAAACTTGTCATTCTCGTATTATCCATTTTACCAGCCGCTACATGTATGCTACATGCAGATCTTGTTCCTCCTATAAGACACAGAATTAGCAGAACTGTGGTAATTCTACAAAAAGCTCATCATAGAGCCTTTTCTCTATATAATCCTGCTTCTTTGTTCATCCTGTGGGGGATCACAAAAATAGACAGCCTGTACCACAGCTATAGATGAAACAGAAATGGTGCAAACACTGTCTTCTCAAGAGAGGAGATGGAGAAGGAGGTGAAAACTGCAGTGAACATATGGTGGTGTCGCTCGATGCTGTATATTGGCTCAGAGCATGTTTACTTGGAATTTATTCACTAATGAATAGACATGACATCTGAAATATGTTGTTTATGAGGAAAATTGCTCACGTTGCTCGTGAAATCTGTCAGCAGAACAGAACAGTGTTCTTTGTATTACTGTTTTTATTTCAATTAAAAAAATGTCTTTCATTGGAAATAATGATCATGCACGATTTTGACATTCGAAAAGTCGGTGGTTCAGCGTGTGAAATGAGTTAATTACTGCGGGAACTTAAGGCAACACAACAGAGAAACTCTTTCACTGATAATAATTTTCCCTCCATGTTTTGTTGCTTTGTTTTACATTTTATGAAAAGATTTTATTAGAGAAAGTATTATCCAAATGTGTAAACACGATTTACACTTTTTGGAGTCTACACTCCGCGCTTCCTGTCAGCTTAAGGCTTCTCTCGGTGGGCTCCTCGCTGCCCTCAAGCCGGGGACCGGTCTCACAGAAGGTGGGCCATTTAGTCACATTTCAAAGTAGCTCAGGCAGGGGAACACACTCATTACACATAATTCTCCTTCTCCTCTCACCCTCTCCCCACCTCCCCTACCCCGCTGGACCCCAACTCTCCCCCCTCTATCCCTCTCTGTATCTCTCCTCTCCCCTGTTTCAAAGACCAAAAGCCCTCACGGTCCGGAGTCCGGAGGTAGATCACTTTAATTCTGCTTCACAGATCTTTTTCAAAAAGACCCAAGACCCGGAGACCTCAGAACCGGTGACCGCTGCGTGAACCCGGGCCGACCAGCCAGGACCCGGACGCTTGTAAACACAACCATCGTCTCACACGCTCTCATTCCCCCCCAAGCGCTTTTGTTCCCTCCCCACAATGGCACAAGCATTTCATGTTGGGCAGCGTGTGTTCTCTTAGCTCGGATGTGTTTGTTTGTCATCGTGTCCATCAGAGGCAGCGGTAATGGCTGTCACTTGGCTGAGAGCAGCTGATCGATGGTTTAAAGGTAGGCCGCTGCCCTCGACACACAACTCACTAAGTTGTTTTTCTTCGGTTATTTTGAGGGACTGCATCCAAAAACTCAGTGTTGCCAAGACAGTGTGACCCGTCCTGGGACAACTGAAAACTGCTCTTTCTCCAGAGAGGCAGCTGTTCTAGATGGTGCTTATGTGGGCCAGACCTGGATTCCACCAATGGTTCATAAGTTCACATCCCTGGGGATGGGAGGAGCCTCCAACCAGAGCTGACCTGATGTCATCATCCTAATCCATGTAGAAGTGATTTGAGCACAAGCGAACCTGATCATTAGAACAACAAATTTCTTGTAACCTCTTATATTGACCAGTCTAATCAGTTCTGCTAGAGCCTGCTGTCATTACAACCAGGTCATGCGATCAATACACCAGGCAAATAAATATTATTGGAAAAAATGCATCGAAAGCCTTAACAAACAACCCCACGGGAAAAATACGGAAGTGTGATTGCTTGTGATGGCAGGCAAGTTTCTCAGAGACGTCAATCTTTCCAGGGCACTGCCAAATAGAAACACACTCAACAAATGATAAATCCTCTCTGATAACAGCAAAACACACACAAACCCACAAACACACACACACACACAAAATAATAATCACGGATATGTCAGTGTGTGGGACATTTGGTGGCATTCTCGAGGAGTGAAACCTGTCTGGTTTACTTTAGAAACCACTGTAGACAGGAGGTTTTTTTTTTTGCAGTCTTGTTACTTCCGTGCAGCCTCCCTTAAAGGGCAGCCAGCTCATCCCTTTGATGACTGACAGTGGGATTTGCGGTGATAATGTCTTCAGGTGCCAGAGGTTTGGGATTAAACATACTCCAATTTAAACAGCAAAGTTGCCATAGCGATGACCTTCAGTTTTAGCTCAGGTGGCGCACCCGTGGAGAATACACTGACTGGTTTTATTGTCCAGAGACGTTCCAATTGAGTGGGAGCTTTGGCCATGATTGCACTTTCAAATCCTCCATCAAATTATAAACTCTGTCCTAGAATATGTCTATTGGTGAAAAGTGCAGGTGACATTTCACGCAGCAGTCGTGCAGCGAGGAAATTGCACAGTGCACAAACAGTCCCACTTCAGGGAATCATGACCGTAACATTGTTGAACAGTCTGAATTGAACTATGAGCCCCAAAAGACAAACTTTAGAGACCCCCACCTACACCTCCGCCGCACCTTGACCCATTGACCCCTCCATAAGCCCTTTAAGTTTAGGCAAAACTTCCCCTCCCTTCCTAATTAAAGTGAAAGAAGCCTTCAAAAAAAAAAAGCTGATGAGGGCTGACGTGGGGCCGCTCTCTTGGCTGTCTGTGGACGTGAGCATCCAGAACAGGCTCCGGCTGCACAGGCCTGGAGACTCACAGTTTGGGGTCAGTGCCTATCCCCCTCCAGGGCAGTCCGTTCACACTCTCACACCTACCTGTCAAAGGAGAGAGCAGCAGGAAATCACCGGAAAGAGAACTGAAAGCGAGAGAGAGACATTCAAAGCAAAGAGGCAGAGGGAGAGGGTTTTCACATTTTTAAATAAAGCACAAACCCCAACAGACACTAATAAAACTGTACAATTATTATCACTATTGACTCAAGCCAATCTCAGCAGTACCCATGAGGCGTGGTTGGTCAATATGAATTGCAACAGTTATAGATTTGACTGCATCTGCTGAAGACAAAAGTGTGGCTGGACTGCCTCGTAGTGGAGGCTGTGTGAACTACAAGGAGACCTGCAGGGAAAAAGATGCAGATACAGCTGCATGCTGATCATATTTAGCTTTATTTTACACAATGTATATTATTCTATATGTTGTTTAATATATTTTATATGTGATTGAAATGTTGTGAGCCTCATATTCATGTTAATTACAATTCAATTCAATTAATTACAATACTTGTTTACCCACTTCACTAATGTGTCAAACTAAGCTGCTCTGTAAGAAGCGATTGTCGTCAGTCTTCTCTCCTCTCCAAGAATGACTATAACATGCTAACATGGTTCAGCCTGTGAGCAGCTGTTACATCCAGCTGTTTTTTTCTTGGCTTGTAAATATTGGGACACATGTAAATGCACCAGCTCATTTAAATGATCTACAAGAGCTCAGTTTTTGCTAATGTGCGTATAAGCATATTGACTGGAGGGATTCAGACACATAGCTTCAAACACAGCCGGTGTTTTACTAGATTCACATAATCTTTTCATCTGTATTTTGTGTTAGTGCCACATACGTGAAATAATTTAGCATGGCTCATAATTTAACATGTTCATCTTTTTAATATATGTCTGCTCCATAATGCAGGAAGTTACAGATCTTCTCTCGACAGTCTACCTCAAATTCCCAGGACAGAAAAAGTACGGAGTAATTAATTATTATTAAGTACGACATATATGTGCCAATATCAAGAGTGATGGTGCCCTATATGTTAACGATAAATATTCAATTTATAGATGCAAGTTTATTATTACAACATACATATAAAATTCTATATGTTTTTCACATTCATTTTAAACATGTCTATCTTCCCATCCTAGGAAAGTGGTCTCAGACTCACTGTATATGATATCAACATATGTATAATGACAAGCTTTGGGATGGATATATTTATGTGACAAATGTCTACAATATAAGCACACATAATGTGTGTTATGAATTTAAAGCACGTGTAAAAAAATGAGTTCCAACAACCAAAACATGACACAATAAGCAGTGTTGACCCGTCTTGTGCTTTTCATGCAGTTATTTTTACACCGTATGTACAGTAGCCTCTGCTCACACAGTCAGCCATCCTCCAGCGAGGTGTGCTCAGACTCTGCTAAGAAACTCAGTAATTCTTTAAGTGACTTCAAACGCAGTGGATTGACCTCATCGGTGTAGAGCTCCAGGCCGCATAAAAGGTTTATGTGGATTTGCAGCGTGTGAGAAGTGTTTCCTCACCTCAGCTTGTCAGATGTGTGACTGACAGGCTAATGACGTAATGGCACGCACCAGCTGATTGAACTCTCGGTGCCATATTTAGCCACAGTAACATCTGTTGCAGAAACACTTAGGCGTATAAGTGTGTTAAGTAAAAAAAGACAATAGATTCAGTAAAACGTAACTTGAAAGGTTATTAGTAAAAACTAAAACGAAATTGTCTTTATCCTATTGTTCTGTAATTAATAACTGTATGCTGAGTATCAAACACGTGGTGAAATGAACAAACTCAAACAGCACCACTTCCTCTTTAATGTAGGAAGCAAACAATAAATTATCTCTGCCTGTTATTTCAGCACTTCCCTTAGGATCCTACTTATTGGCTTAGTGAAATCCACTGAAAGTCGCATCTACTTGAGTTGCTGCTTAATGGATTGAATCCAACATGGTGCATATAATCCACATAGTCACACCTAGCACCTCAAGCTCCTCTGTGTACAGTAACTCAGTGATGTCGAGGTTTATGTTTAGATAGACACGGTAAATCAAAGTGGAGTGGTAGAAAGTAGAAGAGTGTGCAGTGTTGAATTAGGCAGAGTTATTTGGCATTTTTTGGAGTAAATGAAAACAACAGCAGTTGTAGTAGTTGGCATTTGTGCTGTGGATACTTGTTGGCATGATGAAGTCGAGCCATGCATCTACTTGAACAAGCAGTGGAGGAGCAGAGGCAGAAACAGCAGCAGATAGCTGAGTCCTGGCAGCTGGGAGGCGAAGCTTGTCACATTGCAGTCGTCACTGTAGCAGCAGTGAACTCTGACACCTGGTGCCCTGTAGCCCTGGCTGTTGGCCTGACTGCAGAAAGACTTGTAGGAGCATGACTTCATCACCCCACCTGACAAAACAGACAGAAATAGAAGTCAGTTACACTGGTTTTAGCTGCTGTCTTACACGGAATTACTGATTTACATCAAATAAACTTGTTCAAATAATGAAACTGCCCCGGCTGAATGATTCATAACACTTTAGTCTCATTTTGATTTTGACACTTTGCCTGTGGGTGTCCAGTAAACTGTAAGTACACGATGTACCTGACACCACGGATTTAATTTGAGGAAACTGGTGTATCCACGATGTGTCATTCACAGACAGGATGATGGTTTCCGCTGTTAGCCCACTTTTTGATTATTAATAAGGTATATTAAACTCCTGCCTTGTGCAGGTTTAAATTAGGAAAATTAGTTAACTTAATTTTGTGAGGAGGAATCGTCTTGGTGCCACCAACACATGGCGTCCTAATTAAGGATATTGATCGAGTAGGAGTAGCAAAGCTCTTCATTCCCTTAAAAGCTTCAGACCCCCTACTGACTGAGATGTGTCTCCAGACGGCAGCCTGTCCTCCATTAAACACACACACAAACACACCCACACAGCCTGGTAAAAATAGAGCTTTTTGTATCTTTATTGTTGCTAGCGAAAAGGCAGAGAGTAAACCAGTTTAAAAGAAAAGGCTACTACACTGTCACTGTTGGACTCACTGTCATGGCCCACCACCACAGCGCAGGCATCAGAGTAGCTGGGACAGGCTTTGGAACCTTGTCGGTTGCAGTCTTCATTATTGGAGCCCATACAGGTATAACATCGCAGAGCCTCACCTGAAGGAAAACAGAGAAGAAATGCTCCTATAGCACTGACTAAAGCCTAAAACAGTACAATCAAACACCATGGCATGTGGACAGAAGACAGTGTAGGCATCTCTAGTTTTATCCTGGTGTTCTAGAGACGTGTAGCATAGAAGATGAAAGAAGATTCTGTCTGTTTTCTTATTTATTTGATTGTTATTTTATTAAAAAGTACAAGAATAATGTAAAACTCAAAGATCAAGCATATGTGAATAATTTTAAGTCCCATAAAACCGTATAAATTCCTTTGTTCTTCTTATACCGACCTGATGTCATTGCTTCAGTTGATGGGAAATGTTTATGACGCTAATGCGGGCGACAGTGAAAAAATGTCCTGTGTCAGATGTCTTGACTTCTTCTTTCAGGTAATGCTGCTAATGTCGCTGATGCAATGTTTGTCCTTTAAAAACCCATATTTAGAGTCAGCTGCAGGTCATTGTTAAGACAGCCAGCTGCAGCTGCTCAGGCACGGTAAACAGCAGCATTACATTGTGACACAGTCAAAGTAACTCAGTTCCATTTATCATGAATTCAGAGACCCAGCTCCTTTATGGAGACAGGATTTATGGGTTTGATGAGCACACACACACAGGCAATGGTAACTTCACATCTGGCTGGCTCTGATGTGTGATGTTGTTTAACAGGAACAGTGAGAGTAAAGTGAAGAGAGAGAACTAATTACTCCCTTTCTTCACACAAATCTTCCCAAATAAAGCAAAGAATTAAACGGGTGCCCTTAGATTTAGAGACACATGTTCCTAACCTTCAGCTAAAGCTTAAGGAAGGCACTTCAGCACATAAAACACTTCAATGTCTGTCTAAAGCTCTCCAGAGGAAGCAGTAGCTGACCTTTGAAATATCACTTCAACGCTTCCTTTTGAAAACCTCTATCCGTCTCCTAAATTCTGAAATGGCCCTTCAGAAACTGCCTTTAATGCTTCTTCTTAAGAGGATCAAACAGAGCTGGACTTATAGGAATCACAGAACGCTTCAAACATTCTGTACAGCAGCACATCTCTTGTTTTGGCCATCAGAATAACCTCCTTTAACCCACTGGATGTGTCTTTTATCATTTAGTTATGATGGCAAAAAAGTTGCACAGACTCACAAAGTGTTTTTTCCATAAACTTATAGACCAGGCAGGTGAATTTTTTCTCCTCATACCAGCAACTCAAATCAAATCAAATTACTGAATGTCCGACTTTCACTGACAAAATCATAGTTTTCACAATAAAACAAAAAAAAAAAAACAAGCAAACAGCAAACCATACATTTTTGTACAGATTGCTATGCATTTGTACGAGTTGGTCTATTTTCTTTGCTGCTTGTGTGCTCTTCTGTGTGTTGACATGGCATGTAAATGTCCCCTGCTGTTTGAGGTTGACCCCAATCTATCCCCACAGCACAGCCGCTCTACACACATGCTATGAGTATTAGCCTGCAGGCCTATTAAGAGATTAACTGCTGGGATTGCATGCTAGTTACAGTCTGAAGGGAGGAAAAATGCAGGAGAATTACCAGAGAAATTAACAGCAATTAGCAAACTTGGCATAAATAGAGTCGTCAGTGAAAAATAATCTTTTTGGAGTTATTACAAATGCCAGGCATTTTCTGAGGAATAAAGAGCTGTAGCATTGTTTTGTCCAACATTTCCTGGTGTCTGAAAGCAGAACCAATTTTAATTCAACAGGTTCATGCCGCTCATGAAAAGACTAAAATACAGAAGACAATAAGAGTTAAATATTCTTGGAAAGTCAAGAGTGGCCAGGGAGAGGAGCACCTGAAGGGAGACACCAACCATGTTCAAAGACAGGTGGACAGAGGGTTGAGCAGTGATCCAATAGGAGGAAAGGATAAAGGGAAGACGAAACAAGAAGGGTTATAGATATTGTCCTTACTGTTGGTTGCTAGCAGGACCAGGGAAAGCAGGAGCAGCGGACAGTAGTGGACAGCTCTCATGGTGCTGGTGGTCTTCAGTCTTCCTGATCACACAATGAAAAGCAGGTTGTTTGCTCCTAAAGCCCCCTGAGCTTAATCTGAGCTATACGATGAGCTAATATCCCCCTCCTGCACCAACCAGGAGATTACCAGCGCCTCCACTGGGGCCCACAGCTCTGTGCTGAGTGTCAGTGGTTGTTTCTTCTAGCAAAAGACGTGTACTACGATTCATCCTGCACCTTTCACCTTACTACTGTGTTGTAGCCACACCCATCCTGAGTCTGGCTCTTCCCTTTTCTTGTCCCTGTCTCCACCTGGTCACGCCCTTACGGCACCCTGCTGCACCACGACTGACCACTATGAAACTGATCTCTGAACTTAACTGACACTTTGGCCCCACAGGTGTCCATTTAGTTTCTTCAGCGCCACGTTCATTTGGCAAAGGATGACTGTCCTTTGATTTTGTATCAGTATTTTGTTGCTAATTATGTAGATATGCCATTATTCCAGAGGGATGTTCTTGGTATATGTTGCAGCTACTTCAGTCTGATTTTGGAAAGGTTAACTCTTTTTTATCTAGAGATACAAATCAGACTGTGCATTACAGTTTCAAGAATTGCAATAAATCATCTCAGTATGGCTGTCATCTTTCCAAATGATACTGCTTTTCTAAGTATTTTTCTTTGGTTCGTAACCTTTTTTTTGGCCAACGTACCCCGGCATCCATGCCACTCATCACCACTCATCCTGTTCTAAATATGTTCTGTCCGATGGATTTCAAACTGCACGTCATTTAACACTATTTATTATTCAAAAGTGGAAACACGTTCAGTAATTTTTTTCATATAAGACTGTGTGATCCTGGAATTGTTGGTTTAGGTTTGATCTGGAAGTTTGCATTCATGCTACTTCCACAAAAATGTCTCCATCCTCTTGCTTTCTAACTAGTTTTCACACACTCTCGATCACAAAACTTGGTGTGAAGGTACATCCTGTGCAGTTGGGTTATTGTAGTTGGGCTATAATATAATATCCTAAAGATCAGCCTCACAGCAATTTGTATTTCCTCCTGAACATCAAAATGTGGATAAATATGTACATTTTACTAAATCATCATGTCTGTTCTTTCAAATTAGCATCTTTACTATCTGGCAACTGCAATGTACTTCCTGTGGTATATCTACCCCTGACTGGAGAAAGTAAGTAAGAGAAGAGGAAAAGAAAAACTAAAAAATAAAAGTTTGTGATGCATCATTTACACATAAGCAGGATCACCTGTGCTTGTGCATCTGGTTTCCTGACACTGACTGGAAGCAGGATATTGTCAAATAATCATAATCACCTCTCAATCCCAATTTATCAGTGGTCATGCCATTAATTCATGGAGTGTGATGTTTCAAATGGGGGCTCATTGTGGGAAAACATGTTGTGCGGGTTAAGAAGCAGAGTAAAGCCAGACTGCTGTATTGCCATCTTTTATTGCACTTTGTAAGCAGATGCTGTACAGTAGCTGTGCAGAGAAGTTATTCCTCAGTGTGACACAACGACCATAGCAGGACCAGGACATATCCATCCAAAATGAAATTACTCCTAGTCACAACTGAATACAGTCACGATTAGTTTGCTTTATATCAAAATAAAATCCAAAAAATAAAGTCCCACGATTTCATCGAGAAAGCTATGACAAGTATGACAAATATCTACAAGGTTACATGAGGGAAGCGGACTGAGGATGACGGAATAACTATCAAAAATGCAGATACTTGGAGTTTCCTACAGTATATACAAACATTAACATTACAACTTTTCTCTCTCTCTCACATGCAGTAAGCTATTGTGATAAGTTTGTGTTCTCTTAGTGGTGTATCAACATTTCATGAATGAATCTAACTCTCTGGTTCTCTTTTTCAAAGTCTATCATTCTCTTGTATAAAGAGGAGACAACAACAGGAGTGGTTAAACAGTCTTCTCCCTCAATGGCTGTCATGGCAAAAACATTATAGATAATTTAACAATGCGCTCACTTTCTCATTATCATACACACACCCACACACACACACACACACACACACACACACACACACACACAGACACACTCATTAGTGATATGGTAAATTCTCTAAAACTTTAAACCAGACCCCCCCGATACAGTACGATACACTGACACATCAAAAATGTACAGAGTGATTAAGAGGAAGCCATTCCTGTGGATCCTGTATACACAAAGTCAGTAGGAAATATAATCCCAAGGCCACTTTGGCCTCAGATGTCCGTCAGTCCTTGAAAGAGTGATAAATATTACTGATCTGCTTCATTTTCCAAGTAGTTCTTCTATAAACACAAAATCTTTTCTTTCAGATTTGGCCTGGGTGTGGCGTGGCCGCTAACTCCTCCCCATCTTGGCGATCAGCTCATCACAGATCTTTGTCAACTCCTCGATCTCTTTGTTCTGTAAAACAAAAGTTCATTTTACAGTTTATATACTTGTTCACATGGATTTTTTCCCCTGATTTCATATCTTTTCACATCTCATCGCACCACTGACCTTTTGCTCCAAAGTGCGCTCCAGAGAGTCCACTTTCATCTGCTCCTTCCTCAGACTGGCCTGGTAGGCGGCCTGCTCCTGCCTGGCCTTCGCTCGCACCTGAGCTATTTCTGCATTGGCCCTGGAAACACACAAGTAATATGATGAGAATCAAGGCACCTTTCCATAACTCCCATCAGCTTAGGAAGTCTTATAAAAGCACAACCTCACATCTGTAAAGCCAATACAGAATCGATCTGTACAAATTTCAAATATATACTGTTCAATCTATAGAAACAGCTACTTACATTACTGGTCTATATCCAAACATTTCAGCTGGGCATCGAGTTATTGTGTAGGAATCGTACTGTGGTGAAACTACACAGTCAGAGTAAAACAAACTTGAGATAAAGAGAGTATGCACAGACTCACTTGTCTAGTTTCTCCTCTGCATGAATCTTCAGGGCTTGGTAGCGCTGTTCCTCCTTATGGACTCTCGACAGATACTCCTGAGCGCACTTCTTCAGCACCTCTTCATTCTGACCAGAGTGAGAAATCATTTAATTGCTTGCCATAGGGCTGTCAAGCTAAATTTTAGATGACTTACAAGGCCGGTCATGCTGAAAACACTCATTAGTTGTGAATTAGTTGTGTGAGTGTGTGTATGTGTGTGTGTGTGTGTGTGTGTGTGAGTGTGTGTGTAGTAGTCACCTTGCGGAAGCCCTCCAGCACATCTTTCATCTTCTCGTAACGTCGGAAGAGGTCGGCCAGAGACTTTTCCACGGAGTTGAGGTCAGCCAAGGCCTGGTCCTTCTCCATGATCAGCTGCTGGATGGTGTGGTGAGAGAGAGACTTCTCTTTCTGGTCATCCTCTGATGGACACACACAGACACACTGTAGATCAGGTCATTATTTCTATGAACTGCAGAGTCTACTGTAATGGGCACATATACCGTTTAAAGACCAAAACCAACACATACGTACAAACAAACACTTTATTTTTGATGATATATCAAAATGGATTTGTGAATTGAAATGGCTTAATAGCATTTTATACTACACTATATGAGTATTTCTGATAAACCAGTGTAGCATGCAAACAAAAACACTGATCAATGTGTGAATTAAAGAGACTATAGGGACAGAGCAGGGGGCTGGTTTCCTTTGAGCGGCTTCTACGCCCTTCAGTATTATATGACAAAGCTCCCACAGTATTTCGACCCCCTCCAAGCTTTCCCTTTCCTTTCCTATGACAAGCTTAGATGTCCAACCTGCTTAACTCACTAATTCTGCATGAATGACGCAACCCTCCGTAGTAGAGAAACCAAGTGCAGACGTGCACGTAAAGGTTTCCAGTGGGAATATTAAAGGTTTTGATCACATTTTGTATAAAGTTGCACTGAATATAAGCAGCTGAGAGATCACGTAAAGGTTGGCTGAACAGAAAATGCCAAAGGATTCTGTCCTTTTTACCCATTAAAAAAAACTATGTCTCAACATACAGGATGAAATGCAACAAAATGGACAAACAAATGTCACTGGATGAGATGAAGAAAGTGAGCACAGCTGCTCCCCCTCTTTGACGGACGGATGGAGAGATGTGAGCTGACACAAAGAAGTGAAGATCAAGTCCTTGTTACTCACCTGGCATGCCTGTCAGGGTTATCAAACAGTAAGGGGCAAAGATGGGAGCAGAACAGAAAAGAAGGGACTGTGTTAAGTCAAGCTGGGAGGGCAAGACACGTGACAGAGCCGAGTGTTAGACACGAGCAGAGACAGATTGTTCCCTTTTTTCGTGACAGTGTTTTAATGAGAATAGAAAATGAAATTAGACAGCAGCAAAAATCAAATTTTCAAGAATGTCCAGAGGTGGCGAGGAAGATGTAGGTGAATAAAGCAGGGACGTCAGCCTGCAGTGGAATTTAATGAGTCCAGAGAAGCTGGACACGAGTGGGCAGAGGTGAGCACTTCACCCTCCAATGACATCAGGATTCAGTTCACATCAGTCAAACATGAAAGCAAGCAAACGGCAAAGCTAGCTTGTGTTAGAGGATTAAAAAAAATTCCTTGCTCTCTTAAAAATATATTTTGCTCAGGTTGCAAATAAACAAGTGCAGCAAAAAGTTGTGGCAGAGCTTGGGGACCAAAAGTAATTGATTTAAAATAAAATTTATGTGCACTGAAAAGACAGAGGGTGGCGTAACCTGTGATCAGTAGTTAGGTCTTTAAAGCTACTGAAAACTTGTATTTTAAAGTTGAACTCACCTATCATCTGTGCAATTGTCTTCTCATACTCAGCAACAATTCTCCTACGGATGAGAAATTGTACATCATCAGTACATGGAGGGGTTTTTATCAGTATAAATATACAATCATGCAATTCATATATTTGCCTACACCAATGAGTATAGAGATCTGTCTGTCTGCCTGTCTGCTCATTAGCAGGATGTCTAAATAAAAACATTTAGCTAGAATTGGGTGGATATTGGTCAGATAGCTGTGGATGTGGCACAACAGACAGACAATTTATGCTTTTGGTCATCATTTTTATATTGCACTTATATGCTGCAGGCTTCAAAAGGTCCAAGTTCAGTGAAAAATTGGCCTTCAGTTTGTTTGTTTTTCTTTTATTTATCTGCACTGTGTTGTTCCCCTCCAAGCCAAGGACCAGCAGGGCCCAATAAGGAGCCTTGTTTTGGGAAAAGCGGGTTGCCAGAGGTAAGAGGATTGATTAGCCATGCCTTCCCCTTAGCCTCTTAGCCCCTCCTTATCCTGAGCCCAATCAGTCAAATGAAGTAAGCTCTGTCTTATCCACAGTAACTGAGCTGTGGCCAGCTGGACCCGCACCCACCACCTGCTGATAGAGAACATGGTTTCAGTGCTGCATATCTATATCTCCTTGATTCCCCATTAGTCACTAACAGCCATTTGTCAGACAGATCATCTGTAGTCATAAATGTGAGTCTATTTAATCCCAGTTATGAGCTGTTGTCAGGCAGTTGATGCTGTATAATCCAAACAACAGCAATTTAAAGCCCCTTAACATATTATCCCATTGAGATCAAAGTTTTAACTCTTTAAAACTATACTAAACTATAAAAGATATCAACCACATCTATTTCTGTATTCTCCACCACTACCCCTAATACCGATAATAAGATGGACTTCTTTGACTGGCTCACCACTCTGCGGTTAAACATGGCTTTGTTTGTCAGTGTAAGCATATAAACCAATTGACGAGTTAAATGATTATAATGGATAAAGACACTAAGTGCCATGACATGGTACCATTTAACAGAAACACAGAAAGGTGTTAATCCATGCTGCTGTGTACTATATGGGTGGGACCTCATTATGATGTAGGAGATGACAACCCAAGGTGCTACCTCTTACCTCATCTCCACCACTTCCTGTCGGCTGTCTTCATACTTCCTCTGCCACTCCAGCACCTCTTTCTCCTTTGAAACAATCTGAGGAGGGTAATAAAAGCATCAAGCCAAGTGCGACATGTTAAGTTGAAGTACATATACAGTATTTATGACCTCTAGAATAAACTGAATTTTAAGGGCACCTCTTCTCGTGCAATTCCCAACGAGTGGTCCAGATCCCTGGGCAGGTGGGGACTCTCCCCTTCGATGTAGCTGGTGTTGGTGGTGGTGGTCCTGGCGTACAAGGAGCTCTTGGACACAGCACTCTCTACTGGAGATGACAGGTCTCTGTGCTGCTTCCAGGAAGCAAAGGAGAGGAAGGAGAGGAAAGGAAACATAACCAGTTACAAACCGGACGGAGCTGCAGACGGGACACCCTCACCCTAGAGCCCCCACGCACATTCTCAACAGGATTCCTGAACCAAACCGCAAGGCAGCAACAAACTATATTAAAATGTACCACACAGCAAAATCAATATGTAAATGAGGCAGGGTAGTGATGTTCCTGAAGACTTGGTCAGCTGCCACATGATTGGATGAAACAGTCTTCATAGCCACAGTATTAGCCAAGTGATTGGCTGATGCTGCCCCCAGCTGAGCGGCCATGATTACCTGCTCATCACAGTAACTTGAATGTGATTGGGTCTAGGCAAGGCAGAGGGGAAGGAGGGCAGCAGCTGATACAGCAAAGGACTGCATCATAAACAGGACAGGGTGGATAGGGTAGCAAACTGGGCAGCATGGGAAATAGATGTTAGTCTCATGTTAAAGCAAACACCACCATACTAAACTGGTCTTACCTGTTGGGGTTAGAATCATTGCCTGATTCTTTTACATATAACTATGGTGTGAGGTGAACCAGGGAATTCACAGGATTTATCATTAGAAAGACTTTGGATATATTGTTGAAGCATACTGAGAGACACTACAGACCAATGTACGTATATATGCATGTGTTCATGTGACCGTTGCAACTTGTCAACAGCTCCTCACACAAAACATCATGCCAAAACGCAAAAACAATCCTCGTTCTGGTGCCATTTCCGGTCCCCTCAAACTCTGCTCTGAAAGGGATTTAGTCATCCTTGGGAGAGCCGGATTATGGGAGGATTTGATGAAATGGTTGGGGCTCAGAGGGGACAAGGAGATTGAGATCCACTAATACGTGGAAAAGAGAGTGAAGTGTTTGTTCTGTCTAGGGCAATAATTCCATTATTCCACTGTGGGTAAACACTGGTCAAGTTCAGGTAACCATGGACCTCTTTTGCTTTAAGTCAGGTACTGATTGGGCTTACCTTCCCAGTTCAGTGAGGTTTAAAAAGAAACTTTAAGCAAATCATAACTTGTTTACTCGCCGTCTTAAAAGAGACAATCCCAAAGACGTATCTATGAGCAATGGGGAACTGTGCTTTCGTGGTGCCATTCTGCCAAACAAATTTGTAATGCATGAAATCACCACAAAGTAACTGCGACACAACCTGAGAGTCTTTGGTCCCTGGGGGCAGTTCCGTACTTAGCCCAGTTAGTGATAAAGCCTTGTACAAAAAGCACCTATCACATGTCTAGTAAACTGCAAACATTTTAGCGTCACTTTCAGGAGTGCTATAGAGAAAAATCACACAGACTTGAGGAAAAACTACTTAATGTCAGAAAGACAAAAACTACATCAAAAACAAAACATCAAAATAACCCAGTAGATGTATAAACACTACAATAGAGACACTAAATGCAACTGCAGGAAACACAACTCGGATACACTTGCTCACAGGGACAAAGGACAGCTATGGTGGGCAACAGATGGAGGGAGACCGTAAAAAAGGTCTCAGACTCTCTGTATGATGGATGTCTGGGGTCTACAGGAGCTAGAGTATACAGTGCAGTCTGTAGGTATCTGGACAGTTGCTTTGGCTCTTTACTCCAGCACTAGGAGGGTAAAGTGCTGAATTTCACCTTTAATTTTTGCACGTTTATATCTAAACTGGGTAAACAGAGCAGGAAAGGAGCCCTATCACTTGCTGGACTGTACAGGAATTGGGGGTATTTTCTATTAAAGAGCTCTGATCCTCACACTCTTAACCAGTGTAGATGTGAACACCTTCAGTCACCTTTAAAGCTGAAAGTCAGAACTTTAACCTCAGGGTTGTTTCAAATCCAGTGTGCTCTGAGCCACAAACAACGAAAAATGTGTTCATGACCAATTTATTGGACTGCACTGTAATCGGATGAAAAGGCGGACAGATCACACGGGTATAACGTTCCTCTTACTTTGAATAGGGGCGAACCGTTGATATTCCACCGCCGAGTACTGGGTTTCTTGAGTCGAGACTGTAAAATGTGTGGGACAGCAGCATGAGACATGGAGGGAAAGAGGAGTGGGAAGCGCCTGCCCTGCTCCAGCTCTTACGAGAGTTTTTCCACTGACCATATACTGCAGATTCCCCACTGATCAGTAAGCAAAGCAAAAAGAAAAGAAGAAAACTCTCACCTCTCACTATTCTTATATCCAGACATATGCTGTTTCAACACAAACCTTCCAACCAGCAAATTCCCAAGTTCTATCTAAAATGAACACTGGCACCTACCTGATGTAACTGTTTGTTAGTGCTGTTAGTCTGGGAAAAGGAACCAATCACAGAGCAAGAATGTGACTGGGATTTAAGGTGATGATAGCAAAGCATCAACAAATACATCTGGAGGAGTTACATCTGTATAACTCCTGCTAACATTAACTCTACTGTGAGACATTCCCAGTCACAGTCATGCTCATGTATGTTTCTCATGAACAGACAACATGGATGTTGCCCAACATGCATAATAAAGGCAAGGGACTAAGAATGCACAGCACTCTGTTCCTGAGGAGTCAACCTGGGGGAGCTCGCTGCTAGTCGGGGATGGGAGCTGGACGCGTTAAGCCATGTTAGAGATTTCACATGTAGGGACTGAAGAAGTGACTGCGGATGTAGTGGCGCAGCCACCATGTTGATAAGGCCATGGGTTCACAGTCACACTCAGAATGGTATGTTTAGGGAAGGGGATAGGCAGGCTGAGACACACTCATGCACACACTCTACAGCCACACACACATGTGCCTTTACACACACCTGCTATTATGCAACCGCTCATTCAAGATGCGTCTTTCGGATTTTGCAGACACGCTCACACACATACAGGCACGCACACGCAAATACAGCAGGTGCAGGCTGACTCAGCGCAGTACCTGGGGGGTTACAGTGGAGAGGGAGGGGCACTGAGAGATGTTTTTGGCTACCTGCAGAGCCTCTATCCTCAGGGCGGCAAGTACCAGCTCCTCCTGGGCCGCATTCATGGGGGGTTGGGGGTATTGATGGAATTCAGGGGTAAGGGAGGGGGGTTGCGGCCCAAGGATGAGAGAGCAAAGGGAAAACATATAGAAAGTTGAGCACACACACTTGCTGCTGTCTATATTTCACACACCATCAATCTATTTCACACACTAAAGAACTTGTGGGTGGAGAAAACATGGGAAAATGAATACGAAGGATGTAATAAGGTGACACAACGGGAATAATGTTCATGCAAAAACACACACCATCACACATCTGGGCCACTAAAGGCGAGACCTATGAGGTTTATCAAGAGAGGTCATGTGTGGTCTGTCAACACACCTGTAGTTTTTGGGCGAATGCGGTGGGGTTGGTCTCAGCCAGGTCAGGCTCCAGGTACTGCAGGGGGTCATCACACTCAGACAGCCTGTCTAACAGGGGCATGGCCAGGGCAGGAGCAGGGGCCTCCATGGGGCCCTGGCTAGGGGACTACAAGGGCACCAGGAGGCGTAGGCAGAGGGCAGGGAGGAGGGCAGGGGTTGGGATGGCAAAGCAAGCGTTGAGTGTTTGTTGAGTGGCAGCATTGGGAGCTGAGTCACTGAATTCAAGCTGGAGACTTAGTGTGGCTATTTGTCATCAGTGACGTGGCTTTAATGAGAATCATGACTGATGGTCATGGTTCATGTTGGAGACTTGGCCTACATTGAAGCATGTGTAGTGTGGCACTCTGTCTCCCCCTTGTGACTAAACAATGACATGGTGTAAATGTAAATCAAAATTGACAGATTCTCTTCACATGATGGCGACGAGACACAGGAATGACATACGTGAAAACTGCCCACTGGGTGTGAATCTTTGTAAAAAAGGCATTTGGCTCACCTGCTCGTCCCTCTCTGTGCTCTGTGTTCGGCTGAGTGACTCGCTTTCTCTCTTCCTGCCCTTGTCCCCAGCTGAGCCCTCAGGACCAGGCCGAGAGCTCAGCACTGGTGTCTTCATACCTGCAGTTATCTGGGCCTCCATCTCCTCGAAACTCCTGCACAGAACGAGCGAGAGAGAGGAGAGAGAGAGGGAGAAAGAGGCAGATCACATGTTAATACAGGGTTAGTGAGCTGCATGCATTATGTAATTAAATCATTGTGCTTTATACTTAGCAAACTAGATATACCGGTAAAGTTCTGACGACTGCTCTGTAAGTCTTTCTATACGGTGGACATACAACACATGAAATACTTAGAGTAGTAGTAGAGTGAGTTGTACCCTGTGCAGGGGGAGCTGGGCTCAGATCCATGTGCACACGAATTCTTGGCTAAACTGTCAGATACTGAATCCAGCTTCAGATACAAAGACGGCTTCTTCACAGACAGTGGCTGTAAAACAAAATCACATACCACATATAAAACATGCTGCTATGAGTGAAGAAAGCAAAGCAATAAAGATTAGATAAACAATCAAAATCTCAGAATAATACCAAATACTCACAGGTGAAGAGGAGCCAATCTTCTCCATGTACTCAATTTCATAGTCTTGCACTGAAGCAGAGAGACAAAACAAAGTTTTAGATGCAGAGGAACAAATGGAGAGACATTTCAGCCCGTGCTGAGCTCTGGACTGCTTTTATTGGAGGATAAGGCACGGCTGTCTGTTCTCTTTCATCTCTGACCCAGATGGGTTGAGCCAGACAGCCTCTGGGAAGAGGAGGTAATTCTAGAGGTCAGAGGGCAGTAGAGAACTGGGCCAGCAGCTATGAGAAAAATCAATAATGTTGCCAGATGAATAAAGAGTAAAGTGGCTGATTGCTGTACATGAGGCGTTATCCAAACATACGCTTTGAATTTCCTTTCAGCACAGCCTCTCTATGCAATGCTTTGATCTCTGTCGGCATTTGCTTGGGCACAGGTGGCTGGAGACACAAAGAGGGATCCACGAAAGTCAGACAGTAATGCCTCACCTAAAGTCTGATGAGGAAGACTGTTCTCATTGACGAAGGACGTCAGGTCACATGGCTGAGGGAATTCTTGTTGGTCAGAGTTTAAATCTGCATCAATGTCGTGCAGAGCTGCCCACTTATGACTGGTGGAGGAGGCCAGCTTCTCCTCGTCTGTGGCGTGGTCATCCTGTGGGTGGAGGGAGGGAGGTTCATCTGCAGGCGTAGGATCCTGCAACACAAAGGAGGAGGCAGTGAGGGAAGAGGAAATACAAGTAGGAAAAAAATGAGTGAGTACACATATGGAGCATTAGATACGCACCTGGGATGGGTCAGACAATGGTGATTTCTTTGGCGACCTCTTCACTCTGAAAGTATTACTGAAAAAAGGAAAAATTTCCAGTCAAGATCCAGAGTCACTCAGCATCTTCAGTGCACAATATTCAGTCTCTAACTCCAAGTATATTGTATTTGCTAACATTTGTATAGTCACAAATTCTAAAATGTGAAACTGGTTGGTTACATCTATAAATGACATGAATACTTCTGGATAAAATGAAAGGCTTAATTTGCTTAGAGCAGCATTACCATATGTGTAATAGTACAACTTACTGTAGTCTGTGTTGCTGAAATGACCAAACAGTGAAATGCTTGTAAAGAGGGTTTAATGTGTTTAGTAACTGAAGAGCAGAGAGAAGCGGTAAATTAATGTCATGTTGTGAATAGTTTACTTTCCACAAATACTGATCCCAGGCAGGAATGTGTTTAGAAATGTACTGTGTTAGTTAGGACACTGATAAAAACATAATCTATTACTGTAGATAAACTGTTAATGGCAGGCATTTACTTTTATTACCTCAGTTTTCAGTTTATAGATCCCTTGATGCATGAATTCTCAGTGGGTGTTTCTATAAGTTAGGAAGACCTTGGATAGTAATTCACAACAACTTCAAGGATGAATCATCCTTTTTTATCCTGTGAATCTAATCTTAAAGACATATCTGATAAATAAGTGTTTCATGGTTGTAATGTTTAATTAATTTTGGATGAACATAATTGGACAACAACCAGAAAACTACATATCTCTATAAAGATATGACCATTATTAGAAAGCTTTAGTTCTTTAAATAATAGCCAACAATGAGCACAAGAGGGAATACAAACACCTGCTTTGTTATACACTGGCATGTCAATAAATACATCTATCACAAAGAAAGATTTTTTTGTCTGTTTCAGTTGAAAAGTTAATGGGATATTGTTGCCATAACAGAATTTATACTTTTGTTTTGAAAGAAAAAATGCTGATACAAAACTACTGAAAATGGTCTAAGGAGTGACTACTTCAGGCAGAAACCATAAACACAACACAACAAACACAATCTCCATATTTGCATTAATTTCTTCGTCATTCAACAGCACCTCATTGAGCACTGCTGCACTGACCTCTAGTGGTTAAAGGTTTTAAGTCTTAAAGACTGCTCACCATATAAACCATGATGTAATGTGTGTGGTGTATTGCAGATGGTATACTGTATGTATATATTGTGTGGTATACTGTAGATGACTCCACATGTAGAATTTCCAGCCCTTTTTAAAATTATAGTATAGTATAGAGATACGTTTTGACATCAATGTAGAGTTTGTTATTTCATTTTAATAGTTTTTTGTGTGGCTGTGGTGGTTTAGTTAGTCTTTTACCTGTTTGATTATAGCTTCCATAATAGTGACCCCTTCTGTTGTCACTCTGGAATTCAGGAGTTTTACCCGGTCGGGTCATTGAACAATACTAAAATCCATGTGTGCTGAAGGATAAATAATTAGCAGTGGTGGAAAGCCATTAAGTATAAAGTATTAGGGAAATATTGTACTTCTTACTTCCTACATGTATTGGACTTTAATTTGTAAGCAAGATGCAAGATATCATTGCTATCATTGCACGTTGTTGTTCTTTTCCTCTGTGCTCTCTCTTGCTGTCTCTCTCTCTCTCTCGCTCTCTCTCCCAACCTAACCGGTCGAGGCAGATGGCCGCCCACCCTGACTCCAGTTCTGCTTAAAAGGAAGTTTTTCCTTGCCCCTGTCGCCTAGCGCTTGCTCTTTGTGGGAATTGTTGGGTCTCTGTAAATACAAAGAGGAAGTCTAGTGCCTTGAGATAACTTATTTTGTGAATTGGCGCTATACAAATAAAAACTGACTTGACTTGACTACTGTAAGGACTGTAACACTTAAGTTCACCAAAGCACCTGTCTGGACTGTATTGGGTTCTCTTTTACCCTGGAGAAAAAATCAACCCCCCCCAATTGTCATTGTATAATTCGCATTCTGCTGACCATTATATAGCTATAATAACTAATGTTTCTCAGGACCCTCATAGATAGGATTATACTGTACATAACACATTTGCCCTCCTGTTGACCAGAATTAAGAAAGTTTAAATGGCGTTGTTTGATAGTGGGTATAAGGGATTGCGATGTTTCTGTTAATAGGAAGAGGGACAACAGGGCAACATGCCAACTGAAAAGGAGCCACATGGGTTAAGGGTCATCAAAAAGGGTGGATGGTTGTGTTGCCCCTGTACTTACAACAGACAACAAAGAGAGGACACACCCCTGGACTTCCTGTGACATACGAGAATACACAGACACGGGTGACAGAGAGACAGACAGAGGACACTGGCATAGAAGACAAGTAGACCACAAACACACAGACTAGCCACAAGAAATCACACGGACAGAGATTCAGACATTCCTACACATCCGTCCTTTAAGTGCGTGTCGACTCTCCCACAAAGGTATGGTGCTGTGGTAATACTGTGTCAACTTACGATTTGATAGGTGTTTTCTTCTTCTTGGCAGGTTTGTTCTGATTTTGGTCCTCCAGTTCCCCGATGTTGTCATTGTCATTGTCATTGTCATAGTCATTAGATGACAGATCAAAGGAGGCAGAGGCCTCAGGAGGAGAATTGGCCATCTTATTGGAGGACTTGAAAGGGTCTATGGAGTCATCAAAGTTATTGGGGTCAAAGCTATAAGACGGCCTGGACAGTTTAGGGGAGCTGGCCATTGTTTTCTTAGAAGTAAATGGGTTGAAATTTGGATCATCCCACTTGTCTGCTTCAAAGTTGTAGTTTACTTTAGGAACAGGGATTTCATCCTCGTTGCCATTATGGGTTGCTGGAGGGTCATTGTCCAGCTGCTGCGTCTGCGCTGGAGGGGCCTTCTTCAGCCCCAGCTTTGGTTTCCTCAGAGGCATCTTGGCACCGGGCTTCTTGCCCACTTTCTTGGGTGGGGGAGAGGCCTGGTGTGATGCCTCGCTGCTCTCCTCAGAGTAGTCAAACTCCAGCCTTACTGACTGACGCTTGGGGATGATCGGTTGCTCTTCAGGGTCTGTGATTGGCTCATCAAGAGGAGCTGTAGGACTGGGGTGACTTGGTTCCACAGCAGGGACCGGTGTACTCTCTATGGGGATAGCAATGGGGTCGCATACAGGATCTTTACGACCCAGAACAGGGGAGTTGGCAATTTTACTACCTCCAGTTTTGAAAGGGTCGATATTCTCAAAATTATCTGGATCCCATTTGTAGGAGGCACTAGGAGGGATGGGCGATTCGTCTTTGCCAGTTGGACTACCAGGGAGAGGTGTCTCCTCGTGGCACAAGGGTAAAGCAGGGATAACAAGGCTCTCCTCTTGGCAGGTATGATTGGTTTCCTCTGGGAGAGGAGGTGGAGTTTCGACACGGCTCTTCCGGGTCCTTCGGAGAGTTCCTCCAGGGCTCGGGGTTGCAGATCCTGCTTCTGCTTCCTCCTGAGCCTGGAGAGGACTGCCAGTTCGAGGCTTTGCCCGCTTCTTGATCTCCGGGGTGCTGCTGGATGAGGCTGGCCTTGGACTCTCTGGGTTGGAGTTCTGTCTGAGAAGAGGTTTCTTCTTCAGAGACCCTGGACGGACTTTCTTGGGCCTGTGGAGTGTGCCTGGGGCACTCTCAGTGCCTACGCTGAAGGATTCAGAATGTGGTCGGAAACCTCCTGTTGTGGATCCGTCTAATAGACCGGAACTGTCTAGTTCTCCTCCCTGGAGGCTGAGGGAACGAGTCAGTGTGTGACTCGCTGAATCTGGAGCAAAAAGCTCAATGTTGTATGTACCACTGGCTGCAATGGGCTTGTTTTCATCAAAAGTACCGGACGGAGAATGGCGTGGTGGATCAGTTGAAGTCGAATCAGAGGCAGGATCACTGACTGAGATGTCTGCTACTGCAAAGGATGGAGAGACATACGACATGTAAAGAAGTTTTGTCCAGCTGTTAAAGAGGCAATATCAAAGCAAAATTAAATCTGAAATGAAACTGATCATATGGTTTAGCTGTTTTGAAGGTGGGTCTGGGTGTGAACAAGAAAGCCCGTATGGAGATAAAAGCTGCAGCTGGTTTCTGACAGATCCAATTATAGAGATGAATGTGCAATAAATAATTCAGTGAATATCTCGGCTGGACAGCAACTCCTGAAAAACAACCACATGAGAGAGAGGGACTATACTGACTGGTCAGCCTTTCCTAGATATCCCAAAAGCCTCAGTTTTGTGCGGTTAAGATGCTTGTCTCAGCAAACAAAGCCAGATGTGAAATACTGCTTCTTTCCACTAGATGGCACAGCAAGACTTTGTTTTACCTGTTCTTTTTTATACCTTACTGCTCAGCTTACAATAGTGTATCAGAGTAATATAATGAGCTAAGCACACATCATGGAAGACCTACTTCTTACTGTACCTGTGTCTTCAGACGTCAGTTGCTGGATCTGGGGATCTGTAGGAGAAACAGCCTTCACTGGAGTTGTAGATTCAGGGGTCTCAAACGCTCCATCAGAGTCTGAGCTCCTTTAACAAAAGAGAAGGGCACACTTAAATCAATGCTGCTGTGAATCAGACTGACATCACCTTGTAATCCAACTGAATCAGTTGCAAGAGTCACTGACGTCACATGAAGCTGAGCTGAACTTCTCTCCACATCATTTCACAAACGACACATTTATTTCCCAAGTAAGCGCGTCAAATATCAATCGCATCATCAATCATATGACTCAATATTTTGCTACGTGTATACAGTACATCAAGTATGAATGGCAACGAGATCTATTTCTTTTAATGTGTGTGCATTTCGGTTTCCATTTTCTAGTGGACTTCAATGGCTCTGCAGTGAGGTGACAGATAACAGCACATCTGAGACAC
Organism: Seriola lalandi dorsalis; assembly: GCF_002814215.2. Classification (NCBI taxonomy): domain Eukaryota; kingdom Metazoa; phylum Chordata; class Actinopteri; order Carangiformes; family Carangidae; genus Seriola; species Seriola lalandi. The sequence goes on from NW_019525348.1 coordinate 5,258,707, forward strand.
AGTATCCCCCTGCAAAACTCATACACACATCCAACACCTATACACACACTATACAAGAGCACCTTAAGATCCAAAGATGTCACAGCCATCAAATAGACAGAGGTTGACCGAGGAAAACATCAAGCCACAAATGGAGAAATGCCTGATTACTGCATGACAACAGGCTGCAATAAAAATCCCAGGGTTATCGTCCTAAGCGAGACAATATTGATTTGTCTTCCTCAGCGCCATACGCACACACATATACATATGGTAGCAAAGCTCATCACACAGATTGACCACAGAGCTCCACGCTCCATTGATTGGTGTATTACGTGACGGTGTCGCTCCAGACTCCCCGTCCCATCTCACCTCTGTCTGAGCGGCTCCCCGGCAGCCTTGATCATGCTGTCATGACGTGAGCCCCAGGAGAGACGCCGGAGGAGGCCCAGAGCCGGATCCGAGCCTGGGCTGTCCCCATCTCCTGCCCCTCCCAGCAGTGTGTCCCAGCCCCAGCGAGCCCACTGCAGTGGAGACAGCGCCTGCCACGCACTCACTGCCATGGCTGCCGGCGGGCTGCACCTCTCCGCACCACAATGCTACTGCCTGACACACAGGTAGACGCCCACCGCCTCTTTCTCAGCTGATGACTAAGACCACGGGATCTAACCTTCCCTCCTTTCCTCTGCCTTCTCTCCGCCTTTTTCTACTGCCTAATATCCAGCTCTCTTTGTTTCCAATATACAGTCCTTTCCCGCTGCTCCTCTTTGTTATCTGTATCCATATCAGTATGTCTCCACTCCTCCCCAGTAGGAAATGATGTCTCCCAATCTAAATAAGACCGGCTGCAGGAGCCCACCGCCTGCATACTGTATATTCTGACTCTGCCTCACTCTCTCTCTCTCTGCCAGCCTTACTCTCTCTACTCTTCTCCCTCCCTCTACCTTCCTCTCTCTCTCTCTCTCCCTTGCTTCTGAACCAGTTTGCTGTATCCACACCGAAGAAAAATCTGTCTGCTGCCCACAAGCCAAACCTGTGCTCATAAAGCTCACTCATTACACACACCACCAATGCATCTGATATATATTTCCTGCCTCTTAATCTCCACTGTAGCGTCCTTCTCTGCATAAATTACTTATCACTGACACACTTCTTGGTCAATGCAAAGACACACCCAGGTTTTGCTCTACATATCCAGGTCATATTCACATGCACACACACACGCACGCAAGTACATCCCCACACACACACACACACACACACACACACACACACACACACAGAAACTGAAAAAAACATGCAGTATCTTTTGCTAATACATGCAAAGATATGGTTGTGTGCAGGTGCAGGATATGGCCTCTACAACACATCTTTGGACAGTATCATGAAATGAGTCAAATGAAGAATGGTGTTGGAAAAACGCAATGCCATGAGGAAATGCTGCCATTATTGTGGACCCCCACAGTTAAATGACAACTCCATGTCTATACACTTTATTGATCTAGCTAATCTATAGGGCATCACCTCAAGGCAATGTTGAGGCCATTCAGCATCTTGTGGGGCTCCTTTGTCACAGACACGCACAAAATATAGTATCATCAATACAGACAATATGGCCAATGCAACAAAAATTCAGAGCAGAGATAGTATGAGGGGACTGGCAATAAATGTTTTTTGCTGTGATGAACAATATGTCCACTGTCCCTGGGGTTAAATCACAGCAGAGATGGGAGGGTCTTTTAAACCAACAATATGGCAGGAGTAACATTCTCTACTCGCACAGCAATTTGCTCCACTGATGAATCTGATAAATCAGGCTACACATAAACATTTGACAGCATGTTAAAGCTCCAATAGGCTATAAAATGATAAGCAATACCTGTTTGTTACGTTTTACGTGCTCAGATCAAAAGCCTTAAAAGCACCCCCATTGCTTTCAGGGTGCTGTGATGCGTGATGAGACAGCACATGGCTGAGGAGGGAGCCAGAGCTGTAATCTCTGTGAGGACCCTGCGTGTCCCAGCAGCATAAGACTGGTCTGCCTGGAGATCCATCTGGATCAGTCACCGGGTACCAGGATCATATTGTCAGATGGTAAGACCACTACTCCAATGACAGGACCCTCACACATAGTGTAATACATGGATAGCAAATAAGCATCAACCACGCCAAGGCAAATGTGTGGAAATTAAACTACTCAACAAATTCTATGAAGAAAAAAGCTGCGTATAAATGGTTATGGTGTTAAGCGTACAAATTAGCAGCTTCTTTGAGAATGGATGGAAAAATCTCTAAAAAGAGTGACATAAGATAATTAGGGCTCATATCAGTGCTCTGTTTAGGACATTCTTCATGCAACTGCAAACACTATGTTGCTATGGTAACTGGAGGTTGTCCCAACCATATGTTACGGTGGATGAAAAAGAAAAACAACGGAGTGGCTGGATGCAGACAGTCCAACACACACACACAACTGAGGCTGTGAAGTGTATTATATGATATAGAGGACAAATAAAGGCACACTGCAAATTCATGAGGCGGGCAGCTGCAGGATCAGCATCATTCTGCTTACATCTCCACAACTGGCTTAAATACAAAAATAAAAACAGCATAATTTTTAGTTTATTCAACACTTTTAATCCTCCCAGAATGAAGTAAGCAGAATTCAAACGGTGAACAGACATGAAACCATACACTAAATGGAGCATTGTAATTGAAAGTAGACATGAAACAAATGAATAAGGTGAACAAAAATCTATCTGCTGCTTCTGTGTAAAATGCAGTCGCATCGTCAGGAGCTCTTACTGTAAGTTACCTCACAGCAGACAAAACATAGAAAGAGGAAAATTAGCGTGTGGGTGAGCAGTCGGGGTACGGGGGAGAATAGAAACAAAGGGAGCAGCAGTTAATAGCAGCCTATCACTGGCTGAAATGACTGCCTGGAGACAGGAACTCTGCAGCGCGAGGCAGGGAGATGCTGCTTTTCAGACAGCCAGACATGTCTCTGTTCCCAAAGCCAAGTCCAACTCAGCCTGTATAAACAGCTTTTACAGCGCTGGCGGGAGAGCCACCGCCAGCCACAGGGAAGAGGGGGAAACTGGGCTACACTGACATGTAAACCCAACACCACCTGTCCAAAAAATGTTGGCATTGCAAATCAAGATCTGTTCTTTGCAAAAAAAAAAAAAAAAAAAAAAGCTAAATTTGACGTCACCTCTACAGAGTGGTCCGGAGGTGACTGTGATTAAATGAGAGCTGATGGAAAAAAAGATGAAGAAGGGATGGATGAATGGCGGCTGGCTGCTGGTCTCCAAGCAGCTGTGTGATTAGCCTCAATGGATTAGCTGCTGCACACTCCGTCTCCATCGTCTGTCAGCTGTCAAACGGCTTTAAACACCCTTCTCTGTCTGGACACTGCGGCCGTCATCTATCTCTTTACCATCCCACTCCTCCTTTACCTTTAAAATCCTTAGCTTTCCCTCATCTCCTGCTATACCTCTACAGTTCATCATCATCCCTTTTTTTTATCTTCTCCTCATGCAGCGATCCCTTTTTCCCTCAGCTGCTTTAGAGCTTTCGGCTTCAGGTTGATCTGTGATCTGCTGTTAAAGAATAGGTAGAAAAGAAAAGATAGGCTTTCATGCTGCGTCGCATCCTTTGCATTAATACATGTTTTTTTATGAGGGTAAATGTCTGTTTTGTTCGGTATTGTGAAAAGAGGGGAGAGAGCTGTACTCTGTCTGTTTTTCATTACACTCTATAGAATCTATAGTTTTCTATGAGGTAGAGCCGAAGGGACCAACAGAGGGAGCTCCTGTGCTGCTATCCCCCTGAAGAATGAGAGTCAGGATATTAAGTATTACATCATAGCCACTGTACACCCTGTGAATCACCCGAATCACCACAACAGCCTATTATGATTTTACAAGAGCCTCACTAGTTCCTACACAGATGTTATGTGGTGAGCAGGGAGCAGCTTGTAGAGGCTTTGTAATGGGGAAAGAGCACAAAGCAGCTCTGTCCTCTGCATATGATTCTTCAATCTCAGGAAATTAAATCTTATGGAGAATTACTCTGCACTCTCTGCAGGTCATATAAACAGAACCTGTGTTTTTCTCCTCAGATGTCTTGCTGAGTCCGTCTCTCATCTCCATCCAGACTGATGTCAACTTCAATCAGTGAGACACCTCCCCCTCTGGAGTCTGGTATCCCTTTTTGTCCCAAGAAATCTGCTCAGTCCAGCTCCAAAACAAAGAAGCCACTGACACAAAAGACATAAGAGTGTCAGACTAAGATAATCTCTATGTGTAATACCTCATCGAGCCTAATCTGACTGCAGGCAGATGGCACATTAAACAACAACAGGCCAGGTCTGTGAGTCAGAGCCCCAGCGGAGCGGGGGTTAAAATGTCTCTCTGTGTTGATGATGAGATCAGACGCTAGGTTAATTCAAATCGCTGCAGGAAGGACATCCCCACCCCCCCACCCCAAAAATGCAGACGACAACACACACTGACCACACTGAAACAAAATGAGAACGAAAAATAATAAGAATTCCCTCGAGTGTAAACACAATTTTGATCCATTATAACACTTAACACTTCCAGATGCCCTGTGATGCTCCGAGGTGTGAATGCTTTCTACACTGTAAGTGCTTCTGTGTTACACAACTGTGGGAGTGAACTCGGTAAAAGCCTTATTAGTAATGGTGGGCACGGTGCTTCTGTCCTGCACACCTGTAGGAAAACAGCTGCTAACTCAGCCCTCCTGCAATAAGAGCCTTTACTGTGCTGACATTTTTATAAGTATTCAGTCCCTCTGAGCTCTGAATTTAGTGGAGCTTTGAGAAGAAAAACGACTGTATTATGCTATAAATCATTCATTTCTGCATTACACACAGCACATACACACACGCATTTATTCCATTTCCCTGATCCCTCTCCTCTGTTTCTCCCCTGGCCCCTCTTCCCCTGTGCAGTGGTGTGTCTGAGATATAAATAAAACACAGTAAAGTGGAGCACTCTTGCTCCATCTCTCCCCCTCTCTAACTCTCTCTCTCTTTCTCTGTCATCTACTGATATTCCTAAGTTATGTTCTTCCACCCCCACACAGCGTGTTCTATTTCGATTCCATCACCAGCTCCTGCTCCCAGCGCGGCAGACGCGTTCTCCTTCATGCAGGAACAAAACATCACCCCACCAGCCTCCCAGCGGCACCTACTGCACTCATTGCCTAATTCTGGTTCCCACAGGCTCTCCTGAAGCACTATTATGGTTTATCCATACGTAGTGTACTGTAGTTGAGGCACACTGATGCACATGTGCGCACATGCGCTGATTCTCTCATCCTTATTTACATCACAAAAGCAAACAACAAAGATGACGTGCTCAGTTGCTTGCATTGGATTATATAGTGTGAAAAGGTTTCATGACAGTAGACATGAAGACGGAATACGAAGAAGAAAGAAAGCATCAAAAATCGAGCAAGAATAGAACACAATGTCTCACAGAGATGTTTGTAAGGATTTAGAACTGGCGTCACAAATGCCAAGCATGCCCATAATATTACTGACAGGTGATTACATTCTGCATAATATATCACCCTGCACACATAATAAACATTTATGTTGCATGGGAGGCCAATTGAAAGCCATGAATAAATAAAACACCTCATACAACAGCAAAGCAGAAGCAGCTAGAGCTTCTCTCCAGACCTTCAGCTTTTAATAAAGTAATTTTCTTCTGCTTCAGAATTTGCTCAATCATACCTCTGAACATTTCCACACAGAACACGGAGCAGGAATGCAGCTTAAGTCAAACTCACATGTGCTCTTGAGAGGGACAGGGGGTCTGTCCTTGCTCCATGGACTCGTTGGCTCCCATCCTCAGCTAAATCTGCCCCCCCTGCCCCCCCTGCCTGCTCCTGCTCTCCAGCCACCCTCCACATCCACCTGCTCCCCCCAAAAAGCTGCTTCTCCTTTCGGTTTGATCCTTGCAGAGGAGGCAGCCTGTGTCAGAGGAGGTGAGCACCAGCGGCTGAGCTTAGCTTTCTGTGCTGCAGTGCAGAGGATGAGCGAGCCCTGCTCGCATCAGGAGCAAAGCTGTGGATGATTCAGGGCTCCTCACTTTATGCAGAGCATCCCTGATTCTCGCTCCTCTCCAGACTGTGAATATTCCTGCCTCTCATCTGGTGGTAAAATGATGCAACACCAGGAGGAACAAAATCTCCAAGAGCAAGACAAGAAGAGAATAATCCAAAACAAGCGGGGTGAAACAATAATCCTGCCTCCTTGTTTTCTTGCATGAGTGTCTGAGGTGCCTCCTCTCTGTTTGGTTGCTGAGATCGCTGAGCTGTGTTGCTGCTCTCGCTGCCTCCTCCCCCCTCTCTCCTCTACTCTCTCCCCTGACACCAGCCTCCTGCGCCTTTAAAAAGACAAGCAGCTTTTTTCTCGGCTACTGCGACTATGCAGGGGAGCCAAACAATAGCAGACCCCCAAAACCACACTGATGAACAGGCTCTTTCTCTTTCACTCTGTCAGTGTCCTTCTTCCTCCCTTCCACAGTAACCGTATCTCTCGACTTTGCCTTTGTCCTGCCAGGATCCCCCCTCTCTTACTCTGCGTGTTGCACAGTGAAAATGTAATTTTTTGTGCCTCCGTTTCCCACAATGGAAGCTCCCAGCACTCAGCGTGGCCAACCAGAGTGTTGTCTAAGGTAAACAATAGACTCTGAGAAACTAGTATGTTTGTGTATTATTCAACTCTGACCCTATTGTATTCACTTTCTGTCAAGCCATTCTGCACCAGCACGCATTAACAAAACCGATAAGACCAAAAAAGGCAAAAATCACACTTTTAAAATGTTGCATTGCATATCGTAAGATGGTTCTCGGTAATTAGAAGGCAACATAACATTTAAAACCCTTTTCAGACTCGGAGACAAAGAGGCAGGGATATACTCTTCCTCTACATTTCCAAATGAGAAGTGTCGAATCCCTGGCAGCACACTGGGCTGGTGATGTATTTTACTGGCACCCTCACTAAACCGTGAATTGCATCAAATACCGGAAGAGCAATAATGATATTCTGTCTAGCTGTGTCCTCCAATTTTGCTCTTTTCTTTTTTAGTCATCTGTGTGTGACATACGCAGAGAATGTGTCCTGTGGGAAGGAAATATGAGCAGGAACAGGTTCTACAAATTTCCCATTGATTGTCAAGGAGCAATGGGAAAGAGCCCTGTTGGAAATATGAGAAGAATAAATCTATTGTAGACTCATGGGAAAGTGAGGAAATGAGGAGTCAATACAATAGACACTCCTGCAGCCTGCAGCGCTGGTGGTCACAAAGTCGCTGTGTGCAGGGTTCAGGTGTCGCACCTCTGCCTAAAAGGACCAAAACGACTGAATGAAATGTAGTTCCACTGCAAAATGTAAACCACAAAAGCCATTGTTCAAGTGCAACCGAACACCACATTTAAAAAGGGGGAGTGTTTGCATGTAAACATGAAGTCCATTAACTGATGTTCACAAAGAATTATCGATGTGCCCACTCACAACCCCCCTGACACAGACCTCTGCTAAAGCAAAAATATTGATTGCTGTGACCGTCCAGACCCTCCATACCAGCTCAAAGATGTATCTAGGGCAGCAAAGCAGTTCCTATTCTATTGAGTGACCAACATAAACATCCTCTCTTTGTTGCAGCTTTAAAGTCTGGTCTTTGCACTGCAGCTTCAACTCTCGACTGAAGAAAACGGAAGAAATAAAAAATTCAGCAAACTCAGGCACTGGAAGAAATGGTTGTGGCAGTTTTTCTGAAAGATTCATAACGGCGCTCGAGAGTCAATACGATCCACAGACGTGCAGCCTGCAGACCTCTTTTTACTTAAGAAGACAATAGTAGAAAACAGAAAACCTCTTGTTGCGTGTCAAACGGGTTTTAGTTGGGCTTAACAAATCTAAAACATACAGTTAGGTCAGATTTAAATGACTTTTTTAAAAATTCTTTCTGCTGTTGTCAGTCACAGATTCATCAAAACTGTTCTGGCCTTGATTTCAAAATTCAAACAGGAGCCTCATACGAATCTTTAGAAGGGTTGAAGTGAAAAAAATTGGGTTGTGATTGTCGAGCAAATTCAATGTAAGTGTGATCACAGAGAGTCTCAAAGATTGTTACAGGAAACACACAATATAATTTGTTTTTCCTAACAACCCAAGATCTCAGGAAGGACCCCATCTATAGCAAATTATAGGTGCTGACCCAGTGGGTGATAACAAAGTAGCAAATAATGCACTACAACAATGATTCATGAAAAATACAGTGTAAAGACAGAGAGTTTCTGATGAGCACAGCCACTAAAAACATGCAATAGATGTTTAAAAGTTCTAAAAATGTGGCTCTATTTCTGAGTTCAAGAATAAAATTACATAAAAACAGACTTTGGTCCTGTGTGTAAAAAGGTTCAAATACACGACAGGGTGGAAATACTCAATAAGGAGCTCAAAGACATGTTTTGGGGAATCCTGGTTTTAGACATCTGTGCAGCTCCTCTGATCATCCTGCTGAACAGCTGCTGATCAGGCAGGTTAAGAGCCTAGAGCTTTTATTTTTCATGTGCCAAGAAAAAACTGCATTGCTCCCATGAACAATCACTAATGGAATTGATTTCCTGAGGCAGTGTCTACAAAACCTCTACTCCCCCATTTAATTTGCATTTATAATATATATTCTTACAACATATTTTGAGATTAAGGGGCATCCCTTCTCTTTCTGTCGTCAAAGAAAATGACAAAAGCAATGGTTGGTGTAACCACAGCACTCCAATGGGACACCTCAACAATTAAGATCCAGTGAAATGAAAGCTTATCGGTCCATTATCTCAGCTGCAGAGGAGCGTAGTGGTCGCATAAGAAAGTGGTGAGAACACAATTGTCACAAACACAGGTGAATGAGAAGGCTGAGCTGTTAAAGTACTGTAGCTTGTAAAATGCAGAGCCTCATATCTGGCTCCCTCTACAGTCTCAAATAGAAGGAAGACTGTGCTCTTAGCATAATCACAATTTAAGTAGACAGGGCAGGAGCTGATGGCTTTGACAGTTTTTATGGGAATCCAAATTAACAAAAGACTCCTCACTTTTCAGCTGTCAGGGATTGTCTATGTGACAGAAAGCAAGTGTAAAAATGTGTGGGAGTCACTGATGGGTTCATTATTTTGAACAAATATTTATTCAGAAAAGGAAGGCGGCCTTGTGTCTCTCTTTTTTTCACAGAAGGATTTAATTATTACTCATCCAACTCTCAATGAATCATTCAGGAAAAAACACATAAAACATGTTTGTCTTTGGATGACTAACTGAGATTATCACATGGTGATGGAAGCCAATTCTCAGCTGGTGGAGGTACGTTCAAGACTTGGCCAACCTGAAGCACCTTTGAGCAAGATCATAAATATCTAACAGCTTTAAGGGAGTTACTCAGTCCCAACAAGGACTGATATATATCATCACTTTATTATCAGTAAAGACTGATAGTGTTCTTAATATTGCATATGACCTTCGCACTCAAACTAATGTACTATCAAAAGTATTAGCTTTTACCTGCACATATAGTTGAGCCTCCGTGTGTCTGCAGGCAATCTGTGACATCCAATCAGAACATTCAGTCCATGTTACTGTGTTGTTGCTTCACTCCTCTCCAGTGCTGTCTGACAGTCCTCTCAGATATCATAAATAATATAACACCACTATACTGCCAAGCCCTCTCTAAATTCTGGTCTTTTCTGAGCAAGGGAGGTGGTTAGAAAGACAAACAGCATCAAGTCATAAGTAAATATGTTTCATTTTACATAGAAAACAATACAGAGTCTGTATACATGCAGAGTGCTACAATGGAGCTGGTTTGTCTCCCTGTGCTCATTCATGTGTGCACCAGGTGACTGCAGCATTCAGACAGCTGAGCGCAGACAAGGGCTGACGGCAAAACATGAACACTGGACTCTGCAAAGGGAAAACACACTCTGCTGGTCTTACACAGTACTGCACTGTGAAAGTGGCTGAGTCATTCCCTCCTATAAAATAAAGTCTGTGAAATAAAATGCAAAGCCAAAAAAGCACTGCAGAGGAAAGCTTAGTAGTAAAAGTGGTTAAACTGTGCTGATAGCAGAAATAATGAGGAGCATTTAAATGTAATCAGCATCAGTTTGTGAATGAAAATCATTGTGTGAAACAGTGGCTCCATCATTAGAGTGCTGCACGAACAGCTATAATATGTCAAGTGGTTATGATAGGGCAGATTGTACTTGTGAGAAAGCGTGGTGTGTAAGTGCTCGACTTTATCCTCTAAAAGATCCACATAAACATTTGACCCTTATGCTTTTGCTACATCCACCATTAACAAGCCACAATTATACAGTATACACTTGAGTTTCCATGACCACTAAGTTCATACATTAGCAAATCCTGTTTCCTTTGAGTTCATGTGGTAGACACACATAGCAATGCTAATCTGTAATTTTGTGAGTGGGGTAATAGGAGGGGCTGCTGCAGAGACATTTGCTCTGGATTTCACTGTGGCAGGAAAGCTGTATGATGTACTGTCAGAATTATATTTCACAATTCCCTATTAGGAATAATTCAACAATATGCTTATTTACCACTCTCATGTCAAATATGAAGGGTGCAGGGTGAGGAGGTGCAGAGCCAGGCTAGCTGTTTCCCCTTGTTTCCAGTATTTATGCTAAGCTAAGCTAACCACCTGCCTGCCCCAACTATATATTTACAGTGCAGAAACGAGAGTGGTGACAATCTTCTCATGTAACTCTCAGCAAGAAAGAGAACGGGTTCATTTCCCAAGATATCAAACTATTCCTTTAAGTTAGAACAAAGAAACAGTATGGACGACTACATGTACAGTAGTAGCTCTGAGAATCAACATGTACAGGTTAGTTCAGTGTGCCAGATGTCAATTTAATGCTTTAATTGGACCTGAACTAGGGTTGAAAGGATAAAGACATGGCTACTTTTCGTCAAGGAGGCTAAAAGGACTAGTGTCAGCCCTGGATAAATCTACTGTACGGTCTTACAAATGAAGCAGAGACACACAACAATACAATCACAAACATGTACACACACATTCACATCACGTTTTTTAACATAACAAATGATGAGCACTTCACAGTGAAATGGGAAATGACATATATCGAACAGACACAGACAGTCAGACAGAGTTCATGTTCATACCTTAAGGCAGGGTGACGGGGTGCAGAAGCAGGGCAGGGGTCCTCACAGTGGTTAGCAGGAGGTGCAGGAGGGGAGGTAGGGGCTGGAGGAGGTGGAGGAAGGGGTGGGGATGCAGGTGGGGTTGGTAGAACTTCAGGTGCGTGCCTCTCCGGGGGTGTGGGAGGAGGAGTGGGGAACTCGACGCTCTCGTGGAGGTGAGGAATGGGGGCAGGCAGGAGATGGTGTTCGGAAGTAGGAGGTAGGGGAGAGGCAGGGGGACGGTCACCTCTCTGTGCCTGCTCAGTGAGGAGGGGCCTGCAGGGGAGGGAACGCAGAACATCAACAGACAGACCAAAAACAAGGCAGCCAAGTACAGCGATTTAGAAAGCCCTCTGGGGGCACAATCCACTTCCCTCAATACAGATGAACCATGAAGGAAACTTACCTCAGATCAGAGAGGGATGGATCGCTCTGCTCTAAGCCTAAACCTAGCAGTGACTTGAAAAATAAAATGCTCACTTCAACCATCCTAAGAACGCTTTGTCATTTAAATTACACAAAACTGAAAATGTCACTCTACTCTTCAGTCCCCTCACATGACAGTCCATGTTTCCCTGACTTGCTCTACTTGTCCTCTGCAGTGGAGTAGCCAGTCTGAGGCTGTCTGGCTCTGTCATCATTGGCCACCTGGTGGAGTGGATTTGGCCCCGATCCAGGCCAGTCTTATCAGGAGTGGTAGGCTCTCTAATCTGACAGGCAATGCGATGGACGCCCATGCAGCTGTTCCCCACTTGGGGCATGCCTCCTGTTTAGCTCTAAAAATACCCCAGCAGCCTCTTCTGCAGAACAGAGCTTCTACAATACCAGCGTCAATTAAAGCACGTTCATAATAGTCAAGCATCAAGTCAACTGACCGCTGATCTGCACTTTCCAGACGTCTCTTCCAACTCATTTCAGACTGAAAGTCAGCTCTGTTGTTCTCCACCGCTCTCTTTCCAGTAAAGTCAGAACTTAATAACCTTTAATGAGGGCGTGTGCTTTTCTTAGGGGCGTCACAAGTTCTAGTTTACATCTAACACGGGTCCGGTTCCTACCATTCCTTTATAAAAGTTACAGAATTGTTTCGATGCAGTGTGGGTGCATGAAGAAGAAACATCCCACAATAACATGAATTTTTATTTGGTTTCCTTTACTCTCATTACAAATGAGTAAGTGAGTCAGTTAAACCAGCAGGCCGGAGCTATACACATGTCAGCATCTGTGGCAAAGTTGGCACATGCAGCCTAGAAATAGAAACAGCCAAGTCACAACATAGTCTGAGGAAACTGTCAGAAGACTGAGTGCTGCCTCCAAAGATGGACAAAAACAAGCTAAGAGGGAAGAGACAATTGGCAGGAAATAAGATTAGCCTAAACACTGGGGAAGTGTAGACTGTTTTCTAGTGTAGTGGCCTTTATTGTGGAATTAATGTCAGCTGACCCACTCAGGTTAACAGCTGGAGCTTTCCTGCCTGCCTCCAGATATGATGTGTATGAACTAGCACAGGCTTTATTACCATAACAGGACGAATGCAGCAAGTTGGAGTGAGCACATGTGTTCATTTTCAGCAACACACCTCCTCATGTCAGTGTAGCTTTACTTTTTATTTAACACCTGGAGGCTGTCCAGTTCAGTGTTTTACTGCTGGTAATTCGGCAGAGTTCAGGGCATTGCTGAAGGGAACCTCAGCAGCAGTTCTTGAGAGAGCGAATCCAGATTTTACAAGGCCAGTCAGAGATACAGAGTAGTCATTTTCTGTCACAGTCAAGATAACAAACCTGATTCTCAAACCTCATCTTTCATGACTGAGTCTTAAGTAAACAAAAGTGACTTTGCCTGAACTGTAATCAAGCCGTGCACACACACACACACTTAGTGTAATCTACAGGAAACAGCTGGATGCAAAAGACAGAAAGTCCAGGCAGGGTGTCAAATGATAAACAGAGAGCGGTAAATAAAAACCAGCTGAAGGTACTGAGGAAAGAGTTTTTTTTATAAATGCTGTAATGATGAGAGGATCATTTCTGTCTCTCAGCCAGCTGCACACTTATACTGTCCTGACACACACGCTGTGAATGTGCTGCACATTCAAGAACATTGTTTGTATATATTACAAACACAGCCATCATAAATTACCCACTCATTTGTGTCTGCCACCACTGAGATCAAATCGTTATTTAAAGGCAGTGTTGTGTGGTTGAATAAATGACAGACATGAGATTATCCACTTCACTCAAGCCAGCAAAGGCATATGAGACTACAATCACCATGGCAACTAGTCTATTTACAGTACAATGTGGGTTATAGTACATCCTGCTTCACTTTTACTCTGAAAACATGCATGAGAAATATCCTACATACCAAGCTAAAGAGTCACAGTCATTCCCATAAAGCTTTAAGAGCTAAAATGGCTTCACACAAGATTTTTTAAATTAAAACTTGCCGTGAAACATTTTCAAAAACATATTTTTCATGGCAAGTTTACGCTCATATGCTCTCATATAGCAAGTCAGTCAGGGGACCTTTACATTTCCTGCTAGGCCTCAAACCATTTATTAATTCACGTCCTTATTTTTTAAAGTCTACCACGCCAACAAGATTTTTGAAATAACTATAGGACACTAGTTTAACTTTAGTTGTACAGCTGCTGAGAGTTTATGTCAATCAGACAGGGGACGGCAGCTCAACATGCTCTAACATGTTACATTTTTTTAAGTACACTACTGATTTCGCAACTTTGCTCCTTATTTTCCACCTTCTGTCCCTTCATCTGTCTGTCTGTCCCTCCCCTCTGCCCATCTGGTGAGGTCAGCACAGGCAGAGTGTAATAAGTACTAGTTACCTACGGACCATCTGCTGCATCCACCTGGAGGGACTTAAACACAAACACCTACTGTGGACACGCAGAAACAAAACAGTGCAGCTCCTTCTTGCCAACTCACCCAGATTTCAGCCGTGGAGGAATCCATCACACAACTTCAGAGGTGACTACAATAAGTGATGGAAATGACTTCTGATGAGCGACTGCTGCAATCCAAAAACACCAGAGCCAATGACTGTACGTCCCGGTCCTTCTCTGTTACTGATTCTGTCATACACACTCCACACACCGCAGCACATGCTCAAGTCTTTCTCTGAACTCTGGCTTTTGTTCCACTCTGTCTGGTCTGTGCAAATGACTTCAGTGGGGCTGAGTGCCTGCCCAAATTCCTCCCACTACAGGCTTCAGTTCACAAAGCCGCATAGACTGAGCCGGACTGACAGCTAGGACAGCCTCTGGGGGCGGGGAAAAAACCACATGTACACACACACAAACACACACACACACACACACACACACACACACACACACACACACACACATACATATACACACACACACATCACTGACCATGCAGTCTACATTTCTGTCTCTGCCACACATATGCAAGTGTAATTTTATCTATTGATGAAACCTACAGTGGAAATAGCACCGTCACTCCTCCTCTCTCCCACTCTGAACAAACCTTTATGTCCCCAACAGCAGTGATGGGACAAGTGTTGTGACTGACAGGCAGCAAGTGCTACTCTGGCATGCGGGATGGCTCCTGGGCATGCGGCAAACGGCAGGAGAGAGTCTGGAGAGACTCGCCGTACTTTCACAACACATCCTTGGACACACAGTGACATATGAAGCTAAAAGAATGACATACGTGGAAAAAGCTGTTAAAATGCTTAAATAAACACTGAATGCCCACACGGAGGTCGAACTGAACTGCACACTGCTTTACTATGTGTATTTAACTTAGTCGGGAGTTTTAACAACATAGAGGGTTCACTGCCATTACATCAACCGGTACAAATCTGTGAGACACCGTTAAACCACTGTAGACAGCAACAACCTACCAGACGCCCTCGAGGTGTCTGAAAGGCAAACAAAGCCACCAAGGAGACTCTCTAAGTGCATGGAAATCCATTTTAAATGTGAGTCAGGCGGGCAGTGTGTGAGTGGCTGAGCTGTAAAGCACATGCCACCACCACCACCACCCCC
>NW_019525348.1:5273989-5431295 GCF_002814215.2 Seriola lalandi dorsalis
ACCCCCACCCCCCCACTGCCCTGAGATTCCCCCAAATAACTAAGCTGCAATAAAATGTCTCTGATGGATCACCGTAATGGAAATGTTATGATAGGTTTTAGGAAACTATCAGGTCTAAGAGGTCATATACAAATCATTCTGATGTCTGGTTTCCTGTTGGAAAACCAATCGGCCACGAAATTACCGGTCTCCCTGTAAACCTGTTGTTTTTAAGGGTAAAAGGCTATAATCCTTAGATTTTAGTGGATTCAGGATTAAAAAGACATGTTTTTTAATCCAGACTCTGGCTGAGCGCTGAGGGAGAACAGACCCTTGGCAGCAGCCTAATAGGGAAACCTTACTTCATCCACAAAGGTAAAGTAGGCTTTCACTGGAAACTAAAGATATTAAGTCACAACCTTGACCATAAGACAATAACAAATGATCCATCAGAGTGCTGAGTGGAAGCTGGTCTTGTTTGTCTTGCTTGCTGTGGTAATTATTTCACAGATCAAAAAAAAAGAAAACTCATTGCAATTGATTACGTATGAATCCTATGATTTCACAGACACTCACCTGCTGTCCTGTAGCTCCTCAGCAGGATCCTGGACTAATTCTTCAGCTGGCTCTTTAAACGGCTCCTCAGGTGTGGTCTCTGCAGGTTTTTCCGGCAGCTCCTCACTGATCAGCTTCTTCGCTGGTTCTAGGGGCTCGGTTGTCACCTTTGTTGGTTCTGGTTCTTCATGTTTCGGCGCTTCTTGGAGCTCTTCTGTGCTTTTTGCTGCATCTAGGAGCTCAGCTGGCTCCTCTACTATCTCTGGAGAAGTTACCGGCTCCCCTTTGGGTTCTGGGAGTTCTCCTGGAGACTCTTCCTCTTCCTTGGTTGGTTCTGAGAGCTCTTCCTTTGTGCTCTGTGTTGGTTCGGAAAGCTCTACCGCCTGCTGCTTTGGTTCTGGGAGGTCTGCTGACTTCTTTAAAGGTTCAGGAAGATCCACTGGCTTTTTCAGAAGATTTAGAGTTGGGATCTCTGTTGTCTTCTCTGCTGCCTGCTCCACTGGTGGGATCTCCTCCTGTGTCAGAGGAGCAGCTATCTCCTCAGTCGGAGTATGAAACTCTAGCTGAGGAGACTCCAGAGAGGGGAAGGCTCTGGAAAAACAATACAGGAGAAGAGGGGGTTGTTGTTTAGTTTACAGCACATGCACAAGAATGACTGACAAATGACAAATGTTTGTGTTGCTGTGGCTAGGGCAGCTTGTGTCCCCCTACAAGAAGGTGTGATTGTGTGTAGAAGTACTGTAGGTACTGTATGTGTGTGTGTGTGTGTGCGTGTGTGTGTGTGTGTGTGTGTGTGTGTGTGTGTTTGTGTGTTTGTGTGTTTGTGTTGTCGTTGCATTGTGTTGAGCTGTGTGTTTTGTGTAAGAAAAGGCTCATTCTTGCCCTGGAGAGCAGAGACGATGTCACAGCTGATGTCATCCTTTGAATATAAAGGGCTGCATTACTTCCATTAGACTTCAACAGGCACAGTCATGTGACCAGAGCTCGAGTCAATACAAAGTGCAGCTCTGTGTTTACCTCATTCATATTCATTGTCACACAGCTCTCTGTAATATCACTCCTAGCAAGTCTTGAACACGGTGTTACTGGAAAGCTACGTTGAAAATAAGTAGAAATCCATGAATACCAAACAACTGGTAAATAGGCCAAACATTACAGATACACAACCCATTAGAATACTAATGAAAACGATGATATTCATCTACACTATTCATTATTCCTTAGTCGTGGTTCTGGCTGCTGTGGCTGGTGACATGAACCTAGAACAACAACAGAAGATTACACATGAGACTCTCTCAATGTGACTTACTATGAGCAGATAATATGTGACAGCATGCTAACATGCTAATTTGTGAAACACATTAACAAGGAGGGGTGGCGGCCCATGATGACTCCACTGACCTTTTAGTCACGCATATGCAAGGCATTTATTTACCATTAACATAGTTTCATCACAGTGAAGTCTTGTGTCTCATGTGTTTGTGTGTGTGTGTGTGTGTGTGTGTGTGTGTGTGTGTGTGTGTGTGTGTGCGTGCGTGTGCATGTGTGTGCTCCTCTAATCTACAGTTCTTTAGGCATTTTGCTCATATGATAACTTCAAACACATGCTCTTGTGTTTACCTTAAGGTCTCCACTGCCTGCACTTGATCACGCTGCGAATGGGACGCAGCTTCTTTTAGAGCTTTTATCCAGTTTGTATGTGGTTCTGGTTCTGTTAGTCCAGGAGCAGGACTCTCTGTGACGCAGGCAGGAGCTTCATCAAGTGGTTTCCCTTCACACTGGGAAGCAGCAACAATGGGGTTTACCACAATAACATCTAGGGGCTGTGACAACGACGCCTCATCATGTGGCTTCTCTAGCGATGCTGAATCTTCAGGGAACGTAGAGGAAACGACTGCTGGGACTGTGATAACATCAGGAGTTGTTCTATCTGTTACATCACTGTCATTGTCTGTTGCCTTGTACAGAGCAACTGTCGGCTCAGTGCTGCTGTGTGACACAACGCTTTCACTGTCTTTACCACTGAGAGTTTGATTTTCAACCCCCTGCTTTTCTGTTGCTTCACTGTTTATCGCTTTTATCTCACTTTGTCCCTTCCCCTGGCTGCTAGCTTTCTCTTGGTCTAAAGCTGCTTTATCTTCCCTTGTGATCTCCTCTACATCAGAGCCTTTTATGGCTGTATGAACTGCTGGGCCGCTTTGTGTGGCTGAGGTTTTATTGGGGATTTGTAGCTCAAGAGGCTCGCACACTGTATCCAGAATTTCACACTCCTCAGTTTCACTACTGTTGCTTTTCACAGCCATGGCAGCACTGAAATCCTTTTCCACAGTGTCTGCTTGCCCAATGTGATCTGGCAGGGTACTGATTCTTTCTGTATGGATTTTTTCAGCCTGGTTTGCACTTGGAACAACTTCTGTATGAATGTCATGACTATCTGTGCTGACCTTTGATGAAACAGAGATTTGGGAGGGTGAAGTCTCATGCTCCTGTGATGCCGACTCAACAGATGCAGCAGTGTTCGCTGACGTCTCCTGCTGTCCACGTTGGTCTTGACGTGCAGCTGACAGATTGCTTTTTTGCTGACCTTTACCACCTAGATCACTCGCAAACTCAGTGCCTGGCATTAAATCTGCATCTGAACCGTCAAACCCTAACCTGGGGCTTTTATTCTCATCCATCGCCTGTCCAGTCTCACCTACATGAGAGCTAGCTGTTACTATGTCAGTGGAGGCATTTTTCTCAGCAGCCTTTCCACTCTCATTTAAATCAGTGCCACAGTGAAACGGCACATAAACCCCGTCAGCCCCTTTCACAGCTCGTGCTCCCTCTCCCTCTCCTCTCTCCAGACCTATCACTCGTTCACTGCCTCCACTGTCATCACATGTCAACTCATCCCTGCTTGCTGACTGACACAAACTCCCAACGGAGCCGTCTCCTTCCTCTGCTACCCCTTTTACCCCTGGAACCAGTGCTTTGGTCTTTTCTACCCCCTCTAGACAACCACCTGACAGTTCCTCTGTGGGATGTCTGGATCCCAGACGCTGCTGCTGTTGCTGCTGTTGCTCCTGTTGCTGAGCAAAACAGTTTGGATCCGGTGTGGACAGCGATTGGCTGAGAGCTGCACTCAAATCTTGTGCCGTGTTGCTGTCAGAGCTGCGTTCCAATGTTGCTGTCGAAGTTTGGCTCAAACTCTGATTATAAACAGTCTGAGGTTCAGTACCAGACTCAGTGCGTAGCATGTCCTCAGATGACCCGGCAGGTCTGTCGGGAGATAAGGAGGAAGTCTCTGTCTCACTTTTAGATGCAATCTCACTCTTCCTCTCTCCTTCCTCCTTTATATCCCTTGTTGGTGATTCACTCTTTTGTACTTTATGTTTGTGTGGTGGCTGCGATTGGTCTCCAATTTCCCCTACGGCCACTTTATCTGGCCCATTACTCTGTTGTAGTGTTGTGCCTGTCTCTCCTTTCTGCAGCTTGCTGCTGATTGCTGTTTTCTTTTCATTATCCACTGTTGCCTCTCCACCTTGTTCCTTATCCTCTTCAAACTGCATGCAGGTCTCATCTTCTGTTTTGTGTTTCTCTGTCATATTGTCTTTTTTGATTTCATCATAAGCCTCATTGCTAGTCAGGTCAGAACTAACTGGGCAGCTAACATTTATGAGGCCATCCCTAATGGATGCTTCACAAATAACAGGTTTAATGGTAATAGAGTCTGGCTCTGTTTGAGATAGGGAAATTGCATCATCGGATTCATCCTTTGCCAGTGAACCCACCGCAGCAGGAGGCTGAATTGAAGGAGACAGATTTTCCTCTTGTAAAAATGTAATATTTTCATTCTTATTCGCAGATTTCTCGAGCTCAATGACAGACTCTTTAGCATAATTTCTTTCCTCCCGTTTTGGATCGGTCTTGTCTGCTTTAACGCTGACATCAATGTGCTCCAGATCCTGTGCTGAAAACACTTGAGTCATTTCCCTGCTCTTGTTGCCATCCAGCTCTCCGGAGCCTTTGGTGCCATCACTATCAGCACAGCGCTTATCTGTCTGCTCAGGAGGGGAGATATCAGAGTCAGTAATGAACTCCAAGTGACTCAACATTGGTCCAGGAGGCTGCAGTACAAAAGTAGGATTACTGGCAAATTGCTCGATAACAGGAATCGACTGGTCAGAGGCTGTCACTTTTGAAGTCACTGATTCATCCTCTGTCTGATCAGCAGAGTGAATTGTGGACCCAGGCTCTTCACTATCTTTCATGGGATCTGTGATAACTAATCCACAAGGAAGCGTTTGATCTGATTGGGTGGGAGGCTGAAAACCGGGGTCACTAGGCTTTGTCTGAAGAGAGGCTGTACGGGTCAAGTTGACAGTTTCAGGTTTTGAACTGGGGTCAAGGTCAGCAGAGAGCTGCCCAACAGGCAACTCAGTGACATCACTTAAAGGCTCGCAGGTGACATGATCAGCTGGAGGCACAGAGGATGAAGACAGAGGATGTTGGTTACCTTCTTTTTCTTCAGGAACAACACTTATTAAAGGTGACTCCTGAGGCTGGTCACACTTGACCGAGTCTGTAGACTCAGCATGGATCTTATTTAGTTCTTCCTCCTTTGCCAAATATACATTTATGGGAGCCTTCTCTGTTTCTGCCTCTTCTTGCTTTATCACCTGCTCAACCTGTTCAACTGTGGCGCGATCAGCCTCAGAAATGGCACTTCCTGATGTTTGTAAAAGGTCAAAACATTCTTTGTTACCAGTCTCATTCTTCTCTGTGGGACAGGGAAGCTGATTCGTGCAGGCCTCGCTCACCAGCTGCAAATCCACAGCGTTTGTCACCAACTTGTCATTACCTGACTCATCTATGGCAAAGTTCTCCTTGGTGTCCTTAGTCTCCAAACCTCTATCCACCTGGACATCTTTCTGTGGTTTTGGAAAGTCAGCTGGGCTCTGTTTCGCTGGTTCATCCTTGGTAGAAGCTGAATTTGTGAGGATTCCTAGCTTCTTTGAGCCGAGGAAGTCCGGGAAGATGAAGCTGGCCTCAACAACAGGATAATGCAAACTCTCATGTACGATCAGCGGAGGCAAAGAGGCGCAGTCCATGGCCGACACTGACCTGTTCCTGAGATCCACAGAGGAACTGCCCTCTTGTTTCACAGTGTCTGCAAAGTGAACTCTGTTGCTGCCTCCACTGCTGGCACGTACATACACACCCACTCCAGACATAGTAGGGCTACCACTGTTGCTCTGGGCCTTAGCTTGGACTTGGATCTCAGCTGCACTTGCGGCTGTCCTGGCTTCTGTTGTGCTACTTTCAGGCTGGACCTGTTGATTGTTGCTCGCTTGTCGCTCGACTGGGATTTGTTGCGAAGTAGTCAAAGGCTGCGGTTTGATTAAAGACTGCAAGACTTGGCCGTAGTTTCTCTCCGTCTCTGTGATAGATGACTCCTCGCAAGCGTGTACCAGAGACAGTGCCTCCTCTGCAATCAAATTCTGTTTGAGATCAGCCCTTACCCCTCCATTTGTATTGCTGGAGCTCTGCTCAGGGTGAGTGGGGAGAGGTGAAATTGCTGCGCCATGCTGCTCCTGGCAGGGGTGAGAGAGACGGTCCTGTTCAGTGCAGATGCTCTCAGTGATGGTAGCAGTCGGCTCACTCCAGCTCTGTGACTTCAGCTGTGACTCGGCAACATCGGTGGGCGGACACGTCTCAGTCTCAGCTGATGACACCCCGCTAACAGAGCCTTCTGGCTGGCTGAATGAACTGTGTTCTGTAGCCAGCCTTCCTTTCTCTCCCACCTCCTCTCCTCCTCCTCCTCCTCCTCCTCCTCCTCCCTCTCCGGCTCCCTCCAATCCCACAGCACTATGAGCCTGACAATCTGGACCAGTGAGTAGCCCAAGGGGAGAAGTATTGATGTAAGCTTCTAACCGGAGTGGTTCCTTTTCTCTGTCTCCCTCCTCAGCTGGTGAGATCTCAGCGTTTGTACTGTGAACGCTTGTTTCTCTCTGTCCCTTCATTTCAGTCTCAGCCGAGTTGTGTGGCATTTTGCTGCTGCAGCTTTTCTCAGACGCAGCCTGTCCCTCTTTGGCTGAGAATGCAAGTGAGCATTTTCCCTGTGAACAGATTAATGAGAGCTGAGGAGGGCTGTCCAGGAGTCCTTCTCTCCCTCCGTCTGCAGAGCCGAGGCACTTGTCTATTCCTCCCAATCCCTTCTCCCCTGCTGCTTCCTCGCTCTCTTCAGTTTCTACAGTAGCTACTCTCTTCAGTGAATCACACCTCACGCTTTCTCCCTCTCCGTTGCTTTCTATCACTTCTGGCATCGTGGGTGTTGTCAGTGGCAACACAGCAACCACCACTAAAGCCTCTTCAAGGGCACTCTCCACGCAACTCTCTCCCACACAAGTTTGGCTGTTGGTGAGTGGGCTCCGATTCTCCTGTGTGCTTATCTCTGCCTCTGTGGTAACTATAGCCTCCTGTGTTTGTGCATCTGATCTCTGATCACCACAAGCAAGTGGATTGATAACTGCAGTTTGAACATATGTCATGGGTGTATTTTGGTTATTGATGACATCTCCGGTTGCTTGTTGCTTCCGCTCATTCGTGCCACATGGGGCATCTGTATGGTTGTGGTTATCTGACTGATGAGCCCCCTGCGTAGGAGTCTGGCTGGACGCAGGTGAACAGGCAGAGGCAGTAAGATGATCCTGCCCGCTCTGAGAGGATGATAGCGGGGGGCTGGAGCTGGGCTTTCCCGCGGGACTCAGCTGTCGCTTGTAATCGAACCCATTATCAGGCTGTTCCCCACAAATCACAGCATGATTGTCTGCCTGTGACGCTGATTGTACATTTGCCTCTGAGTCTGCGTGAATGCCTGCATCTATGAGTGACTCAGCCTGTAAATCACTTTCAGACTGTACCACTGTCTTCGCTCTCTGTTCAGCCTCTGCCTTCCTCTCCATCTTTTTCTTTTTCCTTTGTTTCTTTTTTTCTTTCCTCTTTGCCTCTTTGTCCTGCCCAGCCTGTCTGTCACTTGCTGAATTCGTCTCTTTGTCTGTTTTTGACTGATTCTCCTCAGTGTGTTTGCCGGTTTCTGCCTGTGCTCCTGACTGCGGCTCTGATAATGCATCTTTATCCTTTAACTGAACATTATTACACCCTGATACTTCATTAACTGAATCACCTTTCTTTTCAGTTTCAGCTATGCAAACATTAATACTGCACTCATCACTATAATTTTCTCTCTTTATGTCTGCCGTCTCTGTTATTGCCTCTCCGCCTTTATCTCTAATAACTGTATTACAATATAGTCTGCCATTTTCCCCAGAGGCTGCCTGAGATTCAACATGTTCCTCTCTTAGACTGTGTTTGTGTTCGGTGAACGCAGCATCTTTTGAGGTTTCTGTAGGTGAAACTGTCTTTGTGGCAGTTTCTAATTCTGTATGCGTGGGTGTTTCCTTCTGTTCATCTGTCTCTGTCCCTGGCTTCTTCTCTGGTAATTCATCCGGACTCTGTGTTGCTTTTATTTCACTCTCTGTTGCTCCGGCACTATTTTCATTTCCCAGTATGTAATTCCTGAAACTAAACACAACTGTATCCTTCTGACTGTTTGCTGCCTCACTCTTTCCGTGTGTACTCTTGTTTCCATGGCCCCCGTTGCTATGTCCTGGCTGGACTACGACTGGAGGCAGTGACAATGACTCACTGGGCTTGTTAACCATCACATCCCCAGTTTTCTTCCCTACATTATGAACCATGTCGTGTCTGTTGCTGTGGTTCTCTGTGGGAGTAAGAATCCCCAATGAGGCCATTTGCTCTTCACATTCCTGGAAGGCCTCTTGGAGCTCCCGGTCTATGACCCCTAGTGGGGTAGGCGTCAGGGGTCGGACACCCGGGTAAGGTGTGGCATCGGGCTGAGGTGAGGGCCGGGCATCTGTGAGAACTGGGTCAGTCTCATGAGGCCTGAGACGAGGGTAGGGTGACAGAGTAAAGGAGTTAGGCCTGGCAGGCAGACAGCTGGTCATTCCACGATGCCGCAGAGCGCTGCTTTGGCAGAGCAGAGGCCCATGCTCCACACACTGCAATCACACAACTGTACTCAGCATGCCTATTCTGAGGGGTGCACCCCCTTACAAGAAATAATACCAGCTGTTTCCAAGCATATGGTTGTTAATGAACATGCAAGCCTGTTCATACACAACAAAACACACGGTTTATTAAGGCATTAATCTACATATTATAGCACCTATGCATCTTTCCAATACATTGCAGTTTCAAGCTTTTATTGCAAACTCCTCAGCAACAAGTCTTGAAATATTATTTCCCCATTTTGATGTGACTGCCTGAATTTATAATTTTACACTCAACCTCATATTTCAGTGTTTTGAATATATTTTTCACCATTATTCATCTTACGTTTATTATCATAAAGGATCTGTGTCTTGTGTTTTTTTTATGTTGCTTGTCTGTTTTTTTTTCCTATGCATCAATGAGGTGCAGCGCTCCTAATTTCATTGTATGCAGAGCTTACAATAACAATAAAGGCTTTCTAATTTAAATTTCTACCAAAAGCTAAACCATAAAAAGTAGTTTGATTAAAATTATTTGATTGATTAATGATGTATCTGAACTATGCTTTGTAGTATGTATGGACATAGTACACGCTATGAAGAGTCTTGACTGATTATGTATACAGTATACAGAATACTGTCTCTTTCATCCTGATCACAGTAATGAATCCTCTTTTGGTTTTAATTCTACAATACAGATTTGATCTAAAGGATAGTGATTATTAAACTGTAACTGTGAATGCTAAATGAACTGCGTTGTTTAAATAATTACAGCCTTATTGTTTTTCCCAATATACAAATGCTGCCTCACAATCAGACATCAAAGCAGTGACATCACCCTGCACGACACTCCCTGAAGTGCACAGTTAGCATCACAATGTTAGAGTGCTTGGAATAAATGCCTTTAACAATCAGGCTAGCTCTTCACGTTTCAGCTGAGTCACTGCTAAGCCATTAGCTTGCAGTACAGGAAACGAAGTGGGGTGATCTTAACCATTAAGTCCCATTAAGTGTATAGATCCATCATCATTATTTAGGTTTATAACCTACACTCTTACTCAAGTCACCAGCTGGTATCTGGAACCCACATCTCCTCATCTGTTTTTCTAATACATGCAGCAACCACTATGACAAAAGTCATGATTCATGTCCAGATGTAAATAAATAAATAATATCTCTTTACAAACATTGCTGCATGTGATTGGCTTATAAAGACCTTACATGACTGCTCCATAAAAGCTCTGTCATTTCCTTTTAAGTACAAACTCCACCTACAACACCTACACCTATCACCTCACCAACCTGCCACTCAAGCCTGTGCAGTGTTTAATTCACTTGGCACTCCCTACTGAAGGGTGGAGCAGTAAATAGATTTAACTGTTTGAAGCTGGCAAGTTTTGTTATGCAGCCAGCTGTTGCCTATCATATCTACCGCAGACAGTGTATGTGTGCAGTGAAAGTTTTTACAAGACTTGTTTTAAATTCATAGTTTTACACAACAAGCAATAATAATTATATGTCTGCACTGAGTCAGGATGTCAGAACAAATTAACCTCAGCACACGCACAAAGCAGAAGACAAGGCAACACTTGCATCAGAACATAGAGCAAATCTGCAGATAATTCACCCAAGCATGAAACCAAACAAAACAAAAAGACCAAGCCAGGTGTGCTCAGACAGACAACACCCAAACTTCTCCAAATTCTTCCCACTCAAGGATAAGTTAGAAACACTCGATCATCCTGTCAGGTTTTTGTTCCACTCCATGCTCCCTGGTTTTAATCTTTATCGAGCAGTCTACTGCTGACCACATGCCCACAGCAGACGCCCTGCTGTTCCCCCAGCCCCCACCATGCTCTGGGCCTGAGTCCGCGTGGTACCTTGTCTCTAGGACCACCAGTGGCCGACCGACTTCCATGTGATGCTGCAGGCCCGCCAGCAGGGGGTTCACCTGCTCACATTTCCTCTCACCTGAGCTAGTCTTAGCTCTGCACACATTCACACACAATGCAACAAATCAATATCAGATTCACTTTCACCCTGACTGAGTAACTGGTACAAATCTGTTCCCTTACAGTCATAAATCAAACAAAATAAATACACAAGACATTATTTTACAGTAATGCAATACTGGTATGAAACGCTATGGATGGATGGTGTGTCTAATTACTACAGTATAATTTTTACATTGGAAAATAACCAACATGATAATATAAACATTAAGAATAATACAGTGCTTAATGTGATCAAATAAAGTTAGACTTCTGAATGCCAGTTGAAACTACAGCTACAATCACACTGTAATTATGCCTCTCACCCAATGCATGCTGGAATAGGCTCCAGTCCCACCATAATCTTCAAAGGGAATATAAATATTCATCTGCCTGACTGACAGATTTCTGACACATTGTAACTCAAAGGCCACAGTCAGTTTCAAATCTTGAGTATTTCTCTATAACATTAATATTTTCTACTAAATTAAATTAAATAAAAGTTAAAGCCCTGTGGATATTATTAAGAGTTTAGTACTCAAAAAAATCAACAACCCCGACAACTGTCATCACATTTTGATCTATATGTCGCTAAACTTATGTAATGTCACTTTTTTCCTGCTGAACCCTGCCCACTTTAAAACAGTCAGAAAATCAAGGACAAACAAATCAAACGTAGATATCCTTCATGAGACTGCGGGCTCGTGTTGAACCTCATTGCTCATAATAGGAAGCTGATTGAGAACATTTGTTTTCAAAGCCAAATTAGTCATGCTACACAGTGACAGCAAATTTATTATGTATCTACCATAGAGAATCCAAGAACACACTGGTTTTTATCTCCCTTGTTTATATATTTTCTCAGGAAGTAGACAAGGAATGCAAACAACTGTAGCTGTTTAGATGATTCACACTTCCTCAGAACTCTAAGAGCCACCAAAAGACAAATAGTAACTCATCTTTCCTCTGTCTGTGATATCGAGTTGGTTTCATCTTGACTTGTCATTACCTGCACAATTGTGAATGCATGCGTATGTGTGTATGTGTGTGTGTGTGTGTGTGTGTGTGTGTGTGTGTGTGTGTGTGTGTAACCTCTAAACTTACCCTAGCGAGGACTCCCAGATGTTGAGCTCACTGCTGAAGTCTAGACTGGGCAGCAGGTCATGGGGAAACTCAAGCTCCTCCTTGTCCTCCTGGTCTCCAGCTGCACCTTTGCTCTCCTCCACTCCCGTGATGACTGGCACGTCTGGGAGAACCGGTTGTGTCGACAGAGTCTGCTGGCTGGTCGAGGTGTCAGCAGTCAGCAGCGCTCTGTCGTCCCTCTGGGTCAAGCTCTCAGCGTGAGCTTCAGCCTGTGGGACAGTGAAACACAGTGAGCTACATGCCGGGAACCTCTGCTGTGCTGTGCATGGTAGAGTGTGTATTAAAAACAAGTGTGGACATGTTGCAGGCAAACACGGGAACACCGACAGATTTAAAGGTCAAAAATCAAACATCATGAAAAAATAACTCCACCCGTGTGTTTAACTATCAAGTCAAGTATTGTTTGTATTATAATGCATAGCTCATATAGACTGGAGTGTGCATCTTCCACTCAAACACCTTATCACTGTCTCTCAACTTGTTTTTCTTATGTTGTTATTGAAATTAAAGGATTACTTCCAGCGTATAGAATTCATGCCAGGCTCACTGCATGAGCCTGATCTCTGCAGCTTTGTTCGCACTCTACCCTTGAGAATCACATAACTACTATTCTGAAGGGAAAAAAAGCAGCTAATTAATTCAACCCTTTGGTGTTTTCCACCTGAAACTTCTGTGATCATGTTTCTTCTCAGGGTGTCAAAACATTTTTACCCAGCGAGTAAAAATAACCATTACAGAAAAACCAGTCCTGCCAGACTGTGACAAGCACAATCAGACTTGTGGTTTAATAATTGTCTAGAGTAGATCATTCTGATGGCATTCTAAGTCTTTTAATTCTTTTCTTTATCTGGATTAAATAAATAACATGGCTCTTTATTTCAGTCGCTTTCATAAACAACCTGAAAAGAACAAACACAAAAGATGATTTCATCTATCTAAAAATCTCATGTTTTTCTTTCTGTTTAACTGTCGAAACAAACCAAAGCATCATCTTGCAGCAACACACAACATTCAATCACGGACCCTCTATGTGATGGAATTTCTTCCACATACCTGTAGATCTGCCTCAGTTTACAGAGGAGGAAAGTTTCCCCTTATTTCACCCTCACTCACCCACTCAGATACAAAACCTAGGTGTGTCAGGTGCAGGGCAAAAACATCTGCACGTGCAAGGACACATGCAGACGTGCAGCCCTTTAACATTCATTACATCTGGAACATGTGTGTATGAGCTGCTTTGCCCTGAGAGAGCCTGCTTTTAGTGAATCGCGGTGTGTGAGCACAGAGGGATATAACACGGCTGTGTTGTCCATCAAGAGTCTGCTGAGATTCAGAATTGAATCTGTTCATTCATTATTTATGAGTCAGTAGTAGACAGCATGGCTGCGCACATACAGAGCTGACTATCATGACCAGTGGATAGTAATATTAACTCAGATATCAAATATATGTATTTATATATATTAATATATTATTTTTATATTTTAAAGTCATTATTCTTATATTAATGCAACAAAAATATTTTAAAGTCAAATTTGCATCACACTGATAAAATGAAAAAAACAATCAAATGTTGTAGCTACTCTTCCCTCATGGTGTAGTCACTACAAATAGTCCCCTCTTGCTCCAGTTTCACCTCAGTGATGTGGTTACAGGGTGCAGTTACTGAGTGCAGATTAACAGGTACAGCTGTGTATGTGTGTGTGTGTGTGTGTATAACAGGGAGGCTCCGAGTCACTGGCTTCACCTGTGTCACCACTACAAAGAGCTTCCTTTGTGTGACACACTCAACACAGATGGAGGTTCCCTCTGATTTCTCACAAACATGAACATTTGCTCTCACGAGCACAAGACTAACAAACAGTTCACATCTTGACTGTGTGCTCGGCCTTCAAGACTGACTTAACAAAAAATGTTGGCCAATGATGTGCAGCTTCCCTCCTCACATCTGTAAAGCTCAAGCCACATGAAGTTATTTTTAAAGGCACTATTTTAGTGCTATTCTTCCTTTCAAAGGAAACCTGCCAACACATTTGGTTGCGGAAAAAAAAAAACATAAAACATTTAAGAACCACAGAGAGAAAGAAACAGAACCCAATAAAAAATAACTTCTGCAGGTAAGAGTGTCACTCTGATGCCTGTGATCTACCTACTGTTTATTTTCTCTATTAATGTTACACAATCAGATAAAAAAAATCCCTCCACACCTCAGCAGTTATGCATGCAGAGATGAACGCAGTTGTATCATACGAAGGCTGTATGTAGACGTGATCTAGGTTTCCTGTTTCCTGCCTGAACTCTCACATTGTCAGAGAGGAAAGAATAAAAATATGATGCAGACAGCAAACAGACTAAATTCTACACTACACAATGAGGAGCAACAACAGTAAGCAAAGCATGGCCCAAGTTCACAGCCAACACTCATTCACCACATTATTGGCCCTTTAAAAGGTCATTAGCAGGGTCATTGTAAAAACCATGTGGAGGTGGAAAAGCTCAGGCTTCTTCTCAGTTATTCTGACCCTCACACAGAAAGCAATGTCTGTTATTAATTAACCCGCGAGAACAAAACAGAAAGCAAACTGAGGTTGCCTGGAAACTGTCAGTGAGTAATACTTACTGTTAATTGAATGTGTCAGTATCACTGTGCTAAAAAAGCTCTAATGCTTTACACATGACCGTTGTAAACAGAGAGAGGACGGTGCTAAGCAGGAGCAGGCCCTCACATACACACAAACATTAAACACTCTCTCTACCCTGTGTAAAATAATACACATCTATACCCTACAAGTTCCGTCCCACCATCTCTGTGCTGCACTTACCCGGCAGTGTGCTCCACTGTGCTGAAGGTGACTCCACAGTGCACTGCAGCTCCTCTGCTACCCTCCTACCTTGCTCAGTGTACGGGAAGCCTCTGTGTTTTGAAGGGGGCAGACGACGACACAAACATGCTGCAACACATGCTGCTGACGCTCCTCGTCCTCTCCTGTACTGACTCAGCTAAGTTCCTCCTCCTCCTCCTCCTCTTCACAGTCCTGTCCTGTCCTCTGCTGCTGCCGCTCCCCTGTTAAATTTCCATGAACCTCCTGTTTTTTGCAGTGTGTGTGTGTGTGTGTGTGTGTATGTGTGTGTGTGTAGAGTCTAGAAAGACTACACTACCACGCACTAACAAACACAGTGTGCTGCTGAGTCTGACTGACTTGACTGGGCTGGCCACAGGGAAGTGCTGACAATTCTCCTCCCCCTCTCCTGTAAACTCTTTCCACTCAGCTCTCTCCCTATTCCCTCCTCCTCCTTCTCTATCTCCCTTCCCTCTTTTCTTTCTTCAGCCCTTCCCTATCCACCTCTGCTCCAGCCTCCTCCCCCCTTCCCTTGCTGCTGTGCCTTCTGGCCTGGTTGCACGCACTCACTGACTGACAGTGCCTCTGCAGGTGAATGCTGGGAATTAGGCCAAGGGTCGGACCTGCAGTGACCCCCTCAGAGAGGATCAGATTACACTCCAGGAAGCTTTGGTTACAGGCACACGTGGGCACATGCACACAGAGATACACAACATCCTCCTGCAACATTGAAGTACCTTCCTCATCTGACTCTGACCTCTGTTACTGAGGTGTGACATCATTACTGTCTTCATCAGCAGGGGAGACCGGGGATGGTCATAACATTTTTGACGTTTCTGTTTCTATCTTTGAGCTTTTTTAAGCCAGTGTGTTCAAAATGTAATTTAAACTAGTTAAGTGTGCTATTAAATGGGGTAGGTGTTATCTCTGCAACACAAACAGAAAATGCATGGTTTAGTCTCACCGCACACTCCAGGTTAGCTTTAACATATCCTGGGCTGAAATGTAACATTATAATAAACACTGGTGTGACATGCAACATTATGATTTAGGATTATGACCTAATATTGAAAGCTTTAAATTCATCACTTATTTGACTTTTTAACATAAATAGTGTGTGTATATGTGTGTGAGCCAAGTACGTTAGCTACTGTCAGTCATAGTAGTGATAAGACATTTGAACTTAATAATAAAGCTGAACAAAATGTGCAAATGTGCACCAGCTTCAACAATTGCAGATTTGTGAATGCGTTTGTGTGTGTGTGTGTGTGTGTGTGTGTGTGTGTGTGTGTGTGTATTGTTGTTACAACTAAACAGACTTGCGTAGCCACGACCTAGCTTACTTTACAGCTTACAGCTAAAACATTAGCACTGGCAACTAGCATGAAAGATATCTACATAGACGCACAATAAACATGGTGTAAGTTTGAGGAGTTTAACGACATAGCAGGCAGTGCTGTTACAAAAATAAATATAAAATATAAAGTAAAAAATAAACTGTCTTACCTCAAAATTAGTTTTTTCCTTCTAAAATTGTCTGTCTGCCACAGGGTGCTATACTTCCTCACATGTAGAATAAGGACTAAATTGAGTATCTATAGAGTGAATCAGGTGATTCATAACTTGGTCCTAATTGGAGAAATTGGAGATGTTACGACTGAGCAATGATACAACCATCCCAGCTCTACCCTACACATGGACATGACAGCTCCAACAACCAGCTTTACTCTTAACTGGCTCTAAGTCAAGAAACTCAAGCATAACTGTTCATCTGTGGCTGATTTTCACACGATATTAAACTATCCACTTTATTAGCATTATCTTCTATGGTTTTTTTTTTTGATGATGATGATGATGATGATGTCAAATGGAATAAAAATAAACCACATCTAACTGGTCACCTCTACAGCCAAACAAATGTGTTTCCTGAAGGGATAATGATAAACGTGGAGGTGAAATTTGTCCATTTTGACTGTATAACGCTTTGCCCCTCAGCCACACTGCACAAGTTTAAAGACACATTTTCTGATTCAAAAAACCAACAGCAAGCAGGGAGGAAGTTTTGGTATTTTCATAATTTCTATGAAAAGCTTTCACACTCTCACACATATGCACACACACAGATATTGTACCTGTAAGGAGTCATTTTGATTTTCCTGCGGTGGAAATAGAACAACATTTTCAGGAGCGCCCTCTTCTGGCTGCGATGGGGAGTGACAGAGTTCAACAACAGATCTTTATAGGGTAAATACCTCTTGTACATGAAGTATATACCTGCAGTGGTATGCACTAATGAACTGAAAACAAATCACCATTGTATTTTGAGGCAAAAGCAACAATGTTAAACCTCACACTGCAAACATGTCTTATGAGTTCTAGTGTGCATGGTCTGTGGAGTGTATAGCTCATGAGACATATGTTTATGTTAATCCTATTAAGATAATCCTGAATTCCACTGCTGCAGTCACATGTGGACTGTTTTCTATAGAAGTCTTTTTTTTTTAAAGAAAAAAAAAGATTCTTCAAACAAGTTAATTGCAAAAATCGCTGTACATGCAAACTGGAGGCGTACAGAATGACCATCCAACCATCATAGGAATGATGGATTTTATAAGCTGCAACAAATCAAGTTTAGGAGTATCAGAGTGTGGAGTAGTAAACACAGATCGTGGCACAGTCATGGCATAAACATGTAATGCTGAACTCTGGTCTACACAGATTAACCATAAAAAAGAACAAAGCATGTTATCTGAATGCTTATTAGACAAGCCTCAATTAAGCATAGGAATGTACACAAAGTCTGCAGCTCCCATGTGTTTTACTGAAGCCAGCAGTTTGTAATCATGCGAGTAAGTGTTAGTTTTGTTAGTCGTCCGTGCATGAAAGAGTTCAAGGGATGTAGAGCATAGCAACACAAGGGGGGCCGCAAGTAGCAGTCCCAGCAATCCAGTGCCAGCAAGCTTGGCCTTACCAACGCGTCAGTCGTGCTGTTCTCGTTCCCCATGGCTCAGACACCTGCAGGGCCACAACTGCCCAAAGCAACAGGCCCTCACATCAGCTGGCTGAAAGACACCAGCACAGAAGGACCATCAGCATTCAGCCATCCCCGGGTTTAACAAAAGAGAGACAGAGAGAGAGAGAGGGGCAGAGTGAATAGGGGAGCCGTGGTCCCTCAGTAGTCACAGACTCATGCTCCACAGGATTACAGGTCTTTGGTATGAGGTTGAACTAGCAGGGAGAGAGAATGGTAAGTGTGCGTGTTGTTGTGGAGATTAGGGACCTGTGAGGCAAGACCCCCTCCTCCCCCCCAAGACCAAAGTGCAGGCTGTACCTCTGCTGATTGGGGATTAAAAGCAGGAAAAACAGCATCTTCAGAATAACTAATATGTGATTATAAAAGTGGATTCTGCAGTTTACTTTAATGATACATTAAATAAATTCAACTCCTGCTGAAATACATACATAACCATGACCACCCCTGACCCTCCCTCTGATCTGAATGGCCTAGAATAAGAAGATCTACACCTGCAGTCTGACACTTTGTGCTTGTGCATGTGATGTGACTGCAGCATACTGACACAGTGACTGAGGCTGGGTAATCCCGTAACATAATCCTCGTGGGGTAAATGACAGATTGTGGTATCTTTTGGCTTCCAGCAGTGTTCAGTCTGTTATTGAACACGAGGAAGGGTCAGGGGAAAATAAAATTAATCCAATTTGTCATCTCTATATATATTTTAGAAAGATGTTGAAGAACAGCACAGCAGCTTTTATGACCCTACCACTAACAGCCTGCTTTCTAACTCTCATATGAACAATTCTTTCTTGAATGCAGTGCAGCTGAGCAGTAAACATACAGCGCCATAGAGAGGCTGTGTGTGCATTCCTCATATGACTGTAGGGACTGTGTTTAGTCAGAAAGCACTGACCTGAATATGTGAGACTTTATAAATAGAGATCTAGCTGGTCCACTGCTGTTAGACTTTATTCCAGTGTTGTGCACAATTTGTCATTCAAACTTCATTTCAAATGTAGAGGCTGTATATTCCATTTATGAACCACTAATTATTTATTTATTTATTTATTTTTGACTCTTGAATTATCTTTAGATTGTGAGGATTTTCAACGGTCGGGTCATTAGAAAACAAATATCTGTTTTTCCTCTTATATTCTGTAGTGTGTCGGCTCATCTCCCGTGCCTGCCTGCTTGCTATTTGTGTGAATGGGGTGTAATTTCAGCCTGCACACTGTGGACGAGTGTGCACTTTAACGCACTGGGGCAAATCATATGATTAGACTGTTGCCAGGTCTCTTCTCACCTCATCATCAGCCCGTCCATCACTCAACATGATCCATCTTTTAAGCCCTTGGGGTTTGGATGAGCACTGTGTGTCTTTGCTTGGACACCTACAGGATGAGGTTACTGTTTCCTGCCCGGGATCTGACCCCTGCACTGGCATGAGAACCCAGCAGGAACACAACCTCCAAACTAAAACGAATGCTGCATTTTTAATGTAAATTTTAATAGCATTAATATAGTTATAATATAGATTATATAATTCAGCAGGGTAAGAGAGCAAGGAAAGCAGGTGAACATACTGTGCAGTGGATGAATCCCCCTGGCCGAGGTAACCATAGTAAATACATTGAAATCGTCACACTACATTGAAACAAAATGTTAACAAAAGCGAAACACAGTCAGACAAATTTCAATACAAGCTTTAACAGTCACCACAATTTAACCTTTTACCCTCCATTTTCATAAATTGACTCTCCTCCATCTGAAGGGCGACTACAAACCAAACAAACAATCCAAAATCTGTGCTGCAGCTCATGAACTACTCACCACTGCAAACAAGAGACTTTTCCACACACAGTGTCTGCCTCAAGCTTTTGACAAACCCCCTCCAATCTGTTTACTGTCGGACCCAAGGCCAATGTTTGTTTCTGTCCTCTCTTTTCTGAGGAGCCCCGGTCTCTCTGTAGCTATTTTTGCGTTACACGTTGGGTGGGAGGAGAGGACGGCGGGTGGACACCGGACAGGAACAGAAGTGGGGGACAGGACCGAGGGGAGGGGTGGAGACTGAACTGGAGCTGGGGAAGCCATGTCTGTTTCAGGGTGGTACCGTAGTGTGTGTGTGTGTGTGTGTGTGTGTGTGTGTGTGTTTGGGGGGGTGGGGGGGGTGTTTCACCTGCTCTGACAGGCCCGCCAATCAGCTGGAGGGGGCAGTAGTTCTAAGGCAACACTGTAAACAAACAGGCACGCTGCATGGACAGGAGGACCAGGTGTCAGGCCTCTTAGCTCCTGGAAAAGGCTGCACACTCTGTTCTAATATTCATCCCACCTGTAGCTTTTTCTTTACATCTCTCAAGACCTTTCACATGCATTCATCATCTCATCTTCATCATGGGGGAAGTCTCCCTCCTCCCTTTTTCTCTGTAGATTTGGCAGAAACACACTCGCACTCTCAGCACACACTTGCTGTAACAATAGAATAACAAAGCAGCCACACAAACAGGAACACAATCTGCAGATTTAAGATGTATTTTGGATCCTCTGTTATCTGCCATCATCACAGGCCACCTTCAGCTGAGTGCCGAGTCTGAGGAGAGAGCTGGCTTATCATCCCTATAAATAACACTGATCTGATCAGCTCTGTTTCTGACACACATCACAGCACACTCTCAGCAGAAACATCCCTCCTCCTTCCTCAGCTGCCACTCAGGGCTTTTGTCTAAATGAATCTAATACATGTGCATTCTCCATTCTCTTCAGGATTTGTCAACGTGGCTTCCATCTTCCTCCACTGCAATCAGTGTCACCCTCTCACCCCTTTATACTCAGCTCCTCCCTTCCTCACCCCCTGCTTTGCTTCTCCTCAGCTCCTTCTCCCTGCTGACGTCACCCCTCCTCAAACACTGGAGTACACCTTCTCTCTCACTGCGAGCTCTTGACCAGTAAAATCTACTCAGCCTGCTCTATCCTGCACACTCTCCCCCCCTCAGGCAGACAGGCATTGATGCAACGCCGCAGACAGCCTCTGTTCAGCACACTCCCTCTCCTCTGTTTACCTGGCTGTGTGAGATTCCGATGCAGCTCCCCATCTTGTATTCCATGTCCTCCTCTGGTGAAGTGACTCTGGCACTACACGGCTGGCAGAGCACCTTTCTGCAGAACTGCATCGTTATCAGTCAGACTCAGCATCGCCAAAGCAGGCAGATCTCTGCTGGAGCTACAGAGAGAGTGTGTGCACGCCTCTGTGTCTGTGTGAGTGTGTGCCTCAGTGACTAACAAACGCTCTGCACTGCATTGCCTGTGGTGCGCCTGTGACATATATTTTCAAGGCATTGTTATATAAAAATCTTCATTACATAAGAAATCCAACCTAATCAAATGAGAGAGGAAAAAAAGGGAGCTGGGACTCAGACCACTGCACGGCTGAGCAGACTGAAGCAGCGCTGCGGAGGGAAGAAATGCTTGGAGAGAGAGAGAGAGGAAGAGATGGGAGGCAGCAGAGAGGGTGCCTGTGTCTTTAAAAGACCAAGGAGACAGTGAGGATGGAGGATGGTGGTACATCGTCATGATGAGAACACACCAAAATACCAGTGTGTTCATCCAACTACATCTGATCAAAGTTCACTCAGACAAAATAGAGCAGAGGGGAAAATTACAACAATGAAACATGATCATGAAATGAAAATGAAACCATGAATAATTTCAAACTCCCCCCCACCTATTTGTCATTACCATTCATGAGCAGAAAAATGACAAAACTGCTGCCAAACAGAAAGCCCAGACCTGAGCAGAACATGCTGCAGTGCATACAGTAACTAGGGTAAAGACACAGAGAGTTTCGAGAACACAAACACACTCATTGTCAAGTCCAGGCTGCAGCTATTTTATGATCATCTACTCTCAAATCAACCTCATGGTTAAAGTTGTGCCTCGCTGTTGCTGTAAGGCAGGGGTTCCCAATTTTTTATGCCCATGGGCCTGTAAAATGACGCAATCTTTACCCACTGTCATCAGTTACATAAAGCTATACATGTTATGACTAGGTCAACCACAGAGCGATTTTTTCCTCTCCTGCTCTATTTGTATCATTCCTGCAATCTGAAGAGGTAAATTGTCAAGTAATTTCTAAGAAAAAAGGAAATGTTAGAGAAACCTTAAAATGATGATCTTCTGTAGAGTACATTTATTTTACCTGCCTTCCTGTCCCGTTCATCATCTCACTGCTCCTCAGTTATCAGACCATTGCTGTAAGATTTTAGTGTGCAATTAAAAATGATTAATCATGACCAATGTAATAAAGTTTCTAACTGTTCTCTTAAAATCCTATGGTGCTTATCAATGAAGTATAGTACCGATTAGAAAAGTCATTCTGTAAGTCATTTACTCAAGTTAAAAGTAGAAATATTATATATTACAGCACTAACTATCTGTCATGAGTCATGAACTTAATATGCACACAGATGCTGTTTGTTCTATGTCTTTCAGCTGAACCATGCATCACTTTTAAATATTGTATTTAATGCACAAGGTCAAGTTAACCCAGTAGTTTGGGTAACTTCGATTACCTACATATGAAACTATTCCAATGACAGCATTCACTCAGTTTCTACTAACAATTAAAAAACACAATAGGTTAAAGTCAGAATATCAGAAATATAAGCAGTATATCATGTTGAAATTAATCAGTAATATTCAACTCCTGTTATTTATTCATGTTTAAAATAAATTAAAACAGTACCAACTTTCTTTTCTTTGATTTTTATTATTCAAACTTATTAAAAACAGTAGAAAAAAAAATTAAAACAAAATGTGCAATTGAGTAATTATGATCTCAAGGGTGACATACATCAAAAATTCTTTGAAAATTTCTAAGAATTTGTTTTTATTATTTAGAAATGTTAATAAAACAGCGACACACCTAAAAACAATTTTCAGTTTCAGCTAACAGAAAGTGGCGCAGCCCCTCTCTCATTCTGTGTTTGGAGGGTGAATCATTGTGTCTCTGATGTCGAAGGCGTCTATGAGCTCCTGGGAAAGAACAGTTACAAAAATAAAATGACCAAAGAGATAAAACAAAAATATTTATAGCAGATCTTGTATTGTTGCTAGATTAGGATTTCTGTGATCACGCCCAAACTTGCTAACCTTCCATGTCTTTGGGCTGATAGAGATGATGCACTGTTTCCGGGTGCATGATCCTCCAGCCTCCACCTCCCCCTCCTCTACAGGTGCTGAGACACAAACACACACAACAATTTACATGGAGACATTTTCCTTGTTATTCCCCAGCCAGAATAATTCACCTAAATGTTACATCTTCTCACCTATACAAGGCAGTTTCGCATTATCCAAGTACATCCGTGCCAAACCATCCTAAAACACAAAGACAATGTTGTCATACCTGCTCACAGCCACCAGAGGGCAGACAAGCTCAGTTTAAACAAACTGCAGAGGCAGCTCACCCTGATTAGAAAAGACGTGTGGAAAATGTTCTCTACTGTCCGGGAAAACGAGGTGGGGTCGATGACAAACTCGTAATACGATATCGGTGATGTTGCTGAAGTAGAAAACAGAGACACATGAGCAAATAATAATAATAATAATAATAATTATAATAACAACACAATTATGACATGTTCATGTCTGTCAGGTCAGCTTTAAACTCACGATCATCTTGGTAATAACTCTTCAGGTATCCTAGGATCCTTTCCACCTCTTTCTCCGTCGCTTCTTGATGGGACTCTTCCATTTTCTTCAGCTGACAGACAACATGAGCATGATGCAGTATGTAAGTGTATCTTAGATTAGACTTTGCTCACCTTCATAACTGTTTGCTAAGTCACAGTCACATGCATGGTAGTGTAAGTTTAGGTACCTGAGTGGGCATTATCCTCTTGGCTTCCTTGCTGGGTGCTTTCCTTTGTCGTTCAATCCTTTGCTTTGGAGGAGGCGGCTCTGCATGGAACGAGCCCATCCTGATCAAAATAAATCAGAGACAGAAATTACTGCCGAGGGACAGCGAAGCAGGGAAGATGCAATAATTTAGCTAAAAATAATAATAGTAATAATAAAACCTGTTACAGATTAAGAGTTTTTAATTTTAAGTTTTATGTGAACTCACTCTTGAGATTCTTAACTGTGGAATTTGATTAACAAACAATATGCTGTTTTTTCTTGGAGACATCATGACACCAACATCTTAAGTGGCTGTGCCTACAACGTGCTGAGACACTCACATGTAATGGAAGGAGGGTGCCGTCCTGAAGCAGCACTCTGCCCTCCTGGCCACTCTGTGCCAGGCATCCTGGGGCAGGTAGCCGTCAACGCCGTTCTGCTCGTCCTCCCCGTCTTCTAGTCGGTTGAGACCCATGAAGGACAACTGTCCAAGAGAAGCAGAGACATCTTCACATGCTGGCCTGGTGCTTGTATTACAAATGCACTCTAATTTTTTATTACATTGTATAATATGATAAAGACAAATCTGGTTATATAAACAGCCAACAAAAATCTAATTTAAGAGATACAGTAACTATGAAACAAAGCCTATACTCTAAGATATCTTAAATTATTATTCAGGAAATTGACATTAAAGCAATTCTTTTAAGTAATAAGATGGCCCAAGGCCCAAGTTAGAACAAAGAGATACCTTCTAATGATACAGTGCTGATGCCATATTTTTTATTTTGGTGTTTTTAGCTACAATATTATAACATTGTATGACTCTTGTTTATTTAAGAGAATATCTCTGCCTGTTATACTGTTTGCACATTGATGGTCCTTGGTTTAGATAAAAATACAGGATAAGAGTAACAATCACTGTGAAGCTATTATATTAGTTTGGATATTATACACTCTAAGCTGTTATGACTTGGTTGTCTTCATTCCAGTTACAGGACCCCTTCCCCAGTCACTGGGCCACCTCAATAGAGCATGTTTGTGTGCTAATGTGAAACATTTTACGCACATGGACATAATGTGTATACACGATAAATATACTCACAAGATGTTCAGCGAAAGCGGTGGGATCGAAAGCGGTGCCCTCGGCAAACAGTTGGCTCGCTTTCTCCTTTCCCAGGTCTGTGGCCACAACCAGAAGCTGAGCGTCCAGAGCTGCTTCCCTCGCCTGCCGAACTGCAAGGGATCACATTGAAATCAAACTGACTCATGTGATTCATGTATGATTTCTTTACTCTGGATACTACGAATACTAAATTACACTATCGATAAATTAACAATTTAAACTTGCAAATAAAAGTCTCTAATAACCTAACTTGCATATCTTTGGACTGTGGGAGGAAAACCAGAGCACCCAGGGGAAACGGAGGCATGGGGAGAACATGCAAATACCCACTCCTAAGAATACTTATTTCAATGGAGATGTTGGTGTTTAGAATCTGCTCTTCTTAAGAAAATATATCTCTATATATCTCTACCTCTATACTATGAATGAAGAACTCTGCGGTCTGTCTATACTTCTTTACAAACATAATCACAGGACTGCAGCCAATATGCAAAATTTCTGTGGTTGCATCACACATGGTCTACCCATTGAAATGTCCTTTCTGAACTCTGAGCATAAGATCAGTATCTGAAATTGGGACAAATCTTCATTATAGGGTCTATAATCAAGAGCTGTCTATATCTTGTTTTTTATGAATACACACAAGTACTATTGAAGTATATGTTTCCATATATTAAGATGCGCATAAGCTGGATCGATTTGGTTGTGTCAAGAACATATTGTGACATGTTTTCTCTTGCTCTTCTGATGTCCTTCTGTATTTTTTTCTTCATTAATATTTATCTTATGAGGATGATTTGTATCAGCTGATCATTTATCACAGGCAGGTCTGTGATCGTTGTTTAATAAGGATGGCACACCCAAATGTGTTTCAGAAAGGTTAAGGAAGGCCTAGAGCTGAAAGGTGTTTATATTCATATTTGCTGCTCTGCACATTAAAAGTGATATTTATTTTTTTTTGCAATATACATACCATCTTTAAAAAGCTTGTTTGCCTGTTCTAAAACTTCTGTGAGTTTGTTGTTGGAGGGACTCAGCATATCTTCTCTATTCTCTGAAAAACACACAAGAAGCACATACATCAGAGACTTGTCAACAAATCGACAACAATAACAACCTCACCCTGCCTGTCCATCTTACTCACGTTGCACGGAGTTGATCAGGTCTCTGTACTTGCTCCGTATTTCTCTCCTGAGGCCCGGGTCATTGTCATCGTCTTGCAGGTCAGCTGGCCCGAAGGTAGAGTCACCGTCGTCCCCATCACTCTGCTGTTGGTCTCCTTTCCTGCGGCCAGCAGAGCCATTCTGCCGGGGAGCCTCCTCGTCACCGCCGCCTCTGGCTCTTTTCATCTTTCTTCAGTGAGTGGATGAGCTGTGTGTGGTGAGAGGGAAACACGCTGACGCAAAACAGGTCCAATATAAACAAGGTCTGTTTCTGTTTGTCAGTGTTATAGCTAATTAACTACCTCCTCAAAACTGTTCTCCAACATAGAGTATAAATACAAGCTGATACTGAATGAAGCTGTCAAGTTGTTGAACGTTATTTTGCATTTTGAAATATTAGCAGCCCGTTTTGTTTAAAATTTAGCCAAAGACGTTAGAAAAGTCAAGCTAAAAATCCGCTACTCTAGCTCATTTACAGGTCAGGGCAAGCGCAAATTGTTGCTCGTGTCTGATTAAGTGAATGTCGAGTAACGGAGTGCGATAAATATAATGCATTAGACTTACTGGTGTCCTGCTGCATATGTGCTAAATGAGAACTAACCACAGCTAAGAACAGCCACTGCAAAACGGTGTTGCTATTTAGCTAGTGTTAACTGTTCAGCTAATGTTACATCAATTCTCAAACCAACAGCTTTGAGGTTACTGCAAATACATAAGTATGCGGCTAACAAACACTGCAAAGCAGCTAGGCTATCTAAACAGAATAGACAAAATATAACAAACCAGAAAAACCAGAAGCAAACGTCTGCGGGTCCGGCAGCTAACACAGAAACGGAGGTACTGAACAGTTTACCATCTCGTTTCTGTTGCCTGCATCCTTGGTCCGAGCTAAACCTAGCTGCTGTTAGCTAGCAAAATCAGTTGTGTTAGTAACCTAACCGAGCGTTAAGACTTTTTACGAACGTGTCATAGCAAAGGCCACGTTAAAGGAAACTCACAGTACGCTCCGATTGTTGTTCTACTAAGTCTAAGCATTTTCTTCAAGTAACTTTAACGTACCTGCTTCACACACAAACACAAGGCGCCAGGAGGATTTCATTTATGTTGAAGTGTTGAAAACGAAGTTAGTTTTGTATTGGTACGTTCTTTTGGAAGAGAAAGTAAACTGACACTGAAAGTTCCACTGAGCTGTAATAGTAATAATTGTAATAATAACAACAACAGCAATTCTACAACTACTGATAACAACAACAATAATAATAGTAGGAGTAGTTGTTATTGTCATTATTGTTATTATTGTTGTTGTTGTTGTTGTTGTTGTTCATTATTATTATATACTTTAAAAAACAAGTTACTTACGCACACAAACATACATAAAAAAACAAAATGCATACATAAAACGAATATTGAAATATTACAGAAGTATGAATTCAACATAAGCAAAGAGAAACAAGGAATAAAGAACAGAGTACTTGTTTGATGAACACTGTCATTATA
The DNA here is from genome assembly GCF_002814215.2 of Seriola lalandi dorsalis. Lineage (NCBI taxonomy): Eukaryota > Metazoa > Chordata > Actinopteri > Carangiformes > Carangidae > Seriola > Seriola lalandi. The sequence goes on from NW_019525348.1 coordinate 5,301,249, forward strand.
TTGCCACATTTCTAGACAATTAGATAAACGTTTAAAGTAACTACTGTATCAATCGGCAACTGGGAGCCTATAAAACCACTACTGGATGAGAAATAAACATTTTGTTTTGTTTTACTTTCATTTTACTTTCAAGAGAAAAAAAAGTGACATTATTATCTAAAAGGTCACTGTTAAATGAAATGTATATCAGATAATAATATAAGATGTCCTGAACCTCAATAAAAAAATGGCAGTATGTGCTACAAAAAATACAGTTTTATATTGTTAAGGTAAGGATATTAACTATGAATATATCACCACAGAAAAGCTAAGCATCCAGTTATTACACTGAATAGATTATTGTAAAAAGTCTATATAGTTTTGTTTAGCTAAGTAGTGTATCATATGCTGCTAATCTGGAATTATTTAATAATGTGTGGTCTTTGTCCTATTATACCAGCTAAACTATAGTTTACAATAAAGTTGGGCATACTTTTGTTTTATTAAAGAGGCTTCTTGGGGCCCTGAGTAGGCTAATACATGTCAGATTAGGGTTAGTGTGCTTTAAAATAAATTTAAAAAAACAAAACAAACAGAACTGTTTACACTCTTAAAATCAAATTTGCAGCATTACTGTACGTTACTGTAAAATGTTGTCAGTCTTTGGAAATAATTAAATCCCTCTGCCTCACAAAACTGCCTTCAAATAATAGCCGATTTATAGGAACCAGCCTAAAATGTTTGCTACATATTATTAGATACTGACAACTGAAATACAAATGATCTAAGAGTAAATATTCAACTGAAGATGTATTGCCTTTTGTACACAGAAAATCGCAACTCACCACATGCATTATTTAGTTATTTGTTTCGTTTTTTATTAATAAGCTTCGAATCTAAATTTCTTCTCTGAACTTCCGTTACAAACGTCTGACGAAGGTGGAACTAACTTCAGCGATGGTCGTCATCCTCAGCCTGTAGGGCGTGTCAGCGGCGGACACGATCATCCCACAGGTAGAGGGCGCGCTAAAGACTGTTTGAAAGTATATGACGTGGGAGAGCCGCTCTGTAGTTTATATTCGTTGTTTTGTTGTCATGGTAATCAGAAGCGCCCCCCCCCCCCCCGTCAATACCAGCTGTTTTGATTCGTTTTTATCGGCACACGGTTAAAATGGTTAATGTTGTTTTGTAGTTTATTTTTGTTTGTTTTGTTTTCCACGTTTTTATTTTATTTTGTTTTTTTATTGAGGGCAGTTAAAACATGATTACTTGAAAGTATAACACAACTTTTCACACCCAGACAGAGATTATTTCATTTAAAAAATTGCATTAAAGTTATAAAGTTAAAGATTAACATAGTAAAAATTGCTGAACTTTCCCCTTTTAGTGGGGTCTCATTTGTTTTAGGTTTCCTGTTTATGTAGCCTATCATCATATGATTTATTACCCATCTTATTATACGTATTTGTTATTTTACGCATTATAATATGCTACATGTAGAGCTGCTCCAATGGCAAAGTTACTTATAAAAGTAGGCTATAATAATTATATAAGTATAGTATAGTATAGTATAATTCATATTTAGCTACAAGTACAAATGAGGTCAGTCAGTTGTTCGGATTCTACGTTGCTATAAATTCTTTCACGTTGTCTCAAGTTGGTATAAATATAATAATAATATTAAAGGACACGTTTCAAGTCTGGGTTTCCCTGTCTGTCACAGCTGAGACGCAGCTTTAATCCCCTCATGACCTCTCTGTGCTGGAAAGCTGAAGGACTGCGCAGGAGCTCGGGAGCTGGAGAAAGTTTGAGCACCTGAATTCTACAGGTTATTGAACCGGTGTTTGATCATGGCGGAGCCGAGGACCACCCCCCCTGTGGTCCGTTTGGACCTGAACAACTTTGACCTGGCCCAAGCAGAGAGGAGTCGGTATGTGTTAACCAGTCCGCGCTCCCTGGAGTCCTGTGCGCGGCTCGGTATCAAACCTGTTCAACTTCTGATTAAATCACTAAACGAGTTGATTGCTGAGCAGAAGGACTCGCCCTTTGAGGCGGTGAGAGTTATGCATGAATCCTACGAAAGGGAGAGAATGAAGCTTCTACAAATGTGCCGAGAGGAAAGGGAGAGGATTATCCAGGTGACAGGGGACAGGTGGCCAGGCAGAAACAAAGTCTCAGGCCTGGAAGTCAAACTGAAGGATCAATCCGTGCAGAGACAGTACATCCCATATGCAGATCTGTGCCTTCAAGGGAAACCTGTTAGCATGTCCTCCTGTTCTGCTGCTAGTCACAGAGACCCAGACAGGAGCACGGTCTGCAGCTTCAGTCTGGGAGAGCTCACACACTCTTCAGCTACTGAGAGGAAACTGGACAAGCTCACCAAGGACATCAAGAAGGAGATGTGTGTCACAGTGTCAGAGAGAGACCGCAAGATAGCAGCTCTCATGCTCGTGAAGCACCAGGAGGAGCAGACTCGCCTCAAGCTCTGTCAGCAGGAGGAAGAGCAACGAGAGGAGGCCCGAAAACAGGAAGAGGACCAGCGGGCTCAGGCAGAGAAAAGGAGGAGGAAACGACTGAAACAGAGTATGAAGCACTGGCATGAAGAGCTGGAGGCCCGCAGGAGGCTGAGGGAGCATCAAGAGGAAGAGAAAGTGGGGCAACTCAAGCAGGAGGTGCTGCTGCAAGAAGACCGCTGGAGGAGGCTGAAAGAGGAGGTGGAGGCACAGCGCAGAGAAAAGATGGAAGCTGCACAGAAAGAGGCAGAAGGGCGCAAACGCTACCAGGAGAAGCTGCTGAGAGAGAGGCAGGAGGTGCAGAGAAGGGAGCAAGAGAAGGAGAGAGAGGTAGCAGGGGATAAGGAGCAGAAGGCCAGGAGGAGCAAAGTGCTGCTGGAGAAGAAGGAGAGGAAGAGGCTGCAGGAGGAAAACCACAGGGAGCTTCTGCGACACATCCTGCTGAAACAGCAGGTGGAGCAGCAGGTGGAGGACGAGGAGGCACAGATGAAGAGCACCCTTGAGAAGAAGCTGCAGCACTCCTGTGAGAAGCGTGCCCAGGCTGTAGAGGATCGGATGAGGGAGCTGCATGAGCGGGGGGCCCGGGAGGGGGAGCAGATTCAGAGAGCGCAGCTGAAGGCCGAGCTGCAGAGCGTCCAGCAGCTCACACACAAACAGATGCTGGTCCAGCTGAGCCAGCGTCGCATGGAGAGAGCCGCCCTGAACGCCTCGGCCCAGCTCAGGAACAGGGTTCAGCGGACACATCAACGCAACACACACAGGCAGATCTGCCACCAGAGGCTCAGAGAGAGGATGCAGAGAGAGGAGGAAGAATTGAGGAAGGTCCGAGAGAGCTGCATCTTCCTGAAGGAGTGGAGGAGGGAGAGGCTGCGGAGACAGCGAGAGAGAATACAGGAGGAGGCGCAGACGCTGGCTCGGGCCTCCTTTCACATGAGGGAGCGAGTGAGACAGCAGATACACAGACGGACCTTTGATCAGATGGCTCTGGAGGCTCAGCTGGCTGCCTCCATGATCCGCATGAAACTATGAAAGATTTCCTCCCATTCTGACTTCAGAAAGACTTAAAGCATCACATCACATCAGCAGGCAAAAACTGTGAGAAGGATGTGCCATACGAGTTAATTTGTTATAACCGGGGTCCTATGAATAAATGTTGGGGCCCCGAGCTGCACAGGGGGCTCTGCAACATGCTGTGGATCATTATCGTGTCAGAGCTGTTTTCACAGGGCTCAACATCTCTAGCTCAATGAGGGACGTGCAGAATAACAGCAGTGATTTTAGGAGTGTAATGACTCACAAAATCAGTGCGATTGTGCCTTATATTTTCCATTAACTGCCGTTCGTATTGAGTGACCCAACATGACACTGTGCAGTATTACAGTCCTATCTTACAGGTGAGATGTGGTTTATTAGGTCAACAGGTAGTCAGGGGGGAAAGGTCGAGTTTTTAGCCTGTGGAAAGCTGAGCAGTGCAGGTGAAGCCTCCAGACCAGAGAGCGAGGGGTTAAGTTGTGGTCTGTAGCCATTGGGGTGCTTGTGGGCTGACATCAGTGTTTTGAGTTTGATATAACAGCCATTAGCAGCCAGTGGAGTGCAGATAAGAGAGCAGGGCCTATGGAAGAATTTCGGGAGGTTGAAGATGAGCCAAGCTGCAGCGCTGTGGACGAGCTGCGGGTGTAAGAGGCCACAACACTGGTTAATGTTCAGCTCCTCACCATTGTGCTGACTTGTGTCAGTGTCCATTCATATCACGTCTCACTAGAAGCTTTTTAAAACAAACTTTGCATATGAATCTGGATGGATTTGTAGTAGAATGATATTTGTAAATGTAGAATATAAACAGCTGTTACTGCTTCAGCACCTGATTTCAAATCTCTTCTGTTCTGGACCATGACAAATGGAGAGAAATTAAATTAAGCATTAGTGGTGTGATGATGTATAGAATAGATGATGTTTTATGTATATTTCTTTATTTCTTATAACTTAATAGTATTTAATAAATTAAACTTCAAAGTGCAAAACGTCTTAATCTTGACATTTTGTTTCTGTGTCTGTATTTAACTCTGATGGATCTTCTAAGTCCTGCTAGGCAAGTGGTTGATAAAAGGCAGGTGCAACATGACACTTCACCATTAAATATGGATTAGCATCAGATAGTTTACGTCTGCATCAAAAAATGTGTTGTGACCACAACATTAAGCAAACAGCCATCAGAACATGAGCAGACATGTTTTTATTTCATATAAACATTCGCATTCACTAAAGAACGAACAGACAGGAATCATCAAAATGTAGATTACCCTAATTTTTGAAATGACAAAAATTCAGTGAGACATTTGTGATTGGAGGAACCCGCTTGATCATCCCAGTTATGTACAGTACTTGTTTCTGTCTGACTCACATAACATCTAACAGATGTAAAGAGCTGCTGGATTCTTACAGATCTTCCACCACACACCCGAGAGGCTTCGTCAGTTGTACTGGTAAAAAGTCTCACCTGCGAACCTATAAAACCAGTCATACACAAATATTTCACATCCTCTCTCTAGGTAATTTGTTCTATTGCACATTAATAAGCTGAAAGTCTGGACCCGTTTTCAAGCTCCTGACTATACAAAAAAAATGCATGACCTAGATCTCTTATTGTTTGAATAACCTGTTCCTGTAAATCTATCCAGTTACAGGGATTTCACCGCTGTCCATGCCAAACTCTGCTGAGGACAATAAATTAGCTATCAGATTCTTACCTCCTGCCAAGCTCTTTTAATACACTAACGATAGTTAGATTCAAAGGAAGTTTCACTGAAAACACACCACGCTAACTGCTCTTCCAAGGCTTTTTTTTGTTCTCTCCAAACATTGTGCCATACAAGTAGTTTACACTGTAGAGTGTATTATACAGGTGCTCACAGTTGTCCTTTCAGGTGTGGTGGCACCGTGATCTTTGCACAGTTATTTAACTTCCCTGACGTTCCTCTCTCAGTCGTCATGCAGGCCGAGAGCCAGCACCATCGGGAGCCCGACCCCGAGGATGAGAGTGAGGCTCTCCAGGAGCCCCAGGTGTCGCTGCTGGTGGGTCTCAGCTCCAGTGTGCTGCTGGAGGTCAGAGGATGGCTGGCCTGGTCTGCTGCTGCTGCTGCTGCTGCTGCTGCTGCTGATCTCTGGGAGAACGTGCACTGTGGCCACGTAGAGGAAAGTCCCAGCTGAGAAGAGCATCCCCACACCTGTTGCACTGAGCTGGTTCTGAGATGAGCTGCCGGACTGCAGATACAAACACATCAAATCAAATAACACCAAACAAACCATTGGACTGAAACTGTATAATACTTAGCTGCTCTCTTACTGCATGTAATATGAAGTAAGTGGTGATGGCAACAACAGGTGATGCGGCTGAAAAGGCCAGCAAATGTCCCTGAATGTACTTCTTTTCAAGGCCTGCATGCATCAGAAAGGAGACCAAACCGAAAGCTGCAGGCGCCTAGGAGAAAAGACGTTTGTCAGCTCTGCTACATTTTGTTTGTGAGCAGTATTGCTGGATGTTTCACTGCAGCGTTCTCTCAGGGAAACTCACCTTGTGTAGAATCACAGCAAAAAATACTATGACTTGCACTGTCACTTGACCCGTGGCCACAGCAGCACCCAGAGCAAAGCCATCAGCTATATGTAAATGAAAACATTGTTAGTGGTCACAACAATCTGCTTCCTCCATGGGTGTCTGTGCCTCCAAAAGCCTCCAAGCTACGATTTCAACTCAAATCATGTCACTGGAAACATAAAAGACTCAAACAGTGAAGGAATCACATGCTGAGTCACATGAGGACTTTAACAAACTCCACTGCTTTGTTGGGAATTTTCCATGCTTGTGGCATGGCATTCCTTGAAACATTTTGTTTACCTGGGAAAATACAAGTCTATAAAAATGTAAAGTAAATATTTTGCTGTATAAATACCTGCAGCGTGTATAACCAGTCCCAAAGTGGCTGTGATGCCCGCACTGTTCGGCAAACGAGTCGTTTGGTCTGAAATGAGACATTGCACATGTTGTGGTGATAACGAAACACTACCAGTGAAAAGCTTCAGAACACCCACATTTTTCCAGTTTGTATAGGAATTTAAACAGTTCAAGTCCAGTGAATAACGTTAAATGGTGCAAAGGTAAACTGTTAGCTAAAAAGATAAAAAATATATAAAGAGGTTTAGGTCCCACAAAACTGAAAAATGTTTTCCAGGGATTAAGACATTGGTTTATTTACAGCTTTCCTGCAGCAATGGAGGCAAATGAGGCCTTGAAATGAATGCTAGGTACACAGGTTGATGACCTCATCAAAATCTTTATCCTTCTCTTGTTGCGTGCTTTAATTTCAGAAACACTCACACATTAGTAACAACTGGAAAGATGGAGGTGGTCTACATGTGGAGTTGACATTCTGCAAAAATGAAGCTGGTACTAGAGTTCTGCCAACTTGCCATGCATGGAGATGTAACTTCCGATCTGATCCACCACAAACATGAATGTGAAGCCGAAGGTTAAAGCCACTCCGATGAAGAAGCGGGATGGAAGGCCTCTCTCTGTGGAGGTTGCATTTTTCTCACTGCCATTCAGACCAGGCGGCACATCGGAGTTGGAGGATGCTGCAGAAAGAAGATGAAGGACAGGGTGAGCTATTTGATCTCACCCCACATAAAAGAGTACAAGGTAGAGAGGCATGCATTTAAATGAGTGAGCCCCTTTGATCCCCATACGCCTCATCACTCTTTTCAAAGGGTTACAATCAAACACGGATGTAAATGTTGTGGATGAGGATGGCGTGGATTGATCAGTTGGCAAGACGACCAAGGAAAGGGGCTGCCGGGTCCTGGTTCAGCTCATGTTCATGTTTGTATTTGCTCACCTCTCCATGACTCCTCCAGTAAGCCCACTCCCTCTGGGATGGTGATAGCCAGCGCGGTCCCACACAGGAGTCCTGCCCCCAGGATGGAGACAAACTGCAGGCTTTTCTAGAGAATTCACACATGACTCCAGCTGATCAGAGTGAACCAGTGATTTATTTCACAGACAAAACCGTTTCTCAGATTTCCAGGAAAAGAGGCAAATGTCATCTATGTGGTATTTTATGTTCTATGCTGCTATCCTGGCCAGGTCTCTCTTTTTTTTTTTTATCTCAATGGAACTTCCTGGTAAAAATAAAGGAAAAACAAATGTATATTCTTTTATATAAATAATAATATTCTGCGGTGTATCGGGGGCCACACATGAAGATCAACACTGCAGATTAAAATAAAGTTTGATGCCTCCAGTCACTGTGACATCGAGACTGAATCATTTCAGGACCGTTTCCACAAGGAGGAGTTGAAATGAAAGAAAGCAGACTCTTACCTCAGACAGTCTGAACAACAGTGGGATGAATCCGAGTAAAAAACAACCAACAAACATCGCAACCGATATAAAAGTAACAGCCAGCCCTCCGTCCATGACGACGACTTCTGTTTTTAACACAAGTGGTGACTCGGTTTGCCGATGTGCTACATGTTAGTGTTGTATCCTGCTGAAATCTGACAGTCTGCTCTCATGGACACTGTGGGTTTTATGTGTTGGATTATAGACGAGATAAGAGCCATTCTGCCTTTCCACGTCGCACCTCGCTCTCTCGGCTCTTCTGCACCACAGCTGCACTTCCCTCCCAAGCAGCACCCAGTGTCCGACACCGAGAACTGCATCCCCGCCCCTGCCAGCCTCCGGCCCTCCAATCATCTACCTCCGATCTGCAGCACCAAGTAAACCCAGACCAAGTAAGGCTGCAGCTGCACAACCTCTGGGTGTACTGAACTCAACAGTACAAGCTTTTACTCCATATATTCATTTCACTTTTCGTGTGTGGGAAGGAAAATGTGTTGTTGCTGTTGAATTGAAACTCTTCAAGTGGACAGACTTGATTAAATACAGATTTATTGTTCAAAGAGCTGGGGGGAAGCAGATATACAGTATATATGTATATACATATATATATCTGTTGTACAGACGGCCCTTTGAAAAGGATGAAAAAATGAGACAGTCAAATGCTGAGATCTGCTATTGTTACTCTTCCTATCTAGAAAAATGTAAAACTAAAAAAAGCAAAGCTCACAAAAACACATTCTAGCTGTGCAGTTTTGAGACACAGAAACGTTTTACTGCCCATTTTTAACACAAAGTAGAAACAAGCTGATAACTTCTATTAATAGTCTTTGACTGTTGGTGACAAAAAACAATGCATCTATTTCCAGTTAGTCCCGCTGTCTATACAGATCTTATGAAGATAATATAAAATCCATCATGAGGATCGTAACTAGCAAAAGACTGCTACCTGGAAATCATTGCAACCATCAGACTGACAAATGAAGATCTGTACTCAAATGAAAAGCCATAACATGGGACAGGACACCAGTTAGTTTTGTTGTAGTATAAAACAAGTTCTGGTTATCTTAGTGAACCGTCCTTTCGAAGCTGTTTAAATACAGCCATCACACTTTTATTACTTTAGCCACTTTCAACTTACCAAAAAAGTTGTGGAATTAACGTACATTCAGTGTTTTAAAAACTGAAGTTGTTAGACAAGATGAGATTTTTAAGCATCTCCCTCGGAGCTGGACAGTATGTGTTATTTTGACAGAACACATTCAGAGATTTCAAGATATCTCAGAGGTATAAAAATGAAGAGGTATAAAAAATAAAATCACCTTATCATGACCAGAAGAGCACCAGAGTCAATGGTGTCTGACAATTCTCTTGTTTTTACCACAATAATATACCCATATGTAGTGCTAAAATACCCATGGACAAATTATGGAAACAGTTTAGGTTCACCGTTGTCGTTGTCACACCCATATGGGGTGTGCCCTTCTCTGTCAGTCATATAAGTGAAAGTAAGATTAGTGCACATTTCCCACAATGGCTCTCTGAGCAGCTGGATAATACATTTTTTTAATATTATGGACCAATGATAATAATTGGCCCATAGTGACAGACTGTAGTGGTTCTTTGTCTGCAGCACTTTGCCTTTCTTTTTCAACAATCGTCTTTATGTTTAATGGGGCAGCTCACAGTGTACAGAAAAAAGAGGCTTCTTAAATCCTGAGTAAGGTAATAACTGCATGGGCACTGTGTTTCACATGAGAATTTGTTACTTGGTGTTTGCTCTGTTAAAGCAGATATTTGTGTCTGAATGTTGTTGAACCTGAAAAGAAGCTGCTTCACATGGCTGAGGCAGATCAGGAAAATGTTGTAGTGCATCCCTATTTCTCTGCCAGAGGCCTTACAGAGCTGGTCGGTGGATCTGCAAATGGAATGTACAATTGTGGGGGGATATGTAAGTACTTCATAAAAACAACATAATGAATATATTTTCTATTTTGTTATCAATGGGTGATTGGGAGTGGGGGTGGCGACAGTGTTCAATATCATACAGTTAAGGTTTGAACATGAGTATGACAATAAATAGAACTGGACCACTGGTGTAACTGCTAAACTTTCTTGTGTGGTCTTGCCCAAGATTTGATATGTTATCCCAAAAACTGCGCAGCTGAGTTCACCAATCTAAAACTCAGCACTGAGTACTGGCAAAATGGGAAAACGTAACAATGCTCAATGACAGCTGGAACTTACAGTATGCTACCTACACCATGACGCATCTACACAAAACATTGAAGAGGACCTGACAGAGGGCTGAGTGGTAAGATATGGATTACCTCATTCATAAAACTAGCAGTAGCCACCTAAACTGAATGCTAATTCGAAAATCTCTACATACATATGTAAACATGGGAAAAAAAGATAACAATGAGAACAACATATAAAGAGAACTAGTCACAATGAGTATCTCTGAAACCGACTCAGAAAACCCCCCCAAAAGGCCTTTCTCTCCATCCTCTGAGCCACACAAAAGAATCAGCAGGGTCTTGGCCTCCTGTCCTTCTGCAGCAGCCGTGCAAGGATTGTCCCCTAATGGGGGCAGCATCAGTAGCAGCAGTCCTACAGCAGTACCAACAAAGGCTCAGGGACTGAATGCCAAAAATTATCATTATCAATGTAGTGTACCAAGAGATGAATTAGCCTCTTCCACAGTTTAGGGATGTATCAAGCTTATTAACATTTAAAATTCCATGCCTACAAATAAATACCATGTCAAACAAGGTTATTTCACAAATCTAGAGTTTTGTAGCAGTAGTGTCAAAGCGTCCAGGAGTGTTAGTAGCAATGATTTTTTTTCTTTTTTTTGTTTTTTTCTGAAAGGCTTCTATGGAATTGGAAGAAGTTTTGAGACCACCATATCTGCACAGAACAAGCTACCTGCTCGTGTGGAAAACTCTTCTCTTGCTCTCCTCTCTTATAAGCTGCTTATTCAGGGGAAGCATCTAGTGCAGACAATTAGAGATACTGGCAAAAGGATTATGGGAAAATCCCTCCACCCTTTGCAATTGAAGGCATGCTGTACTACAGTACCATGGTGAAACTCGAGCTTATCGGACAGGTCCTCTCTTTGAAGTGCAATATGTTAAGGAAATACAGACAGAATACTCCCCTTACATGACAAGGCAAAAATATTCATTTGTGCATTAGTGTCTTTCTTTCACGGGTCCATGTGTAGTGTTTCAGGATGTGCCTCAGCTACATCGGAGCAGAAAGACGTTGCTGCCCTTACACTGTCAAGAGTACATCCCTTCTGCAGGTGCACAGAAGATGTGGTTTGATGAGACCCAGTGTAGGAAACGCAAGAGTCCTTGAGCAACAATCCATTAAATCCTTAGTAGACAGTGTGCTTATGTTAGTGTGAAGTCCCTCGATGGAGGTTGAGATGCTTTGGAGAACTGTTGGTTCAGTTCCTAGTTTAATTCACATGTTCAGTGCACTCCTCAAGTTAACTTAGGGGATTTTTTAAAGTCCGGACAGTATCACTGATGCACTTCATTATCAATGAGGCTGTCCTCACCAGACTGGAAGTCCTCATTCAGGCCATTTTCAACATTGATTATTTCCTCGTCCTGCGAGGACCCCTGGCCATCGTCCTCGCCACTGCCTGAGCCAGCCTCCTCTGAATTTGGGTCTTGAAGTACCTGAGCAATGTACATTTGCTGTAGGGGAGAAAATGAAATAAAACACAATGTTAAAGTCTGAATGCAAGTTCATATTACAAAAAAGGTTGTTTATCTCTTTGTTCTGTCAAATCTTTGGTCTTAGTAGAGTTTTTGTGTTCTTGTGTACATATGGAACATCTGATTGACTTTGTACTTCATGCCTTGTGACATAGCTCAAGTCAAAACTTTGGATAAATTAAGTCACTTTTGCATAGGAACTAAAAGTGTGTAACCCATGTTTTCCTTTCTTTTTGACCCCATGGTCATCCCCCCCATGGCCATGTTTCTTTTCACTGTTTGATGCTGAGGCACATGCTGATATTATATAAACATGACTGAATACATACTGCTGCCCTGTTAGCGGCAGAAGCGCACACTGGACGTCCATTCTCCAATCCATCAATCTCCTGGGTGTCAATCTGAGACAGAAAACACACATTTAACACAAGCAGCTGAATATAAAGCCTGTGTGAAATACTGGCATTAAGAATTCAGAAAACAAAAAGTGATGAATACTTGATTACCTTGTAGTTGTGAGCACTGAGATATTTAAAATGTCCAAAGCAGACGTGAGAGAGGCAGACAATGATTGTGATGATCAAAACTACGAACGTGAACATGGACGTTGCGGCTGAAAACCCTGGGGGAAAAAAAGTGGAGGGACACTTGTTTAACATGTGGTTTATGTCGGAGTGGCTTGTATACTGTAAATAAATGTGGGCATGTGTTAGGACAGTAGTGGCCTGCAGATGGAGTCCTCTTCTTACCCGAGCGAACAGTGGAGAAGAACAGAAGCCAAAAGAGACAGAGAATAGGAGCAGCCACCACTTGGTTGACAGCTCCAGAATGGATCTTCTTGTCCAGTTTGGATGGCAGATAGGCGTAGTACATGTTGTACCTGTCTGCTAGGTGTTTCAGCAGCATGTACATCAGCCCTGCACAGACACAGGACAATCAGTGGAAGTAATCCAATTAGGCCTGCTGATAAGCTTCCGTATAAAGAACAGAACCACTCTATACTGCCTGCCCTCTGTATGTTCCTCCTGCAGTCATTTAATCAGCGCACTATCAAGATGTGAAACAGCAGTAACCCAGCAGGGATACTAAATGGTAGCACTCACCAAAAGGGACGATGATTGGGCAGGTGATGCTATAGGTCATAACCACAGTGAAGACACACATCATCCAAGCATAAGCTGCCCCGAACTGGAACTCATAGGCTTGGTGCTATGGAGACACGATGACAAGATATTAAAGAAAATTCTAAATCTATTGATTAACATAGTAAAAAACAAGTCCACCTTAAAATCATAGCAGAGATTCTCATTTATTATGTATTGTATGACATTAAAGTCTTGGCTTTGTGATTTTATCTGCTTAATTGTCATGTTCATATACACAACAACGAAACCATTACTTTCTCATTCAGTTTCAGAGTAGATGTTCATGTAAGAGATCACTTATTCTGCTATTAAGTTTTGAACTAATGTGTTTCACATGGACCCATGAATAATTTGAACTTGGCAAAGAACAAGGACTAACCCTTTTGACGTTCCTCCGCTCAGCTGCAGAGCGAGCCAGGCAGAGGCGGATCATGTACATGAGCAGACCCGGGATCCTCAGCAGGTCCATGGCATTTCCAATGAATGCAGACGCAATGACATAGTTCACAAAGAAGGCTCCATTGTCAGGAAGGAACACACACCTAAAGAGCAAAGAAAAAGGTCTATATCACTAGAGACTGAAAAGGACAGGCTCAAACTGAAGTAAACACATTACTGCAGAAACTAATTTAATTCCACATTAAATTAACTATATGAGACCTAGCTGCGGTATTTCTAAATGAGTTGATTATAATAATGTCCCAAACAAACTGGACTTTAAATGCTGTATATTTACAGCCTGTTCTGCTTTGTGCTAAGTGCTATGGAGTTGTATTCAACATCCATAAAAATCTGCTACTTACTCAAATCTCACTTTAGCATCTGCCAAGAATCTTTTGTCAAACAGCCAGCGGAAGAAAACATCCAAACTGCAAGGATACAAGAAAAGAGAGGAATCACCTAATATATTTAGGGTGACGAAAATGAAGTGATGTATACATTTACATTTAATTGTATTGAAAGTAATATTTAAAAAATGTGCTATACCTGCTGAGTCCTAGGGAGGGCAGCAACAGGACCATGAAGATCAAGAAAGTATAACACTTATGCATTGTGGTCCTGTTCTCTCCTGAGCTATAAGACCAAATGAAATTTACACATTACAACAGACACAACACACTCGAACAACCTCAACATCAAATGGGAATAAAGACAATAGGACTCTCTAAAGTGACTGACTGATTGCAGAAAGTGTGACTCATACCGGGTCCAGTGGGCTTCGAAGAAGGCAGAGTAGTAGACAATAGTAGGAAGTAAGGCAGAAAAGGACCACAGAAGGAGGGTGGGGAAGAACTGGGTGATGATTGGATTCTGGAGGACAGATCAGAAAGACATGGACATGTTGTGTCAAGAAACAAGAGTGGTGAATTCCTGCTGACTTGTGACAGCTCTGACTTAAATGCTGTTAGAGCTTATTTTGTTCTTCTCCTTCAGTGTCTCTTGAAATAATTCCTCTGTTTCATTATGGTAATGACAGAGATGCCTGAACTGAACTTTGAACACTCACATTGAGGTACTCCACTGGTTTGGTAACATTGAACTTGTCCATGGTGGAGATGATGATGGCTGGGGTGGTGAGGAAGAACAGGAGGATGAACAGGACACAGTTGATGATCAAGCAGCGGATCCACCAGGAAAATCCTCCCACTGACAGATGCTCCCTGTGGGATAAAGGTTATGTAGCGGTTAGACTGACACTGGGTGATGACCCACAGTTATGGATACAGCTGGCCAGTAAACTGATACTGCAGCTCAAAAACCGTTTTTTCATCTGGTGTGAGAAAATCTCTTCAAAGTGAACTGAAGTTCAATTATAACTCAACGTGATATTAAGAACGTAGTAAAGAAAATGTGACTTGAATGTGTTCTTACCAGTAGACATTTTGTGGATCAGGGGCGTAGCTGACAGTCCAGTTGTGTGTGTGCAGTTTGGTGCTGAACTGAGAGCTCTTGGGCTCCCGACGACAGTGACAACCCTGACACTTGCAAGCATTAAAGTCCTTCAAAATTCTGAGAACAGATATCAACGCAAACGACACATGTTGAGGTGGGTCAAGAGGAATGTAATATGTCAATTTAAAAATAATACCACGGACACACATTCACTTATTTTACCATGTGTAAATGAACTTACATGGCAGTAATGGACTCATTCTGAAAGGTGACAAAGGCCATTCCTAAAGGTTTCCTGTTGACCTTCTCTCTCTCTTTCCTGTAGTCCTCTTTCAGCTGTCCATCCAGCTTGGTGTAGTAACCCACTGCCTCCTCCTGTGAAGGACATTAACATTTAATCATTCTGTGATGTTTGTTTTTATTTTACTTTATCCTCATTGCCATCACCTTAGATTACAGTTATAGTGAATATCAGTTAATACACAGGGTTAGTATAATGATATATATATATATATATATATATATATACACATATATATAATTTAACCAGTGGTGGAGACAATTGACCAACATTTATTTTTAAATTGAACAAAAGGCAGTCTGTATTTTGGAAAATATGGGGTCCCTACATGAATACAATACTGAATGGCTAAACAAGGAGAAGTTGACAATGTTAATGTATGTAAGATGTTACCATCAAGGTTTTTGAGAGAGATGGCCTATATTTTATGTCAAACTGAATGATGCTGTTGTTTGCCCAATAGGGTGTTATCAGTATATGGGAGAGATGGCCAGAGTTATTTAAACAGGAATGATAGGAATCTAACAGCTTACATGTTATTAGTACTGGAGGTGTGAGTAGAACCCATAAGCTTAGTTGTACTTGCCCTGGCTGTCACTATCTGCTACTAACATTTTGATATAGGAGTAATAATTATATTTACCACTTATATTAATGTTACAGTTGTTCATAGGTAATTACCTTACCCTATGTTTCTTTTTTTTAATACACCCGTAAGCATTGGCATTTTCAAATATATTTACTATTGAAAATATGTTATCTTTGTGGCTATTGTAGGAGCAGTTGTTTTTCCTGCTTAGCCCTGCTTCTCCACAAATCAAAACTCAGCTAGATGTCTTCCTTATCTTGCTGTTAGTATCAGCTTGTAAACAAGTTTTAGGAGTGTGTAATTCTGAGATAAAGTTACGATGTTAGTCTGACCCGCTCGCAGCCTTTGATGACGCAACAGCAGAGGTGTCCACAGGGCTTTGGATTGATCATGGTGGTAATATGCTCCTTGGCCTGAAGGTCAAGGAAGAATTTCTTGTTGCGCTCTGCTTTCTTCCTGCATACAAAACATTAGCTGTGTCAAACTGAAGGAGGACTATTTCAGTGAAACAGGCTCAGGTCCTGGAGCCATTAAGACATCACATTCACACACTAATGGTTGAAACATTGTTACCTTTCAGAGTTAAGATACATCAGCCTGGCCACATCGTAACAGATCCGAGCTTCCAGTACAACACAGTTTTCATATGCATGCCTTTGAGAGAAGGACAGGGAGGGAGAAGGTGAAAGACCGGATACATTTACAGAAGTACAAATGTACAGTGCAATACTTACACATTGTTGACATCAAGGGCAGTGTATTTACAGTAGTTGACATCTCTGTACTGTATTATAATAACATTAGCAAGACCAAAAATGGTGAAGTGGGTGGAAGGGGTGTTGCTCAACCGTGGAGGGGCTTTTGCAGTGGACCAAAGATAAGGTTTTGGTTAACACTATTTGGCCGAGTAGGAGTTGAGCCAAGCACCCCCTCCTCGGTCTCGACACATGACTTGCATAACCCTGCTCATCTGGCTTCTATTATGGACAATTACACATATAGGCCTGTCATTGTCTGATCCCAGCCATAAGGAAGAGGACAAACCAGCTGCTTTTAACAAGAAAAGGCATGGCTCTCATACGCCTTAATACAGTTACTGCACAGCTAAAACCCATGACGACAGTGCGGTGTAACCTTTTTATAAGAAGACAGATTTAAGCATTGAGAGATATTATCTGTGGAGCCAGGACCCCAGTGACAAGTGCTTACTCAAAGTGTTGCTTTATCTCAGTCTCCTCTGCGTATTTGGAGATCCCATTGACAAATAAAGTGCGTTTTACCTGCATGGAAGTAAAGAAAGGGAAGTAATTAGCAACAACATTCAGAACTATGTGTCCAAAAGGAGGATTTTCTGAAAGCATGCCACCCACCAGGTCATCCTCTTTGTAGTGCATCTTGGAGGTGTGCCGTCTCATGCTATACACCGTCAGTAACAGGTAGAGAAATGCAAAGGTGGTGTGTAGCCACAGTAGTGTATTACTGGAGAAATAAAGGGTAAACAGAATTTCATCAGAGGATTAGAAAGTACAACAGAGCAACAGAGTATATGCTAAATAAAGTGAAGGTAAAAGAGCTACTTACTCAGCATTCAAATTTGCTATAGTGGTTCGTCCAAAACTATAGGCATTGTTTTCTGTATAAAAATAATAATAATAATAATATTAATAATAATTCATTGCCACGTATTATATTGTACTGCACTCCAAATAATACAGCAAGGAATGTGGGACATGGTTTATTTTGGTACAGAAGTAAAAGGACATTTTGTTAGAGTAGAGTAATTTCCCCATTAACTACACAAAATGAAAAGTATGCTTTCATAGAAGGCAGAGCAAACTCGTGACAAAAGATAAGAGACGAAGAAAAAAAGACAGGAATAATAAATTCCTGATAAATGATAGAGGCATGATAAATTATGCATTTTAAGGGCAGGTAATTTTATATGGAAGTAAAAAACTCGATTACAGCTGCAGGAAGGAGTTCGGCACCCAGGCTCCATGTTGAACCATTTAGTCACACAGGAAAAAAAAAAGGAAATTGAAAATTCTTTGTATTTGAAAATTGTCAGATTTGTCTGAATCCAAGTATATTTCTTACAACATATTTATTTGGTGTTCTTATTATTTTACAGAATAAAAGCATGGTGCTGTACAGTTGTGTACATAATATAAATATGTAATTTATATATAATATAAATAATATGTTTTTTTGTCTGTTTTTTGTGCTAGAGTAGATGGCAAAGTTTTGTATTATCTGTACATGGGAAGGCAGATTTCTTCATCCGACAGAAAAAGCACAAAGACAGATTAGAAGGAAAGAGGAAGAAGAAAAGAGACCATCAAAAAGAAAATATAAACAAGCTAAAACAAACATACAAGGATCCACTGGTAGTTCATTCAATCAACTCACCAAGCAGGTTTCCCGAGAAGTTAACGGGCAAGATGATGCCCACAGAGAGCACGCCCACCACTACCAGCAGGCCAATGATGTGTCGCTGAAAGGACAAATAATGCACTGCATCCTCACCACACTTCTCCCTTATCTCCTCATCCCTACAGAGAGAACACACCAACAAAGTCACTGATTTAAGGGCAATTCAAAGCAGAAAAAGTGTAATATCCATTTTAATCAGTGTTACACCAATTTCTCTTTTCTTCCAACATGGTGTAAGTAACTTGACTCACTTGATGCGGAAGATAGCAGTTAGCCAGGAGCAGAAACCCTGAGAAAGAAGACAGCAGAGAGCTTAAGGTGCTGTTCCAGTTTTCACATGCAACATACAGTATGTCCTGCACGACAGAACATCTTATTTTATCCTATAAGAACAATAACACACTTACGGTGTCTCTCTGATCAATGTCCACAGAGCTTGAGACTGAGGTGAGCCTTTCATAGCGTTCAGGTGTCTCTGATGTCATGGCAGAGGCCACACTGTGTGTAGAAAACACAACACATTGTATTTGCATGATGTTACACAACTACCAAACATCAGAATGAACCACAAGGGGATGTTAGTTCTTTGCCCTTCATGACAGTGGGATTACCAACAGTATGGAAAGTTGACAAGACAAAACACACACAAACACACGCCCTGAAATGGACTGAAGAGAGTCACCCCTGTTTACCCGGCGTGGGCTCCACACAGGATTTGATTTGGTAAACCAGTCAACCGTAGGAACACTCTCTGCAGCCACATTTCATGCAGCGTTAGGAGTAAGGAGTCTACTTTACACCATCACTGTCAGGGGAAAGGTTGTGATAAAGATAGAAGGTAGCGCTCTAGTCAAAAGAGTATTCACCAAGAAAACAACACAAACCCAGTGGTCATCAAGAGGCAGATTTATGGAGAATGTCCAGCAGAGCCACAGGTTCTCCTGGACATAATACAGCTTCAAGCCCTTATCATTTACTGTATACACATTTGACCTCAGGGAGATCATGTCGGTTCAATTTCTACATAACTGGAAAATATGAAGAGGCCCGTGCTCTGCTGGAATTCGAACATTGGTTCAGTGTTGAACACTACATGAAAGGATGATGTCAGCCAGGGCTCTAAGAGATCTTTACTGGAATGAGGAGAGAACCTGCGGTTCTAAGCCACCATCAGTCCTCCTCTCCCACATTGCTGTGAGGAGGAAGGGCTCATCTCAGCTCTAGTAGACAGGATATACTGTAGGTGCACCATGTAAGGGCCTGTCTATGAACAACCACAGATCAGGGAAGTATTACCTCTCCCTGTAAGCATCCTGTCTGTGCGGCTCATGGGGTGCGCTCAGACAGAAGAAGAAGTCTGTGCTTCATAAAGAGGTCAATACACAGATTAGCACACACAGATCTGATTAGGATAGTGAGAGAGGACAGGGACACCCAACAGCAGAAGTACAAGAGTGGCAATGAGAGGGAGAATAATTAGGAGTCTGGCACTGGGAAACGCCTGGAGAAGGAAGAAAAAAAAAACCCTAAACCATCAAGAGTGAAAAACAGACTGAGAACCATGGTGGCCTGGGCAGAGTGGACAAGAGTTATGAGTTAGCTTAACTACAGAGAGGAAAGGAGAGAAGAAAAAGGCAGTGAGTCTACAATATGGAGATATAACATACTATTCCCGATCATCCAGGCGACTGTACCGTTGATCCATTCGTCTGGTAAAAAGAGAAGCAAAACAAAGCCATTCAGCTCAGTTAAGAGGAAATGGCCCTGTCGGCCAGTACGGGTGCTGTTTCAAAGAAAATCTGGGGAGGCATATTACACTACAGGCATACCAATGAAGGTTTCTGTTCATTCTGGTATACATTATCCTGCCAGATAATTGCATTTATGGCCTATGATTTGATAATAACCCCTTTATTCATTTGAGTTGAGAGTCAAAGCTTATGAAGCTGGAGCCACACACATATCAAAGTTTTATCCCATTTTCAGATGATTAACTGTGTTTCCAAATAAGGAAACATTCACATATCAGAATTTACAAGAATTTAAAAGACAGACAATGATCTCGAGTCAGCACAGGGTCATGAGACAACAAACTACATTTCCTGTGTGTTACAAAAGTGTCCCATGCTGCCACCCCCCTCCCATCCTCCCACCATGCTGCAACCCCACTCTCTGCTCACATGCAGCTGCAAAAATAGTGTAGCTGCAACATCACACAAGCACAGCAGGGGGATGTAGGTGATGGAGCACCGTGTCATGTACTTTTCAGGGTTCACAGTCAAATAGGTCTGTAGCGATGTCTCATCTCCCTCTCTCCCAATTTTGATCAGTCCTTTTGTTTCATCTCATGATGTAGCACTTTAAAACGGAGCAGAAGAATCAGCCCTTGTTAACGGGCTGCTCCCAAAATTTTCTCTTAATTCGATCAGTGTGTAGTCAGTCACAAATTATCCCAATATATCTGGCAGGATATCATCACACATTAGTGGGGAACTACAGTGCATGGGGTTTAGATGCAGACAGTGGTTTTAAAGTGGTCTGGGAAATGGATCTAATGGGGTTTTTATTTATAATTGATAAGTTACTAATCATTCTTCATTTCTTCCTCCATTTCAGACTTATTCCAACAGCAGCCTGGCCTTTCTATTTCAAAGTGAATAAACAATTGTGACAATGCATGAAAATGTCAGTATGCTTTATTGCTATTTAAAGGAAAACTGCTGACGCTGACTTCCTGTCTGGTGCTCCATCTTTGTGATGTCTACTTCTGTTGAAACACACCCACAGAACAAGAATACAGGATTTTTTTCAGTGTTAACTAACATCCAGAATGAACAGCCACCAAGTGCCAGACACTGATAAAACTTATCTTTGGCAGATAAATCAATAAGGGTCAACAGCCACAATGGCTTGTACCTTCTGAGACACTAACATTTGAATGCTGACAAGGCTGCCATAGCCACCCTTTAGTGTAAGCTGTTTTTTGCTGACCTACTACTGACCACCATACACTCTATAACTATAGACAAATCACATTAAATTCCAAAGTTTCATCCACGCTAATGCATTTTTGTTTTACAAATTCTCACCTCTCCTACGTTTACTCCTGGCATCCACACAACTGTGGTGTTTTCAGCCCCTAAAACTGAGACTTCTGGAAACCCTGTTTGAAAACTCTGGGATTGCATTTTAGTCTGGACGGAGACTTTTGGAGACGATGACAAAGAAATATCGCCTCTTGATTGGGTCTTTTTAGTCACAACCACCAGTGGTGAATGCAACGTGGATAACAAATTTCAAGCCTTACTGACAATGTTGTCTTTGCTAGAAGCTGTTGTGTAGTTAAATTCTTCTTTGCTGTTCCCTGTTCGTAATATTTTCTGCAACTAACCAACTGGAGAGTGGACAATCTGCTTGCTGAGGTAATCAATTATATTGAACAGTAATTTCCTCTGCTAAAAAGAATTGTTTTGCCTTAATACATCATCTGGAGTTTAAGTTAACACAAAGTACAAATAACTGATTGACACTTTACAATTGATTATTTTAGCAGATTAATATTTTAGGAAGGTAATTTAGGTTAGCATCTCTTGGCCTGTGAGCCAAACAATTAACTTTGGACAAAGATATCTACCAAATACTAACCATTAACCATCACTGTGAATTCAACATTTGTTACTTGTACAAAGAAATTGTGATGTTAACATATCAAATTTCAGCCATAATTGATATATCAGTGCATGTTGGCCATAATGTTACATGTCATACATATTGTTACATGGCAAAAAACCTTGGTACTGGACCTTCCAGTCTGGACCAATGTGTTCTAATTACCTGTCAGCATCGGTCACCAAAGCAAGGCGCCCGTAGTCCCATGCTACTTTTCTCAAGATGGAGAACACAAACAGCAGCCCCTATAAGTACAGAACAGTGGCTGTCAACATCTCCAGTTCCTTTATTTACATTACAGAAACCTACTGAACAAAGGTTACATAACTGCTTGAAGGTGTTTATCAATTAAGAACACATTCCTGGAAGTATTTCACCTCAGTTCTATGAGTAATGAAGATAACACAAAACACAAAACAATGAAGGGCTAGCACTGCATCATGAATAGGATATTTTGATGAATGGTGCAAAAATTTACTCCTCAGCTGGAGTAACTCGGCACTCCATTGGGCACAGACAAAGACTCACCAAGAAGCACATAAAATCAAGGGCAAGGACGGTTGGTACCCCTCCAAAAGGCAAGCCCTGGAGTACAGTACTGCGAATTCGGGCTGAGTAACAGTAGTCCTTGGTGGAATTGGGCGTGGGCGTCGGGCAGCTCTCCGAATTGGAGCATCCTTCCACTCCCCAGATGGCCATTATTAATATCAACACTCGATGCATCACTCTACTGCAGCATGTTGACAACCTGTAAAGAAACGGTAAAAGCTTTATAACACTTACTATGCTGATTATTACTATTCCATTCGAGCTATATTGGTCACGCTGTATGGCTCTGTCATTGGTAAAATTCTGAAGAGTACCACCCTCCAGTAAAAAAACAGAAATGCAGAGAAGATAGAAATGACTGGAAACTTATATTTGCTGCCCCTTCCTACTGTTGCTGTTATTTCTGTCTAGTCATTAGTCACATGTTCTGCTGTTGCTTTTGACCACATGCGTTGCAACTTAAATCTGCTCGTTTTAAATCACTGTGCACTTTCTGTTCCTTCTTCATGGCCAATATATGTGTCAATGACACATAGTTAACTTTGGTCTGAGTTGAAGAAAAATAACTGTAGTAAAATGAAAGTGCAAATACCAACCAGCAACACCGAGAGACATGTTGCTAGCGAAATGACAAATTTTAATTTCAAGTCCAATATTCTCTCTGACTCTGTCCGCCAACAGCGAAATAAACATCTGCCTTAAGCTTGCAAGATGTTCAAATGTCTTCAGCGGCCACATCCGTTTTTTCTCAGGCAGACAACGTACACTCAGCTTGCCTCTGCTGGGTACAGCCATTTATTGGGGTTTGATGAGAACAGTCTATATTTGGGTTGTACGATGAAAACAACGACCTAAAAGCTGCAGAGTGGTTGAAAATTCAGAGAAACCCTATCTAATTACAATTGGTCATTTAACTCTTGATGCGGGTTTAGGAGTCGGGTGTGTCTAACTCTAACAAATCAGACTTTACAGTGTGGCTTGTTGAAATATCTTTAAATTTTCTAACTTTACTCTCTTCCTTCCAGTCTCTGATGCATTTCAATGAGGAACAACAAGCAGATGACCTAACAAGCAACCTAAAGGCCAATGATGGAAAACATTGACAAAAAATGAATAGTGTATGAGGGAGAATGAGTCATGAGAAATCAATCTTAACATCTTAAGTAAGCCAAGATAGTCCTTTCTCCTGCCCCAGGACAAATGAAGTGAGATATCTTGGTGAGTCCTCCTAACACCAAGGTCCACATTCATCGACACAGACAGAGATGGTCTTGGTCAGGAAACAGGCTTAGATGACCATTTAAACTCCATAGCAAATATGAGGGGCAGGACAAAAGTATAGCTTAGATAAAACACTAGACACCCAATTATTATCTGTGGTCATCTAATGATGTGTCAATATAAGCATACCCACCACCCTGGAGGTGCAAAACAATCCAATCCTGATCTACATGCTATCACGTTTTTAAGGTGTCATATTTCACACAGACTGAACAAAGAGCTTGGAGAGGGCGCGTAGGTGTTCTAGAGAGTGTTGCCGAGTGTGTTTGCACAGTTACACTGCTATATTTGTGCCCTTCGACCCACTATTACCAGCAGCATTCACGATGCTGCTCATCTGCCCTAACACTAACTCATTTATCCGCTCCCTGGAATGCTGTGACATCAGTGGAGAGGGACGCAGCCAGAGCTGAACAATAAGCCGATAGAGACCACAGGGTTCAAATGGCCCGGTCTCAACCCAAGGAGGACACAACATACCCCCCTATGCCTTCAGAAACACTGCTGCAGATCCTGGATCCATCGCCACAGCTCCAGCTGTTTAAGATTCAACACCAACATCTTAAAAATGGCCTAAGCACACTTCACAATCATCACCTAGGTTATAGATATTACTGTATGAGCGTACCTCTAGGCTGCAATGTCAGAGTCATGGTTACTTTTAAAATGTACATAGTATACATCTATACATTTTTCATCATTATGTATTATTAATCTACAGGGGTTGGACACAACAATACACCTGACAATAAAGCACTTATAACTGATTAGCAGGGTTAAGCTGAGTCAACAGCTCTTTGACTCAAAAAGTGTTTTAAGCTGGTATTCATGACAAGATTGCCAATTGTGTTTCTTAAATATCTTTTAAATCATCATTTATTTACATGCAAGTTTACTTGCATTATTTTTCTACACTGCCTTTGTTGGTACATTTGTATGTTGGCAAGCACACCATAGCATGTCCTTGTGCACATGCATGATCCAAGCAAAACAGGAGGCCATGTTGGCTTTTCAAAGTGCTAATAAATGTGTGACACATACATCTGGACCATGACTCCTGACAGCAAACAAGCACAATTTAGGTAGAACATATCAGTTTAAATAGTAACTGATTCCCCAAGTTGATGTTTTCTGAAATCATATCCACTCTCAACTGCTGAGATTTGCAATCAGCTTCAGTTGGATAAAAAAAAAACCAAAAAAAAAACCAATATCACCTAAATTCTAGATTGTAAACAAATTGTAGCCTGTAGCTACAACCTTAAAATTTAGGCAGCACAATGATGAAAGAAGGAATGTATTTTGTGTATTTTGCAAATCCTATCTGCTATTCATTTTAAATCTATAACTTTAACTTAATCAACTTAACAGATTTTCATATTCTATGACTAGTGTAACAACCCACATTGCACACAAATGTCTAAAACCAATTAATACTAAAACAGATATTGATTTTATTGTCATTTCAAAGTCTAAAATCATTTTTAAAAGCACTGTTTGATTACAGCATGACTCAGCAGCACAGAAATACTGTGCCACCTTTCCACCTGATGCTAGTTGCCATGATACCATCAGACTGGCACACATTCTCAAAATACAAATAAACATAAAGGGATGAAAGCAGTGAGGGAGAAAATCCCATGCTTGTCCATTTGAAACTCAATCTACAGTGAGTCTGCCGTTTGCTCTACAGCTTAAGCAGGCAAAACAATGTGGTCTGTCTGACTGTTCAGGATAATATATGTCTGCTTGTTTTAGACAAACAACATCCAAGCAAAACATCTATAAGGACAAATGACGGGAAAAAGTCATACAATACAGTGCATTATTCAATTTCATTAAGGCAGCTGTATGTTTATCACATGCTAATTATATAGATGCAGACCTTTTCACTGCCACATGTGCCTCCATGTTAATGTATGGACAAATGAAATTGAAACTGCACAACACTTACTCTACACTACTTTCCATCTACAAATAGCAACTGCAAACATATTGATGACCTTGTGCTTTTTCCATTAGTACGTGAGTCATTATTTATTTAATCTTCATAAGTTAAATATTTAAACAGGCTTTGTGTAATACTCACAGTGGGTTATGAATCAGGTTAGCAGTGGTCAAGCAACATCAACTTGAAATGCTCCACCTTTCTTGGCTAACTAAATAAAACCAAATTTAACAAAGGAGGGACACACACTAGGTGCCTATGTAAATGTAATTGGTTTTTATCATCTCTTTTACACTAGCCTATAATCCAGATATTGACTGGAAACCTTCATGTGGTTGGATAAATCAACCCACTATTATGTGCTCCTTGCAGAAGAGACATTAGCATACTATAAAAGTTCCACTTCCACTAATGTATCTCCAGTGATGTTCACTTCCTGCAACAAGTGCTGGTTAAAAACCATCACTGCGATCATTTTAATAACACACATCTACTGTATAAGACAAAATATTTGATTTGACATGAATTCTCCAACAATGCTACTGGCTGATAAGGATGATTTGACATATTAGCCTTGTTGCTATTAGCCTATTAATAATTGACAACTACCCAGTGTATGAGTTCTCATTATCACAGATTATGACGATGTCAGATTACAGTTTCATAATCATGTCACAGCATGTATGTTAAAACTACACAATACAAAACAAGGAAATGAGGAAAAATGTTAAATGTTGGAGTTGAAATAAAATATCTTTCCCTCCTGACAGATTCTTGCAAACATAATTAGTATTTATTGGTCAAAAATCTTTGTACTAAAACTTCATAAATTGAACAATAGAGAGATCATACCAACATTTAGATTAGATGGATGACATTAAAGTTGATGCTATAGGAGACAAGACTATTATACTGAAAAGAACACAAGTGCACCTAGCTTCTCATCTAAAATCAGCAGCACAACATTGAGTCTGTTGTATAAATTAATTACGTTATCTCTGAAAATGTAATCTTGTTACTGTCACTGAAGTCTACCTTCAAAAGACTGGGGTGTGTTCCATCCAATCTTTTGCTTTTAAAGGGAAGCCTGGACTGATTGAAGACAAAAAGAGCATAAACGACTGCAGCTATTCAAACGATTAATTGTTTTAGTGGTCTATGAAGCAATAATAACTTGCAGTGAGTGGTCGCAGTCTTTTGAATATGAGGTTTAGTGTAATGTGAACAGCTGACTTTTATTATCCATTTCACTGTCATAAGCCATTATAAATTCAAAACTAAGACGATTGGTCAAACTAATCAGGCAATTTTACGACATCACTTTTCATTCTGTTTGTGATGGTTGTTTATCATCATGTTTCACATTTATAGATGCTATGAATGATCAATGCCACAAAATGCAATCCAATCATAAATAGTCAACATTATTCATGTTAAAAATGCACAAATACCCTCAACATTTGGTAAGTAATGAAGCTAGTATGGCACTATTGTACTAAAAAGTAATACTATTTGTATTGTTTTCTTTTATCTTGTATAAAATCAGTATGAGCAGAGGTTAGGGTTAGACTGATACTTCTCCTTGAAAGACCTGCCATCATATTGCATCAATGTCACTAGACCATAGTGTGGCCGATGACCAACATTAAGGCTGCGAGCAGCCAGCTCATGTTTATCCCTTTATAGGCTATGCACAAAGAAACACTTAGGGCATTAACTGTCACAGCCAAGCTCTAACTAGTCCATCATGAAGCCCATGTGTGTGTGAAACATTACAGTTTAGCCTATTAATGTCAAAGATATTCTCTAAATACATCATTGCTCAACCACTGGCTTTAGCTACACAGCTGAGATATGTTAGGAATTACTGATGTTCCGCTGGTTACCTAAAGGTGTGTCTAAACAGCTAAACAGGCAAACTTTAAAACTGTAGCTATATATGCATTATCTAAAATCGTTTCTAGTATCCTAACGTCCATGCAAAAGCAATATCCCAATAGCAGATAGTCAAGCAGTCTTCAAAGTTATTTGAAAAATATCCTGACATCCCGCCTTCACTGATCTACCCCTTCGTGAACACCGGAATATGATTAGTAACAACAAACCAGACATACCCGGGTCTGATGTGGACCAGCAGGCGCTCTTAATCTGGGACTTGTGGTTTCGGGGGGGGGCGGCGCAATATAATAATCGGTAATGACACTGTCTAATTTAAAACAATACAAGAATCCACACAATTGGCAAACCTACTTTCGTTTATTGAGTATAACTTGCATCAATGATGAAAACCAACTTACACTGCTGCTGACATTACTGAAGCTCGTCAACGTTAGCCTAACGCTAATGGTTACGGGATGTGTTTACTCGTTTATTGTTCTAACAACAACCTTTAAATTCACTAACGACGTAGCGCATCGTTATTGGCAGTTAGTTGCCACAACTGTAGAGAACAATCAAACACCTCTGTAGTGAAATAGCAATAAAAACAGTTAATAAATAAGAAAAACTACTTACCTTACTATGATACGCAGCAGGGGTAGAAACTGTCACAATTAGCTAATGTGGGCTAGCAGTCAGCCGTAACGTTGACGTTGCTAACTTAGCCCCTCGATGTAGCAAATAACAGGTGGAGACTGTCTAACGACTGGTGGCTAATTCCCGCATCAAACTGGGTTTGGTTGAACTTCCCCGGCCACAACACTAAAGCTATCCAAATGGCGTTAGTCAGTCAAGCGGCCAAACTGTTAGTAGTGACAGACAGCTCTCCGCTACCTCGGTTATGTCTGTCAGCCGGTTGAACAACTCTCGCTAACCCGACCAGTCCTACTGCAGGCGCAGCCAGTCAGGGTTACAGCGTGACGTACATAGAAGAAGATGAGATAGAGACGCCACACATCTTTCTACGCCATGAGACCAAAATCTCCATGGTCTTCGTTGTATAGCTTCTATACCCTCCTATTTCTATGTAATCGCCCCAGCGCGTTTGTATGACGTATTACGAAGTACAAACAAGCTAACCGATGTTGTATTGTCTTTAAGTATTCTTAATTGTACGACCACAAATGGTTTGACAGTCATCAACAATTATCAAACTAATGCGGATCTTCCCATTTTCAGTAAGGAA
Source organism: Seriola lalandi dorsalis (assembly GCF_002814215.2). Classification (NCBI taxonomy): domain Eukaryota; kingdom Metazoa; phylum Chordata; class Actinopteri; order Carangiformes; family Carangidae; genus Seriola; species Seriola lalandi. Next base: position 5,329,802 of record NW_019525348.1, read on the forward strand.
TATGTATTTCTGATAAGCTAATGAATATTGTGTTTATCAGCTAACTCGGCTAAAGACAGTCTGTCGCGTGTCGCTGACGCCACACCTTTGACATTGGCATGGAGCGTGATAGAAGGGTAATGCTAACAAGACCGACGTTTTAAACTTAATTTTTTAAGCTTTCAGATTAATTTAATCCTGTATTTGAATTATTATTGGGTATAAAACAACAAACCAAAAATGATTCGGCTCTGTTGTCAGGAGTTGTGATTTTTTTAGATGTTGCAAGCGATATACTTAGCAAACCCTTTAGCTTATTAGCAGCTAACTGTGTATACTTTCTCTCTCTAGTTGGCACAGTACTCGCTGTAGGTATGGCTCTCCCCCAGCTTTCAAGATCCCTTACTGGACTCTTCGTAGACGCATCGTCCATAATTCATCCGAGGACGTTTAGGTAAGATATTTTTTAGGTTTAGTGCCAAATATTGTGTAAGACATTACAATTAGCATGTTAAGTCGGTGTGGTCTGGGTAACTGTCAACTTGACATATTTTACTTAAGTTCTTAAAACAATTACAATAAGTTTAAACAATTCACTGGCACAGTGACATGCTTCAGCATGTCTGAGTGAATTATTAACTCCCTCTCTGATGTTAAAGGCAAATTTGCTGGATTACAGAATTTACTTAATTTTGCAATATCAATGGCTGAAAAATGCATGTTTTCACAGGGATGTAACACTTTGTTGTTACTGTATGATGTCAGTATAAGGTGTTTGTATATTGCTATAACAATAGCAACTCTGACAGCTTGAAATTTTGTGGCCCCTTATTCCAGTGAAGCCAGAAGGATGCTGTCACAATTTCTTTGAGTTGTTTAAGCCTACAAAGGTTATCAGAAAATAGATGGGAGTGAGTAATGCAAATTGTCCAGAGTAATGTGGTGAATTTTTGCTTGAAACTTTTCCCTACAGGAAAGTTAATTTCTTGCATGATTGCTGACTGAGGGTGATCTCTGAAGGAAAACTGAACTCATTAGCATGATCTGTGATATTTGGTAAAATGCAGTGCTGCAGGTGGTCCTGCAAGTTGAAGATGACCTTTGTACTTTTTGTCTTGCCAGTCTGTCGACTGTTGCTGCAGCTGTTCAAAAAATGACAAGAGTCCGTGTAGTGGACAACAGCAGTCTTGGAAATACCCCATATCACCGATCGCCAAGAGTGATCCATGTCTACACCAAGAATGGCGTAGGGAAAGTTGGTGACACAGTGTTGCTTGCCATCAAAGGACAGAAGAAGAAAGCGCTAATCGTTGGACAAAAAATGCCTGGAGAACGCATGAGTCCACGCTTTGATTCGAACAATGTCGTTCTGATCGAGGAAAATGGGAACCCTACAGGTACAAGGATTAAGGTTCCTATGCCCACACATCTACGGAAACTGGAGGGAGACTACTCTAAAGTGTTAGCAATTGCTAGTTCATTTGTTTGATAACTCCATCATTCAGCTGTGATTTTTTTGAAATACACATACTCTGTATGTTTGACATCTGCTGGGGTCTATATGAACATTTTATGCTTCTTTATATTTGCTTTTTTCTTCAGTAAACTTTAAAAGAAGCATATATGTCCTTACAGTATCCTATCGTTACTTAATATATGTAAAAGACTCAAGTCTTTGTCAACATGTTTGACTTTTGCTGAGGCGTCTCTATGCTTACAATAAATATAACCTTTACTGTGAACGCATAGGAGTTTCTGGTGCAGTCTGAGCAGCCAAATGTGGAGCAAATTCATGTAATCATCAACGCATAAACCATGAGGTAAATATTTATTGAAGGCACAACATACATTCACAACATGAAACACATGACTGGCACATTTTAATAGCCATTTATAACATAATGGTGCAATGTATAAGGCATTCAGTATCACATGATCCCTGCAAATCTTACTTGAGTGGACTGTTGATAGTATTTGTCACTAATGTGAGGCAACTTCACTAACAGCTTCTTAAACTAAAGTCCTAGTGCAAAATAAAAACAATATAGGTCAGCTGCGTGACTTCAATTTCAATCAAAAATATTGTTGTAATATATAAACAGGCTAAACTTCATTATCAAATGCCAAAAAATAAAAAAAAACGAAACAAAATCCTCATAACTCTGAAATCTGATTGGTCTGTACTGCCACCTGCAGGTGCAAGAATGAAACTACCAACAACACACGATTTCCTGTTAAAAGACATCTCTGATCAAATCAGGGAAAAGTGGAAATACAAGTGCAGAATGATTAAAAGAAACTATAAGACTTACCTTTGTAAAGCACTACAGTAACAGACTTAAAACCTCAATAAAATTTCATCTATTTTTTATCCTGCTTTGTGAAAAAGTCTTTAATAAGATGCCAATATAAGATAAAAAGAACGTTTAGTAAATCTGTTGATATTCATACTTACAGCAAAACTAAAATTAGGAAATATAAAATCAAAAGTTTACAATGCACATTACAGCTAGTGATTTTTGTCATGCACAGACTCATGCTCAAGAGGACAGATTGATGTGGCACATGGACTGCTTCATACTGTAGGTTTGCATAGTTTCTAAAACACATCTCGGTTGGACTTTGGTTTATAGTTATACAACTCTTTTGCTAGTATCGGTGCTGAGGTGGGATGTGTTAAAGGATCAGCAGGTCTCTAAGGCTGAGGGGTCTTCAGGGCTCCTGGTTGGTGGCAGTCTGTACCTTTGTTCTGTACCCTCCTCCAGTAAAGACTCCTCTTCAACCACACATTGTCAGGTAAAGCCACTAGCGATGATAAAAAATTAAGTTAGACGAAGAGAAAAGAGTGACAAAATGGACTCAAGTCCTCTTTTTAAACAGGACTCACCTCTGTGAGATTCAGCTCAGCCTCTCCTGATCCCTCCTTGTCAAACTGCTGGAAAGACCCTGTTAAAAAAATTGAAGTGTTCGTAATTTGTTATTCATGTCGTAATTTCAACTTTATTCATATTTAATATGGTGTAAACATATGTTGTATATATTTATAGTAACATCTCAGCAATGTTACTCACTAAACATGGCTTCAAGCTTGACCAAGCAGCAGATAAAGTTGTCAAAGTCAATCATCTCATTCTCCGCATACCGGGCTACCAGGATCTGGTTCAGTCTGTTATTCAGTTTAAAACCTACAAAGGAGCACAACAGAAATAAAAGAAAGGGCTGCAGTTCTCATCTGTGAGTGTGTGTACTGGTATATAAATGTGGAAATGATACTCAAGAGTATTATACCTGCTGCCTCCACAGCAAGACGCATCTCATATGAGCTCATGGCCCCTGACTTGTCAAGGTCAAACTGTCTGAAAATGACCTGGGAGACAGCGACAGAAATGTAAAGAAATACACAGAGAGTCTAAGCGTGCATAATGTTCCTTTGACAATGTAACTATTTGACTCATTCTTACCAGCCAGTTTCGGATCTTGTTCCAGAGGATCTGAAACTCCACCAGCCCTAAACGGGCACTACCGTCTTTCTGGTAAAGACAGTGTCAAGGAATGAAACTAACCACAGACGATCACTAGCATGTTAAATGCATGATTTTTTTTGTTTCAAATATGAATATTGATAAAATTTCATAACATTTTTGATCAATTCATGCTTGATAAATCAATAGGATACGTCCATCAGGTTGACCATGGTCCGACATGATTCCATACTGAAGCCATCAGTCTTCAGATCTTTGTCTGAAAGGGCAAAAACACTCATCTGAAACAGTCTGATCTACAGTGACTCTGACAGAGCGGCAGTCCGGGAAATGAACGCTGCACACTCAGTGCAGTGGAATCTAATACAGTAATGGTAGATGTATTACTAATATGTAAACCTTCCTGCATCTACGAATTGTTGTCTAAAAATAAAACTCACGCCGGGCGACGACTCTGTTCAGAATGGTCCTGAGCTCGTGAATAGAAATCTCCATATCCTGGAAAACACAGTAGACAAGAGAAGAGAATTTGCATGTTTTCAGTTCAAGTAAGAGCAGATTTATCAATTTTATTTTATTTCATAACAAGGGGTTAAATCTTTTAAGCTATAGATATTATCTAAAAATACCACAACACAATATTGCCACTATTATCACTCTATGAAAATAGTTTATGTAGTTTTCGCAAGAACAAATACAAACACAGATGTTTTTCAGAGCCGACCTCTCCTGCTAGCTGGGCGAACATGGATTTAAAGGAGTCATCAATATCGTCTTCAGTTATTTCCTCCTGTAGGAAAGCAAAACAAAAGCACCGATTCTTAAACGGGATCCTACTTATGTCATGATATTCATATTGTAGATTCTTTCTTCTTTCTCCGTTGTTCATGTGTCAATTATACGTACATCGTCTGCTAAATCGGCAGAGATTTCATCATCCAGTTCTCTGCAATGGACAAAAACAGTATGAGTTTTCCATTTCTACACCTAAATGCATAAAGTGACCTTAACATCACATAACAAAAGGCACATACTCTGTTTCTGATTGTTTCTCAGTGAAGACTCTGAGGACGAAGTCAGCCTCTTTCCCAGGCTCGAAGGTAGAGGGGACGATGAGGTACTCCCCAGGGGGCAGACGCAGACGATTGCTCACCTCCCTCAGGTTAATGAAGGTCTCTGAGCGTGCACACGATGAATGGTTCAAAAAGAAATTTTTCTTCAGGTGGACATTCTGGCAGCCTCTGTACTAAGGGCAGTAGGAAATAAAACATCTGTCAAGATGCATTTGCATGTTTCACTTTATATTACTGCCAACAGCATAACAGAGCTTTGATCAGCATCACTGTATGATATACAGCGTTTGTTGTAAATGGTTAAAATCGTGCCAAGACAGCAGTATGCTGCTCAAAACACAGTGGTCGTGTTTAATGCTCGGCTTACCTCTTCTGGGATCTGCAAAAAAAAGAAAAAGAAAAAATGAACATGTATAAACTGAGGCAAAACTTTAAAAGTAATGTAGTAAACAGGTGAATAAACCAGGAGAAGATAGAGGAGACAATAATGATTTTTCATCATTGTTCTCACCTCATAGAGAGCAAAGCCAATGGTGTGCATGTCCTGACCGTGGTGCCGATATCTGCGGCGGTCCTTCTGCATGAGCGCTACTAAAAAACTGCAAGCCACCTCATCGTCCTCTGGATCATCATCTTCCTCCAGCAATGTGATCTTATACTGAGGGTTGATCCAAAACGTGTCTACACAGATGGTGCACACAGATTTGTGTTAGCCTGTTTCATGCTCACAGTAACATTACAGGACCTGTTGGTTTTGCTGTTTGTGAGAAATGTCATCAATTACTGTAGCGGTGATATTATCCGTCAGTGTGTGCACTTATGCATGAAAGGCATCTTTCCTGTGACCACAGAGTTGGGACTCACTGGGATGGTTCCTGCAGCCTCCAGCGGTGCTGCCTCTCCTCCATGTGCCATAAAACTTTATGGTGTTCCAGTGGCTGAGACCGTCATCGCTCAGAACATCAGGAGTCAAGTTACAGATCTCTAGCCGAGAGAACTGCCTCGTGAACTCACTGAAGGACATCCTGGAGGGGTAAAATTAGTTTTGAGTCAAAATCCTGAGTGCAGCTTTTTTGAAGTGAAAATTTCCACAATGTGCTCAATTAATTGTGGTTAACAGTTCTCATGTCTGTCTGTTAACTATGAAACTGGGCAAGGAAGTGGTTAGTTTAGCTTAGCACAAAAAATGGAATTAAGAGAAACAACTAACAACATGTTATGTCCCGTTTCCTTAATCCATACAAAAACCAAATGAAAAAAACCACAGGAAAAATACTGCTTCTGGCCAAGAAATAGTCCTGCACATAACCCCATGTAAAACCCCATTTTATATATATTTGTACTGATTAATCAAAACAAGATAACATGTTGATTAGTGAGCTTTAACGGTGCTGATGGGTGGATTTTGTTATCTATGGAAAAAACCAAACTAGCCGTTTCCCCTTGTTTTCAATCTGTGTGCTAAGCTAAGCTAACCATCTCCTGGCTAAAGCATAATATTTAGTCTGTAGACCCGAGAGTTGTACATTAAATTCCCATACTGGGACATCTTACCAAAACTCCCCGTCTTCCATCTTAAGATGCAAGTCCTCTCGTTCAGAAGGGTCGATCTCATCCCATTCAGGTGCACTGCACATGACGAGACAAAGAGACAGGAATAAGTGCTGAGGAGGACATATAATACTGATAGAAACCACAGAGGTTTATGCTCCGGTGCACTCACTTGTCACTCCAGGCACCAGTCCACTCCACCTGGCCCCAAGGGTTACGTACTCGGATTAGGCGTTCCATGTTGCCACGGAAATCAACCTACATGACAGCAGAGTGATGGGACACTTGGAACCATAGCTGTTAATTATAATGTTAACCTATTAAAGACTACAGAGTCATACACAGACAGACCTCCTTCAGCCCAGTGACAGAGTAGGCGTGGCCCTTCACAAGCTTCTTGAATGTTACAGCCTCCATGTCGAAGGCGCTGGTGATCTGTAAAAACATGACGTCTTCGTCTGAGTAAGGATTGTCTGGCACAGAAATGAATAGACATGCTTTTAATCTAATTGGCTTTCTAAAGATGGTGCAACACCGATGTTGGTGTCTTGGTGGTGTGCCAGTGTGTTCAGCACTCACATCGATCGAGCAGCCCAGCAGGGAGCCTCTCTCCAGAGCTTTGTAGATTATCCTGTACAGATTTCTGGGAGGCTTGCGCAGCTCGTACATCTCAGACACACCACCTGTGAAGTCCTCAAACCCTTCAGTGGTGCTTCCTCCAGACAGAGCCTCATAGGAGCCATTCAGCCTGATACCATGTTAAAGAAGCAGCAGTAGTTCAAAACATGATTTACAGCTTCCCAATAAATACACTCATACTGAATAATTTAGCATCTGGCCAGGCCTCTTTCAATACCTACTTAGCGTAAGCTTTCTCCAGAAGTGCACTCCAGAATTCGTTGCCCTCAGCTGAATGGACGAACATGAGCTCTGTGTCTTTGACAGGCAATCTGTCATCAATCACAACATCCACCCACTCGCCAAATTGCCAGAACTGCAACATCGAGCAATAAAGGAGAACAAGAACTCCATCATCTGAATTGCTTGCTTTACTCTGGAAAAGGAAAAGGGCAAAGACTAGAAAATGAAGTACCTGGAAGTGGAAGATACCAGCATAGTCGTCTTGGAAGGACTGCCCATGTGGGACGACCCGATGAAGAAGCCTCTCGTTCAGGGTGAGAGAGCCGATGGCTGCCAAGAGCCAGCAGTCACCTACAAATGAGAAGAAGCATTTAGGAAACTCCATCCAATTATGTTTTCCTATTGTTTTTCCTTGACAATTTAAACATTAATGCTTTAACCAACAAGGACGCACCCAGCGCTCCCTGACAGATGTCTGTTCTGGTGGCGCCATCCACAATGAACTGGGGGTCATCAGTCAGTTCCTATGGAAAAATGAAACATGTGGATGAAGACAAAAATCGATCAAATACACAGAAGTTTGTCCGGTCAACACCATTTATGATTTACTTTAAGGGCGACACATTTCTTAAACAGCTGCTCTTCTTGCATCTACACGTCAGCTTCCTGTTTTAATGAAGCACTGTAAACAAATGTCACAGCAGGGAGTGGTCGGAGAATGCCACAGGATGCCAACAGCTGCAGACAGTGGTCTGAGAAGTTCTGTCCGTACTTGTCCCATTCTGTCTGAGTTTGCAGACAGGAAATAAGATAGTGTCATTGATATGTTGCTTACATATGATGCTCTGCTAGGTCCAAGTCATCAACAGCAACAAACTGCTGTTGTGAATGGTTACAAGAGGCCTTCCACAGAATAATGAGTCAGGTATTTCCAGCTTCAGATCTGGAGCCTGTGTCTTAAAAATATCTATTTATCTGTAGATGTGTGTATATAAAGTATATGTCAAACTATATGTAAACGTAATTATTATATATAATTATTATACAAATAATTATTCCTCCTGCCAAGTTTTCTCACCGTGGGTCTCATCCACACCACATCTCTAGTTTTGGAGGAGTAGGGGGCGAGCTCCTTGAAGCCCAGGGATGGAGGCTCAGCTGGGAAACAGGGGTCTTCAAACAGGCAGCCCGACTCCACACACTCTTGTTTCAGAGCTTCGTAGTCCTGGTTGGAGAAGCGCACAGCCTGCTCCTTGGAGCCCATGCCTTCCGCACGGAGCCTGTTGGCGTATATTGTAGCAGAGATCCCTCCGGCTGGATGCATGCTGGTGCAAGATAAAAATAATGCAGCTGGTGGGTATGCACAGTGCTGTCTATAAATAGCAGAAAGCTAATCAGTGGCACACTCTTGTCTTAGAGTTACAGCACACCAATCAGGTGTGTAGAGAAATAATGTTTATACAACTGCTGGAGATGGATTTTTTTCCTGCTGATTGGATTGAATGTGCCTTCAATCAGTTAGTCATGACTCCATGTTTATTCTTCATTCTGTTGTTTACCTAAAAGTAAAAACACTGAATACTTTGAAATTACAAGAACAAGCCAAGAATGTAGCCACTGAGGAGACTGAGGTCAGATCCTTTATATTCTATTCATTCATTTACTGAAGGTGTAGGTTTAGCAACCTGAGGGGATTTTACATTCTACAATTAAAAACTTGCACATAATGAATATTTCATAAGGTCATTTGTTTTGTTTTTTTGACTTAATATGTTTGAAACTTTGAGGTCAACAAAATAAAAAAAAATAAAAAAAAAGATTTCAACATTTTTCCCCTGAATTTTGTTCCTGGCAGGTTGGAGAAGGTTTTCATTACCTTCATGAGCTCCTCCATATCCTCTTAACTAAGAAGATTTGAGGATCTTATTTTTTGTTCTCTGGTTACATTTTTCTGAGAGTGGTAGGGGTTTGTTGGTGGGATTTGACCTCAGCATTTCCAAAGTCCTGGCAATGGCCCAACAAAAGACAAATCCACCCTCACAATAATGGTGTGTGGATGTTAATGGTGAGTGGTGACGTATTAAATCAAATTAAATGTGCTGCTATGGAAACTTCAGTTAGAAAACCACTATAGATAAAAGAGAAATAATGGACAAACAGAAAGCATGTACAGAAGAAAAGCGATTATGGAGAAATGTGAGACTAGAACAGCACAACACCACCTTAAACACAGCAAACCCAGGAACAACAAAACAAGTGAGAAATATGATACCTTGGCTGTATAGGTAGGCTGAGAGGGAGAATGGGACAAAAAAAGAGAGAGAAATGTCATTCACTGATGTTCTGGCAGTGGTGAAGATGAAGTGTTCTTTTCCAAATAATCTGGATAGCCCCAGGTTGATGAAGCTTTGCACAGCCATGCCAAAAAAAGCAGGCCTCGGTGGACATTAGTGTTTACAACTCAGTGGGGGTCATTTTTTCTTCCCTGAAAGCACTTGTGTTTCTCTGCTGGAGAAGTTCACAACTGTCAGTCGAGTCTCAAGGAGGACATAAGAGCTCTGAGGAAAGCAGGGGTTTAAAAGAACCAAATAAGTCCAGAAACTAACTGCAAGATTTAAAGTTGTTACTTGGCTATCCTTGTCTGACTCAGTGCTGGAAAATATGGGGCACGGGATTGTCTTTTATGCCGCTCTGCTCCACATGAGAGGAATCCTAATGAGCTGAGTTTAGTGAACAGTCCGGGCATTCAAAGTAGCAAGGAGAAACCTGGATGGAGCTACAGTGGTACAGTTAGAAATAAAGGGATATCAGATGTGTTGCTGTGCAAAACAGGTCATGCTTTTAACAGAAACAATTCTGCAGACAAGACATTGTTAATAGGGACGGCACCCCTCTCCCCTACCCTGAGGCCCCATATGCCTGTAGAGTCTGCAGGAATGTCCCTCTGCTCTGTAAAAGAGCTAGAGAGAGGCGACTGCTGGCTATTGACCAAAAGGATATCTCTCTTTCCCCCCCAATGGGCAGAGACAAGCTGATCCATGCAGTCCTGTGATGATGATGTCATCTATAGGACTTTAACCTCAACAATACTCCAAACCAACCAACTACCCTCTTAGTCAAAATACTGCACAGGGGCCAACACTGGCATCTCCTCTAAAAATGCGTTAGCTACTTTATGAATTAATAGGCCTGTTACCATCAAACAGGCACAGTATGTCAGATATGTAGTCTGCCCAGACAGCTTACAGCACCTGTTCAGCAGTAAAAGTAGGCCTGTGTTTCTATGCGCCCTGGTCTGCGGGCAGACTCAAAGATTTCAGACAACAACACATCTTTATCAACGCGATCACACTCTGGATGTCACAGGTGAATGAAATCTGTGCGTCTGAAGATGACAGCTGTAACTGCGTTGACTATTATTAGTGCCACAGGAGACAGTATATTAAAGCAGACATACCGCACAGGAGGCCTGCGCTGCAATATAAGCACGAGGCGCCGTTAACCTTAAGCCGGTTTCTTTAACACAGTCATTGTAATAAGATGAACAAGACGGCTGCACTCACCACCGCTTCAAACGCAAACTCGCAGCTCCTTCAAAACGAGTCTGATGGTGGTAATCGAGTAAATCTGGGTAAAGGGGGTGGGCAGTGGTTTGATAGCCAGCAGCGCAGGTCCAGCCCTCTCCGCTACACGTACACACACACACACACACACACACACACACACACACACACACACACACACACACACACACACACAAACGCATATACACACTCACCACACACACATACTGCAGTAAACAGTACCCGCTACTGGAGGAGGGGCCACTGCTCACTCACAGCACCACACACTTCCGCTAGAGGTGCTGATGATGAGGGTATAAAATTAAATTCAAGATAATACCGTAGGCTACATTGTATTTAGACCTAAATATACTTATACAGCTCAGAAAACAAAAAATAAAGAATATACTATGAGACAATGTATGGTTAAAATTACAAATAAAAACAAAATATTTTTTAATAATGTAGCATATAGTCATAGAAATATCATTCTATTCAATTCAACTCAACAAAGAAACAATAATACAAGAATAAGCAATGTTAATCATAAAGCTTAAAAACTATGTGGGATTGGCAGTAGATACATTAACAAACTAATATTGTTTGCAACATGTTATTGTAACAACATCTTTTATGTTATACCATGCTTTACTGTATGTATGCAATACATAGACTGTATGCTGGATGTACAGTAGATCATATACAAACAGTGTATGTATGTATATGATTTATCAAATACGCTTTGGTCAAAAACAGAAAGATTCTATTAGAAAAAGTCAATTTAATTGCTATCCTATTCATGTGTTATTTTATCATGTATATTTTTCTAATATAATGTAGAATGGAATTTTAGTCAATTGAAGTGGCAACTACAGTGTTGACAGGTGAATATAAGATATTATCACTATAAAAGTTAATCATTGCACATATGTAACTGTTACCTGAGTGAACTCCACCTCTCATCTATGTCAATCATATTGATAAATCCCGCAACCTGAAACAGTTGTGAGTCACCTGAGAGATAATGTGCAGTAAAAGGTTGAAGGTCACCAGTCACCACATCGATCAGACTGAAACCAATCTAGTTTACAGATGCTATTGTCCCATATTAGGTCATAATGTAGCCAAGGGTTTATGTTGCTCCACAGGCTATATCAAGAAATGTATGCATATTATCAGCGACAGAAAATGAAATTTATGCATGTAACTTGAAATTGAATGTAAACACTGATTGAATCAGCCGGAAAGTGACAATCGTACTCTTCTGGCTCTTTATCTCAGCAAGTTTGGAGCTGATTGACATGACTAAATAAATAATGTGGCCCACAACCTGAAAAAGTGAATGTTAGCTTAAGTTTCTCCAAATCCTAATTCTGATGTTACTGCCTAGCATCCTCTAACACAGACAATAAGACCAACACTTTTGCAGGACTAAAGTGACATGTCCTTAACATATAGGTCTGGCTGGGCATTACCAGGTGTATGCTGATGTCTTTAGGTCGTAGATTTTAACCTGCCATTGACCAAATAATGAATTTGATAACACAGTTCAAAGGCTGTATTTCTTGTTTTTTCTTTGTGCTCTTCTGGCCATTGTGAAGTGGGAGTAGATCAGATGGAAATAAAACATATAAATCACATACTTCTCTGCATCAATCAGGATTTAGCATTTAGCAAAATTTGAATCAGAACAAACAGTTGGTGGATTGTTAAGTCACTATCATCAAACCACACCCACACAGTCCTAATAAAGCAGATTTGAGAGTTTTTTTTATGTTAATCTCTTAATAAACAAATATGTTTATGTTGCTTGTTTACTCATGAATTTTCAATGTTATAGAGAAATTCTTAAAAGTTTGCAGAGCAGGGCCCTCGGTGGACCTCCTTACCGAAAACGTACATGTTCTCCTTTGTCCAATATCAGTCAATTTAACCAAAACTGCTCAGAGTAGGAATCAAATATATAAGTTAAATTAATGTTGCATTCAATATTGCATTAGCTTTTACTTAATAGTAATGGATGCTGTCTATTAGCTGTTTAGTAAAAGCAACAGTAAATGAATAATGAATCATTTGTAATGCCATGTAAGTCCAGTAATAATGTATTCTATCAATACTGGCATTTCATTATAGCCATAGTGAATCAGTTACTAGAATAAGGAGAGTCATTAACCATGATTGCACTTGGGATGGTTTAAATGACATTACAACTGTATGCTTTTATCCGTCCTTGTCTGAGTAGTTATCATTGCTGAACAATAACCAAGGAAATAAACAACAAAAGGGTTTCTTTTATGCTTAATCAAATCAGTAAATTGATTTTACTACCACTTCAACTTAGCACCACACACAGAGATCAGTGATCACAGCGTACGGAAGTATACTTACTATAAAACTCTCCACAAGTATTACAACTAAGCCCGAAAAGCAGAGGGGTATGGTTAATATTGACACTCATTTGTCGTGTAATGTTCCCAAACAATACTGTGTACACACAGCATTGAGTGGTTTATGACCCACCCTTCTACCAGCTCGGCACTGAAGAATATACTTCAGAGGAAATCAGCTCTTCAAACAAGAAAAGTTCTGACAACTGTCACCACAGGATCTGTTTCTTTAATGTCAACACATGAACTGCCTACAAGATCAGACACTCACCCTGCACCACCAGCACTGGTCTGCAGTTTAGTGACTCCTCTATATGTAGCTATAGGTCATTTAAACAGGGGTGGATTCACTACCATTCACTACCTTTTATGCATATCCTCATTTATTGTGAGTGTGAGTCTGTGGTACTTCTGAAACTTCATTACTCATCTTCATTTAAAACAAACATTGTTGTTTCAGTGCTGCTCCTCGGTGTTGCTTCTGATTGAACCAGCTGATGAGACTGACTCTGAGAATTGTTTGACCAAGGATTAGCTTTGCTTTACTTTGCATAGAGGATGTAAGAACAGAATAAGGATACAAGATCACACTTTGGAGCATAATGTGTGTGCTCCAGAGCTGACTCTGTGCAGACATCCTCCAGGCTTAGTGCTGCAATGTCATTAATATCCCACTCTTAGTCTTGCTCAATTTAACAATTGCTTCATTACATGCATTTAAGCTTCCCTTGCTCAACTCTCAGCTGTGTGTACTGAATGTAATCCTTTACAGGACCTTGGAGAAAAAACACCTCTACTGTTTTTGTTATAAATTGTTACAGAAGGCCCAACACCTAAGTTTCATGCGAATATAAATCCAACAAGTTGTTTGTTCCTTTTGCTTTTAAAGTGGAAGACAATAAATACAATACACTTCCCAGCACAAATATACACACCCAACATAACAAGTGAGGCAATGAAAATGGTCCTTCAATTTGCATTTAGGTGTGTCCGTGTTTGTATTTCAGCTGTGGCCACAACCATCTCGTTGCAGATTTGCTTAGGGTTCCTGGTGTCTGCTCTGTTCATCTCACCTGTCCATTGGAGGCCCCTCCCTGTTTGTGATCCCGCCCTGTCTTCCCATCACCTGTAGCGGCTATAAATGAGGCCGAGACAAAGACAGGTCTGGATTGTGTTCAGCTGGTGGAGGATCAGCTCACAAATCAACTCAACACAGCTCACAAAGAGGGAGTCGACATCCTGCACAACTGAGAGCTGAGGATGACTTCCACGGCAGCACGACTGGCCCGTCAAAAGGAGAAGGAACATGGCGTTGGCACCAACCAGCAGGCAGTGAAGTTCTCCCATCAAGATTATAAAACTTTGCGCCAGCAGTGTCTGGAGAGTGGACAACTGTTTGAGGACAACTGCTTTCCGGCTGAGAGCAAATCCCTGGGCTACAACGAGCTGGGACCATACTCATCCAAGACCAGGGGTGTGGTCTGGAAGAGGCCAACGGTAGGAAGCCACTGAAAAGAGACACAAAGCAATGAAAACAAAAAAGTAACATAGTTTTTACTGTAGTATTATCATCTTGTCAAAGCAAGAATTGTGGGAGAGGAGGTGAAGACAAGGAATTTAAAAAGAGGAGCTGTGACTAATTAATTTCTAACTGCATCTGGATGAGAGCACTTGGAGTAGATTCAATCAAAGCGATCAAAGAAGCTATGAGTGGTACACAGTGGTGTAAGATTACTTACATGCTCTGTGTGAGGATTAAACAAAGCTGATTTAGATGGAGATAAGTGCTCACGGATCCAGAACAAAAGGAAAAGAATTTTTAGGCTCTTAATTTCTTGTTCAGATCGTAGTGATACTCAAGTGTGTGTAAAATCTCTTCAGGGGTGTATTTTTTTTATTTTAAAGACATATCATCAAAATAAAAAAAATCATAAAATGGTCCTTCCTATTCTTCTATCTCAGTAGTGTGATACTTGAAAATCCATTTGCAATGATCGTGTTTTTTTCTGATTCTAAGTCAAAAATAGTCATTTATAGGATTCAGCATCTACAGTGTTTCATCCAGGCATCTATTCATACTTCCCATTATTAAAGGAAATATCTCTCAAAACTACCATCAAATGTTCAACTTGTTTGTGCTTCTTTATAGGAGCTCTGTTCCAACCCGAAGTTCATCGATGATGGAGCCACAAGGACGGACATTTGCCAGGGAGCTCTAGGTGAGTGGGCGGACAGAGGGTGGGTGGATGCTTTTTAGAAGGAGACCGCAAACATCTGTGGAATAAACCCTCCACCCATTCGCCATGAAGATTGCAAAAGGAAGAGCTTTGTTGGCACATGCTGTTTACAGCACTGTTGCACTGCGGTGAGCACCACATGCTGCTGCCCAATCTAAGAGCCTGTATCTGCTCTTACTGTGCAGGTGACTGCTGGCTTCTGGCTGCAATAGCCTCTCTGACTCTCGACCACAGGATCCTGGCTCGTGTGGTGCATCCAGGACAAAGTTTCACCGAAGATTATGCCGGGATCTTTCACTTCCAGGTCAGACAAGGACGCTGTTGAGTTGAGCTCATGTAGAGTTTCGTATCCAAAATCCAGCAAACTGTGCCAAATACAACAAACTGTTTCATGAAAAAATCTTCGTTACAGTAGATTATAATCAGTCAAACAGTGTAGATCATTTGCATGCATTTGACTCCAATTTTAAAGCAGTTACCCCATGTCGCCTGTGGCGTTATATGCAGAGAACAGGACAGATAATCCAGGGATCACATAGCTGCTCATGAGTTGTAAAACAGGACAGTTGAATTAAATTGGCAGTTTATGAAGTATTTGATGCCAAGGTAACTGATGGGAATATTTTCCTCTCAGTTCTGGCTGTATGGTGAGTGGGTGGATGTGGTGATCGACGACCGTTTGCCCACCAGGGATGGAAAGCTGCTGTTTGTTCACTCAGCCGAGGGCTCTGAGTTTTGGACTGCACTGCTGGAGAAAGCCTACGCTAAGTATGGATTATTCTTATTCTATCCTTTGTTTCATCAAAACGTTGATGCAGTGTGAATGTATAAATACAGCCGGTGAATCTTTTCACGTCCCTCTGTGTCTGGCAGGGTGAATGGCTGCTATGAAGCTCTGGCAGGTGGAAACACTATTGAGGGTTTTGAGGATTTCACAGGAGGAATTGCAGAGATCTACATTTTAGACAAGGCTCCAGCAAACCTCTTCCAAATCATACGGAGAGCCCTGCGCCTGGGCTCACTGCTGGGCTGCTCCATTGATGTAAGTCGGCTTTTCCTACTGATTTGCATACCAATCTGTGAACAAGCACAGCAGCCATTGTTTAGGACTGATGGCATTAGACTGAAATATTTGTTGTTGGTGCTTTCAGATAACCAGTTCCTATGAGACAGAGGCAGTTACTGCTCTCAAACTTGTGAAAGGACATGCGTACTCAGTCACTGGTGCAGAAGAGGTACAATTTAACTTTTATTGTCTTATTTTTTTTTCTGCAATGCGAGTTACCTTGCCAACTCTTGCTTTCTCCTTCAGGTTCATTACCAAGGCCGGCTGGTTCAGCTGGTCCGCATCAGGAACCCGTGGGGTCAGGTGGAGTGGAAGGGGCCTTGGAGTGACGGGTAAGTAACTGTATTCTATATCCATTAACCATCGGCTACCAGTGGTTCATTTCAAGATTTTCCTAAAATCATGATTGTTTATCTAAATTAGATCCAGTGAATGGACACACATCAGTGAAGATGAGAAAGTAAACCTGAACCATGTGGCTGAAGATGGAGAGTTCTGGTAAATCTACTGTCCTTAACTGTTCAGTTACATCATATTTTTTGTTGATACTAGAATATGGATTAATCACAATCTCTTAAATCACTACAGCAACTAGAAGTTCATGTGTGAGCAATAACATTACTTTCTTTGAGGAGAACTGTGTTTCTCTTCTCAGGATGTCCTACTCAGACTTCATCAGGCAGTTCTCCAGGCTGGAGATCTGCAACTTGACCCCAGACTCACTCAAGAGCGATAATGTGGGCCACTGGAATCATTACCAGTTTGAAGGGATGTGGAGGATCGGCTCCACTGCCGGTGGCTGCCGCAATCATACCGGTAAGAGAGAAACCATACGTACTGTATGTCTGAGCAAGTTCTTTTACTTCATTTAAATGTTGACACTTTTTTATAATGTGTTCCAGCCACATTCTCATCCAACCCACAGTTTGTGGTGCGTCTGGAGGATGTGGATGATGATCCTCTGGATGGGGAGGATGGATGCACATTTCTGGTGGGGCTGATGCAGAAGAATGGACGACAGCAGAAGAGGCTCGACCGTGAGCTTGAGAGCATTGGCTTTGCCATTTATAAGGTGTCTCAGAATAATTTGATATTTCATATGAAATCAGTACCTAGTCTGTATCTTGACTTTTTTGAATAACTGACTGATGTTCTAAAAAACTGTCTGTTTCCTTTTTACAGGTCCCAGATGAGGTCTGTATTTGTACTGGTACACTGCTCCAGTAATGATCCCTTTCTAAAAAATTACATTTTAAATGCAAAATAGACATTACAAGATGTCATTAAGAGGATCACTTGATTGTACTGTAAATTTCTGGGCTGCTGTCTGACATTCCTGTAATAAAAGTCTCCTCCTGCTAATCTTCAGTACAAAGGCCGCAGCAATGTTCATCTCGGACCTGATGTCCTGCTGCGACAGAGACCTGTGGCCAGGAGCAGCAACTTCATCAACACACGTGAAGTGTGTGACCGCTTCAAACTTCCTCCAGGGGAATACGCCATCATTCCCTCAACCTTCCACCCTCACAAGAACGCCAGCTTCATTCTCAGGGTGTTCTCAGAGAAACAGGCTGCAACCAGGTATCTGTGTTCCAGTACTAAGCAGACTGACTGATGTTTGCAGGGTAATGTAGACATCAGAGCTTTAGCTCATACAGCCATCTAGTGGACAAAGCTCAGTATAGTCTCAAATTGACAGTCACAACTACTCGTTATTTCCGTGCACATCAACAGAGAGAACTCAAGCTGTGCATTTCTATTTTTTTTTTTAGTCCACTGGAGGAGGACATTGATGCTAAATTAGAAGAGGTAAGAAAATCAACAGAACGATAAACTGCTCTTGCTTGCATTAAAGGTCCCACATTTTATAAATTGAGATTTCCATGTGTTGTTTGATTATAAAGCAGGTCTAGGTTCTATATTTATACTGTGAAAGTATCAAAGCACTCAGTCCACAGAGAAATGCACACAGCCTGTATTCAGAAAGTGACGAGCTGTCAGTGATGTGATATCAGCTGTTTGTGATGTGACAACAAAACAGTCACCACCATCAGACATGGCCCACCCGCCCACCTGGACCCACCATCCAACTTGGCAGGATTTGGTTTCTCTGAATGTTTTAATTGAAATCTGCTATATTTTTTTATTGGATCACTTAGAAAACAGCCAGCCAATCAGAAGAGAGACTCAGAGCCTCCTCTCTTCTGATTGGCTCACCGACCTGTTGTTACTAGAGCTCCAGAGAGAAGCCTGAGAGAGGAGATGTAAAACTACATTGAGATGGTTTTTGGCTCTTAAAACAACAAATATATCTTCTTATGGATCAACACTTCAAATGAAAGTGTAAAATACGGGACCTTTGATGTGAAAATGCTTTATATACTATATGTTATATTTAATGTACAAAATATTTCAAAAGGCCTGAAAATTGAAGAACAAGTGATTTTATTTGACAATAATGACACAGACTTGTCGTGTGTCTTTCTCTCACAGGAGGAGATACCTGAGAGTGATGTGGATCCTCATTTCAAGCATCTCTTCAAGCAGATTGCTGGCAATGTAGGTAAAAGGACATGAGAACAGACACTAAATGAAATGCATACACAGCTCCAAACCTGGATTACAAATTAAAATTCACATTCTAATATCAAACAGGACATGGAAGTCTCTGTCTTTGAGCTGGTTAAAATTTTGAACAACGTCGTCTCTCACCGTGAGTACTTCAGGAAAGAAAAGTTTGATTCATTTAGACACGTCATTGACTTAAGTCTTGGTGCTGGTTATGTTTTGTCTCTTTCTTGCAGGGTCTGATATCAAGACAGATGGATTCAGCCTTGAGACAGGTCGGCTGATTGTCAGCTTGCTGGATGTATCCTCTTTAAATATGAAAAATGAAAGATATACTGATTTTGTTATGGTGAGAAATATCGCCTCTAATCTGAAAATGTCCTCCCACTGTGACATCGTCTTGGTCTGGGTGCACTATAGCCTTGAGGACTAATGAATGACTAATACACGACTAATCAAAGACTTTACATGGTAAGCTTTTTATAAACCTGAACATTCCCCAGAAAGATGAAAGCAACATGTTGGGACTGATGGAGTTCCACCTGCTTTGGAGCAAAATCCAGAAATATCTGGTAAATTGTGATTTAATATGGTTTGAAATGAATTATAGTCACGTTGGATCTGTTCACACAACTCATGGCTGCCTCGATGATGTAGGAGATCTTCAAGAATCACGACACAGACAACTCTGGCACCATGAGCTCCCACGAGATGAGAGGCGCTGCCAACGAAGCAGGTAACAAACATCATCACAGGAGTAATCTCATACAATAAAATCTGACCAATTTTTTTCCCATTTTGTCATTTAGATTGTTTAAAAGACAAACTATCATCCTCTGCTGCATTTCACCTTTGGCAAAGTTTGATAACGGTTATATGGCTTGAGATTCAGGGATAATATTTAGTTAGAAAAGTAGCTATGTAGAAATATTGCAGTCAGACTCTACAGTTGGCAATACTGTTCACCAGACTCATATTGGACATGTGGGGCCTGTTACTAGCAGACTGGATAAGCCAGTTAGGGGACTCCCTCCCTACACATAGATGCCATTCATCTACACAAAGCAAGCATGGGCGAGGCTGTGCAACAAAGCTCTTCCATTATCACACAGCTAGTATCTTACACCCTTTTTACAAACTAAAACTTCCCCAGGATCAGAAATAACCCAAACCTATGAAACTGGCACAAACAAACAAACAAGCAGGAGATGATGCTGTTTTTTCTTCCACAGGTTTCCATGTCAACACTGTTGTGTTGCAGGCCATTGTCGGTCGCTACGCTGATGCTCAGTATGCCATAGACTTTGACAGCTTTGTGGGCTGCCTCATTAAACTGGAAATGCTCTTCAGTAAGTGTCAGCAAATACACCAACACCACTTCAACACATTGTGTCTCATATTAATCTGTATCAAAGAGCTGTGGCGTGTTTACATTACCAACATTTTCTTTCTCTCCCTCAACCAGAAATGTTTAAAGCTCTGGAAAAAGCTGACTCGAGGAAGATTGAGCTGGACATGCAACAGGTGTGTGAGAGGATAACAAAAGCTGCCTGTTTGTTGGCACTCCTTGTTTAGACATCTTACTGTGTGATTGTGTTTATTTTTACAGTGGCTGTGCCTGGCAATCTACTAGCTCTGCAGACAACACAAGCAAGGACCTCAGCAGGAAGACAAAGTTCAGCTATCAATCCATTACAACTCACATTTCATTTTAGAGATTAGGTAAACCCAATGAGCGAGTCATTTCACATATACTCTGCATCTTCCAAATGCTTAAAATGACATTTGCTAAACATGTACATGGGGAAACTTATGTCAAGTTAAAATGTCAAGAAAAATAAAGAAACTAAGAAACTATGAACTCTGGATTATTATTCTTATTTATAAAATCTTGCACAGTTCACACAAATTAAATGGTTAAAATAAAGAATAATCTGAAATCTGAAATATTCCTATTAAGTCGTGCTTCACTGTCCCTTCACTGTTTTCTAAATGTTGGTAAGAAATTATTCATGCAGTAACAGTAACTCTGGTGCTTAGTGGGGCCAAATGAGGCAGAAATATTGTAGACATTTAACCCGCCTGATCAAATTTCTTGTGGACAAGAATATGAGCTGCATCCTGGCCGATCACAGGCGGTCGATCAAAGCCAGATGTACAAAGGGCTGGATGAAACAGGTGAGCCAGTGCACACTGTCTGGTCTGGCAAGGGTGTGGAGACTGTTGATCTGCATATATGAAACACAGCCTGTCTAACTACACAGACATACCAGTCACAGTCGCAGACAGAGTGGACGTCGTACAAGTCTCCAAAATGTCAGGCATTGCAGCCAAGCTTCAGCACAACCGAGAGCGAGCACATGGAATTGGAACCAACTCTCACGCGGTGAAATACCTGAACCAGGACTATGAGTCGCTGAGGAGAAGCTGTCTGGAGTCTGGACAGCTGTTTGAGGATGACTGCTTTGAGGCTCTGCCCTCATCTTTAGGCTTCAATGAACTGGGACCAAATTCGGCCAAAGTTCGGGGCATCACCTGGAGGAGACCCGTGGTGGGTACAGTAGGTAGATGGAAGCATCTGCATCTTTTAAAGATTATAACTGCAGTCTCGTTTAGTCAAAGCCTAAATATGGGTGTGATTCAATGCACGGTTTTCCTGCAACGTGTCAGCACCCAAAAGATGCTACATTTCATACCTTAGCTATATGAGTAAAAAAAATCTACTGTTATGATATCCAGCAAAACATAGTGAGGTGACAAATTGTAAACCAAATAAAGTGTTTCAAAGGGTTTTTTTTTCTCCTCATTTTCTTCAGGAGTTATGTTCCAATCCAAAATTCATATTTGAAAATGCGACCAGGACTGATATTTGTCAAGGAGCACTGGGTGAGACACACACAATTGCATGTTCATGACACAATCAGATATTTACAGTATCTATTTCCATATATTTCCATCCTCAGGCATTCCAAAAATATTCAAATCATTTTGCATGTGTATCTCAGACATCATAGTTAGAACATATGAGCACAGTAACAGCTCTTCATGTTGACTTCCCTCTGTCTTTCACTGTCACCTCACTTATCCTTTTTTCTAATTTTACATTGAAATGACATATAAACCTTTTAGTAAATTCCCATGCACTGACAAGAGCTTTCACAAAGCGCCTTATAACATCTCCTTCAGTAACTCCTCTCCATCTACACCCAGTCTGCCTGTGTGGGTGAGAATGAGTTGTGTTTGCAGCTGCTGAGCAATGTGAGAGAGTCGTAACTCTGCACAGCTGAGGTGTGTGTGCATACCTGTGCAAACTGAATATCTTGGAGATGAGTCACAATGACTAAAATTATTATAAAATGTTAGAGCATTGAATCTCCTGTGTGTGTGTGTGTGTGTGTGCGTGACATGAGATTTTAGTCCCCTTTATTCTAACACTGTTTGCTTGTGCTCAGGTGACTGCTGGCTCCTGGCAGCTATCGCCTCATTGACTCTCAACAAACAGGTTCTGTCTCGGGTTGTCCCCCATGACCAAAGCTTCCAGGAGAACTATGCCGGCATCTTTCATTTTGAGGTAGAGCACAGTGAAACGCTCCACAGCTGCCTTGTTCTAGAGGTGAAGTGGCACGAACAATTTTGATTTTACTTGTTGTGTCGTCTCAGTTCTGGCAGTTTGGTGAGTGGGTGGATGTGGTGGTCGATGACCGTTTGCCCACCAGAGATGGAAAGCTGCTGTTTGTTCACTCAGAGGAGGGCTCAGAGTTTTGGAGTGCACTGCTGGAGAAAGCCTACGCCAAGTATGGAGCTACAGAAAATCTGGATACCTTTCTGTCGGTTTCTCTTTGTGTTCTAATCTTTCATGAATCCTTTTCCCTTCAGGCTGAATGGATGCTATGAGGCTCTCTCTGGAGGCAGCACCACTGAAGGTTTCGAGGACTTCACCGGAGGCATAGCTGAGAGGCATGACCTGAGCAGGGCAGATCCCCATCTATTCAAAATCATTAAGAAGGCCTTGGACAGAGGCTCCCTTCTGGGATGCTCCATTGATGTTTGTTTGGGCTTCTTGTTTCACTCTCATGTAGCATGGTTGGGGATTTTCTTTTTGGAATCTGGTAGTTTTCAAGCTCACAAGTTTATCCTCTCCGTCCCAGATCACCAGTGCGTCCGACTCCGAGGCTGTCACATATCGCAAGCTGGTGAAGGGCCACGCCTATTCAGTGACAGGAGCGGAGCAGGTGAGCTAATGTGATTGTCCACTGTTTACCACACAGGTCATCCAGGTGCATGTGAAGCCGCAGTGGCCACAGTGGCAAATAAATATGCTGCATATTGTGATAGATGCTACAATTTCATTTAGCTGTGCTATGGTTCTACCCCTTTTTATTATATTTATATTGTTTTTAGAGTTTCCCTTTTCTATCTTTTATTCTGACCCCTCATTCTGCGGCAGGTGGAGTACAGAGGAGGCAGGGAGAAGCTGATCAGGATCAGAAACCCATGGGGTCAGGTGGAGTGGAATGGAGCCTGGAGCGACAAGTGAGTGTTGTGCACTTTTTGGGAGTTTTAATGGCAGGACATAAACAATAGACATGCGCATATTAGCTCTAAGTTATTAGCTATTAGTTATTAGGAACCACTCCAGAGAGGTTATAGCCCCGTTAGCATCACGTGGCTCGAGGGAGGCCAGTGTGGGTTGGTCCAGGCTGAAATATGGCACAGATATCCGTGGTGCCCAGAGGATGAATCCTTATCCTAATCCTAATGACATTGGTGATGCCCTGACTCCCTCCTCATTTGTGGTTTTGAGTGAAATATCTCTACAACATTTGAATTCATTGCCATGAAAATTGGTGCTTCTTATAAATGGTCTTTCTCATCTCACACCTCTTGCGTTGTTCATACATGTTATAGGACCCAGCCTAGTTGAAACACCTATTTGTTTTAGGGTTTCAAGGTTATTAAGTCTTTGTTTATTTCATCATGAATGCAACACACAGAGACATACATACACACCCAGTGGAATGGCTGGTAAATCCTGTTGTAAAATAAGCCTGTTGCACAGACTCCGGTTGTAAAGCTTACTTCTGTGCTCGAGGTGGAATTCACTGAAGCTCCTGGCCGCCTCTGCCTGCCTGCCTTTCCGCCTGTTGGTAAATAACTCCCGACTGTGTTTAGCTCCACGGGCAGAGGTGAAGCTTGTGAACAGGCAAGGCAGGCCACTGCTCGGTGCCCCGAGGGCTAACAAACTCAACTCCACAGATGATTTACAGTGTTATCTCAGTTTTCAGTAAAGCCTGCACATACAATCACAAAGTTTCCAACACCGCTCAGTAGGAAACCTCCTTAATATCTTTCTTTTTTTTCTAGTTCTTCTGAATGGAGATATGTGAGCTCTGATGATCGGCAGAGGCTGACGAACCGCTCTGAGGACGGGGAGTTCTGGTAAATCTCACTGAAACCATTTTTCTTCACCAAGCTCCACACACCAAACAGAGGTTTACAATATGGTTTAATCTACTAAATACCCCTGTAATAACAACGCAGCAGTAAATGGGAAATACTCTCAGTGTATCCATTTTTAAAATTATGTTTTAAAGGGCAAACCCATCACTATTGAGTGACATGAACCTTTTTCTAAGTTCCTGTATTACATTAGAGTAAGCAGTGTTAAGGTCAAAGGTCACAATGTCCAGCAAGCAAATAAATCCCTGGATTTCTAGCAAGAAAAGATGTGACTTTTCCATTTTCCTCATTCTGTTTTTCCCACAGGATGTCATTTTCTGACTTCCTGCGCCAATACTCTCGCCTTGAGATCTGCAACCTCACCCCTGATGCTCTCACAGGCGACGAGTACAAGAAATGGGCAGAGTCTGAGTTTGAAGACACATGGAGAAGGGGTGTTTCAGCTGGCGGCTGCAGAAACTATCCTAGTACAACCACTTTTACCATCTTCCCTCCAGATTTGAATCCAGTGCTGGCTCATATGTGTCATGAACTAACCCTTACTCCCCTTTCCTAGATTCATTCTGGATGAATCCTCAGTTTGTCATAAAGCTGGATGAGGTGGATGATGACCCTGATGATGGTGAGGAAGGCTGCACCTTCATTGTGGGCTTGATGCAGAAGAACAGGCGCCGTATGAGGAAAATGGGGGAGGACTTGCAGACCGTCGGCTTTGCCATCTATGAGGTAAGAAGCTGCCTTTAAGATGACAAAGTCAGTGATAACACTTGCGTCAGTAGAGACAGTATTTGCTGCGTTTTCACATATTCTCACATTTTTGATTTTTCCTATTTTTCTAGCTGCCGGAGGAGGTATGTAAGCAAAGATGAAGACACTTGATGAGCCTTCATTTTTCATGACAAATGAGTATTGGACTGTTGCATTATTGCTCAATTTTCAGCCCTCAAAATTCAAACTGTCATGCAGATATTTACACAATATATGTGTCATTTTCCAGTACTCTGGCAAAAGGCAGGTGCACCTGAAGAAAAACTTCTTCCTGTCCAACTGTTCAGCGGCGCGCTCCGAGACCTTCATCAACCTGCGGGAAGTGTGCAACCGCTTCAATCTTCCCCCTGGAGAATACCTCATCATCCCCTCCACCTTTGAGCCCAACAAGAATGGAGACTTCTACGTGCGAGTGTTCTCTGAGAAACAGGCTGATTTCCAGTATGTAATAAGTGCAATGTCATAATCACAATAATCACAGCATTAAAAATGATCATAGAAGTGTGACCTCTCGCTTTCAGAGAGATTGATGATCCCGTGGACTGCCATGTTGAGCAGGTAAAGTCACATCCCCTGATGTATTCTTTTGAAAATGAATATTAATATTAACATTTTAGGAAGACAAAGTGATTTCCTTGTCATCTCCAGATTAATATTGATGAAGATGACATCAGTGACAGATTCAAGAGACTGTTTGGACAGCTCGCTGGACATGTGAGTAAGCTTAAGATTTGATCCATCACCTCATGGTCTCCAGTCTTTGTTACAATGGTTTACACGTCTGTGTCATGTGCTTCGTAGGACACGGAGATTTGTGTGTTTGAGCTGCAGAGACTCCTCAACAGAGTGATGGTGAAGAGTAAGAGAAATGATTTCTTTTTCTCTCAGGAGTATTCAGTATGTGCATTAATGTGCACTTGACCCTCACACCAATGTATTCCTATGTTTTACTGATTCTCAGGAGATGACATAAAAACCAGTGGCTTTAGCCTTGTGACTTGCCGCAACATGGTCAATCTGCTGGATGTATCCTTCCTTCTTATTCTAAGCCATGTCAGGAGAAATTGACAAAATCTTTAACCTATTAACCTCAAGTTTTCCTCCTTTTGTTTTCCCTCATGTTGCCTGAAAAGAATAGAAAGTTGATGCCTTACACAAAATGTGGTATACAGCTACAGTGGCAAGCAGCCAGTTAGTTTAGCTTGACGTAAACATTGAAAACAAGGGGAAACAGCTAGCCTGGCTGTGTCAAAATGTATAACTAAATTCACTTACAGAACCTCCAAAGCTCACAAATTAATGCAAAACCTGCCTGACAAATTTGGTATCTTGGTAAACTGCACAGCATGAGTTTACCGACTGACCCACAAGCCCTGTCATGTCTGACAGAGGGCCGGTGCATGCCGCACATTACTCTGTGTGGGGGCATGTTGCAAGTTTCCTTAACATGCTCTTCAAAGAAAGATGGAAGCGGCAAGCTGGGACTGGTAGAATTCAAGATCCTGTGGACAAAGATTGAGAAGTTCCTGGTGTGTTCCTTGTTTGTTTGTATTGACATTAACATACCATGTGTAACATACAGTAGATTATTAGTAGAATGATGATAGTGCATATTAAATGTGTTGGGCTCTCCATTAGGATCTGTACAAAGAGAGAGACATGGACCAAAGTGGGTGTATGAGCGCCTCTGAGATGCGGATGGCTGTTGAGGCTGCTGGTGAGAAGTCTTTTTCACAAATGATATTTTTGTGTTCTCAACACTCTACACTTGTTCCTCTAACACTTAAGAGAGTAAAGAGAGAGTTTGCATGAAACAGCCGGTGGTGTGCTTTTCTCTCACAGGTTTCTCCCTCAACAACCCTCTGCATCAGATCATCGTGGCCCGCTACAGTGAACCAAACCTCACTATTGACTTTGACAACTTTGTGTGCTGCCTGATCCGCTTAGAGTCACTCTTCAGTGAGTATTTGTTCTTGTCGGCACATATTTTAATCCGACTGATGCTGCAGATGTCATGTAGAGTTCTGATGCCTACTTTCATTTACAACAGACACCTTCAAGACCCTGGACAAGGATGGCTCTGGTAAGATAGAGCTGAGTTTTATGGAGGTAAGAGCCTGTTTTTGATAATGAAACAACAATATGAAGTGATGGTTTATAGGACCACAAAGTGACTTGTGCCTGTGTTTTCATCCACAGTGGCTGAATCTGACGATGGTGTAGAGGAGCTCTGACTGTTTACAGTTGAAGAACCAAGACTTGGGTTGAAGTGTCGTCATATCTGAATATTTTACTACACGTTTGCGAGTGAATGTCAGTTTGTGCCTTGTGTACAATTTAATTAATGGATACTAATTTTGAGAGAAAATAATTACTGATGGTTTGATTGTTCAGAAACATAAAAGTTTAATAATACAATTAAAGCCATAATCTCCCACAAATGGTAATGTGTTTATTCAGTACTCAATAAAAAGATATATAAAGATTGTATGTTGTCTGTTCTTTCAGGGTCTAGCTTAAATGACTTAGTTTTACATTTTGGCAAATATTCACTTCCTTGCAGAGAGTTAAGTGACAGGATCGAAACCATCATATTAGTATTTTGAACATGCAGCCAGCAACCAATAAGCTTCTCTTAGCATAAGTAGTGGGAAACAGCTAGCCCTTCTCTGTCCAAACAGGTACCAAAATTCCTCTGTCAGCACCTGGCAAGCTCATTTGTCTAGTTGTGCAATAACCACAGTGCAAGACTGATGTCAGGATCACTGCATCTGTGGTGAAATTGTGTTTACTGTGTGTGTTGTGTATTGTATATTCGATAGAAGGATTATTGTTTGTTTGTTTTTTTTACATTTGGACAGAGCCAGGCTGATCCCAGTCAGTATGCTAAGCTAAGCTAACCAGTGCTAGCTTCCTATTTACCATACAGACATGTCATATTCTTAGGTAACTCTTAGCAAGATGGCAAAAAAATTATATTCCCCCGAAATGTTCAACGACTCTTTTAATGTTCGCATAAACTTACTGCCACTGACGACATCTGTGATCAAAGAAATGAAAAAGGATTGTGGAAATGCGATAATATATCGTAGCTCTGTGTGGCATCTCTTCCCTTTCCTTTGGTAGAATAACAATAAAACCTGTGTACTGAAAAAGCTACTTACCACATCAACATATCTCTCATGCTAATTTTTTTCTGTAGACAATTGTTGCAAAGCAAACTGTCCTCTAAGCTTGTTGTTTCGGGTCATTATTCTAAGTGGCACATTTTCAACAGTCAACTGAGTAAATATAACTGACCACACCCAACAATACTCCATCAGACATGAAACTTGAACCAAGTCCGAACCAATAGTCTTTACAGACCAACCCAACTCTGTGTGAACGGTGAAAGCAGGGTGTCATGTTGCGAGACAAGGTCATGAAAAACATTCTTACCTGTAAGTCAAAAAGTTCAAGTAGCTAAAAACAACTTTCTAAAATGACAACTGCAGTGACTCAGCCAATAGCAGGCCTCCGAATTCAGCTTCATGCACACTTTGACATGAATAAGACTGTTCTATGTTCATTGTATCCAAATTATATATGCTTCTATACACTGCACCATGCAAGAGGAAGGTTTATAGATGTTTCACTAAAAGTCAATATCAGTGTTTGCTAAATATCCTTTGATGCGTGCAACGGGTCTATATGGAAAAATATTCATAAAAATCTCAAGTGAATTTAAGAAGGACTTTGGAACCATTTCAAAAACTATCTGTGGAGGTTCTTTAAAATGTTCATTTGTTAATAAGATACGTATTTAATTAATGATGTTTCTCTCCAAAACAGAGAAAACAGGAGTCAACCTGAAAAACGAATCCTGTCCTTACTCCTGTACTTATGAACTTATTTTCCTATTCATTGTTTTTCCTTTGGAACACACATCTAACTCCTTATACACACCTGCCCTGGTCTTCGGAGGCAAGTGTTAACATGGCAAATTCAGTCCCATAGTACTTCAGTAATTTACCAGTAGAGGTCAGAGTTCTCATAGAGTTTGGTTTTCTGCTTTGACGTCACTGACTGGGTTGTGGTCAAAACTGCAATGTGCTTGCAGCAGCATGAAGTTTTCAGCTCACACAGAGCTATGCAGCAGCCATTTCCTGTCCTGTGTGGTTCTGGGTTGTATTTCCCCTTTTACTACTCCGAAAAGCTGCTACCAGCTGCCGAAGCCAGGCCTCACCACAGTTATGGCAATAAACCTAAAAATCAACCCTCAAGCCACCAAACGAGAGCTTTCTGTGGATAACTATTATACTACTGCTAAACACACTGTCAAAAGTTTGACATACATAGTATATTGATGACTTTTCTTCTTTCCGTTGCCACTCACGGATTCCAGTGCTTGCAATGCAATTGTTTGAGGGTAAACCTTGACATGTGCTGGCATTTAGGCACCCTGCTTTTTGGAACAGGATGTGGGACGGGCCTCTGACTCTGTAAACTAATAATCATCGCAGGGGAAGCAAGGCCACTGTGATGCTGAAGCAGAGTATCTGTATTTAAAAATAGTCACTTCAGAGGAGCGGAGGGGTTTATTGTGCACTAAATTCTCCAACAAAAGGACCTAAACTACGTGTATCATCTAAAAAAGATGAAGAATGTTATTTTCTCATTTGCCAAAAAGACAGTTCAGCAGTTTACATGGGAAATGACTCTTTTTGTCATTGGACATATTTTTCAATTGGTCTCATTAAAGCGCTGAAGAAATTCTTTGTGTCTGTGTGTGAGATTCATAAATATTGTATAATCTTTACTCACAAGCGATGACTGACTGACATGCTGCAATTCAGCTATTTTAAGATAGAACAAAGATTTGGGCATAATACAGAGAGGATGGGCTCGACTTGGTTTGCCAGGGTGCTACCAGCCAAGAAAGTGCAAAACACAGGGATAGTTAAAAAAAAGAAAATGAAATGAAATTTGGCATAGTTGTACTTGTGCAAAACTCTCCTCCACTTACAGACTGGAAACAGGACTATAAGGTATTATGAATCTTTTTTTTCCAAATTGCAAGACTGTAATTCAGATCATTTGCTTAAGTAAATATAGAAATATCACTGTATACAAATACTCTGTTACAAGAAGATATAGAAGTATAACTGACGCTATAGCACACCTGAGTCACGCCTGCAGCTGCCAGCACTTCCTCTCTCATAGGACGCTGATTGGTCCGAAACACGGCGATACTTCCACAAGTGAACAGCTTGGACCTCGCCAAGATGGATTCTGGCTTGTGAGAAATCCACCTGCCTCACAAGGTTGAGTAACTAAAGTTATAATATAAACACAATGGAGTAAAAGTATAAAGCAGCAGAAAATGGAACTGCTCAGCGACATACAAGTACCTCAAAATTGCATGTAAGAATTGCACTTGCATAAATGTACTTAGTTGCTTTCCACCATTGGAGAAGGCATGGTCTGGGACCAGACAAAGTGGCAGGGGGGGCATGGTTCCCCTCCTGTGACATGGGCCCCTAATTCCCAGCTACACTCCTGGACTTTAAGAAGAGAGAGAAGTTTCAGATTTTATTATTCTAAAGACAAACATGGAAAACTACAATGTCAAATGGCCCTATATGAATACATTTACTTTTTGTTTCTTGTTTTCTTCTTTTGACCTGATGAAGACGTGACTGACATCAAACTTTGAATCAGTGCAGTCTTTTTTCAACATGGGTGTCACCTATGTACATTTCCACTCTAGAGAAGAACAGCTCTGCGACTGGGTCTGCGAGTCATATTAACTGCACTGACTCCTCACAGAAGCTAACTGGAGAAAAACATCTATGAAACTGAAACAACGGTTGAAAATTTACACTTGAAGTTCACATCTTCAAGTTATTTGGTGGTAAATATGTGTAACATTTGCTGTGTTCAGTGTCGAACTGGATAGAAAGGAATCATGTTTTTGTACGTCTGACTACTGACTACTGGAATCTGATGGAGACCTACCAGCTCTCTTTCAACAGGTAGACGGATAAATCCTTTTGGCACATCTGTGCAGTCATCCTACCTTTTACCTTATAAGGTCATTGAACTGCATCTCAGCAGCAGATGAGTTCAAAATATGGACAGGTATGTTCTCCATATAAGGGTGTTATGTGCTGCACCCACCCATGACTGGCTCAGGCTCACCTGGGGCTTCTGCCTAAAAAAAAGGAAGATCTGTTCCTCTGTCAAACTAAAGCAGAGGGGCAGGTTGAGAAAAATGTTTGTACTGCGCCAGACAATGATGTACATACTATATTTATTGTGATTTAGGCTTCAAATGTAATGTGATTAAATGCGTATGCTGAGGTTGAATCTGAAACTGTCACACCTGGGAAGACGGGGGTGGACCTACTTTTGGAGGTGTGCTCATTTACCACAGCCCCTCCTACATGAGTCAACCTGCTCTCCTTCCTTATGACCCCCTCAGCATTTTGACTGCTGCTGCCATTTTTTCTCTGCTGCCTGCTCCTTCACAGATCACAAGCAAAATGGTGAGTAGCTTTCTCAAAGAATTTGGCTGTCAGTTAACAACTTCTTCGTTGTGATGTGTGTGCAGCACTGAACATGTAATCTAGAGGTGATTGAGGTGATTTAAAATGTCATATCCTCATTTTAACGATATTTTAGGGGAAAAAAATGTGTAAACTCAGATGTTGTCTTGGATTGATGTTTGCTGTTTTTAGAAAAAAAGGTTTGCTGAGTAAAAGGAGGCTTTTGGTGTTTGCAAGAGGTTATTCAAGGTGTGGTTTTGCCTCCAAAATGGAGGGAGCTTTGTTCGTTCTTGAAATCTGTTCTGAGAGAATCCCTTGGGGCGGTCTTTCTTGTGCGAACTTGTTCCACAATGACTGGAATGTGACAGAGCCAAGGCCATGAAAATTCATAGGGAAGCTCCACTCATGGTGTGCGACTGCTAAACAAGCTTGTAGAGTATCTGCACATTGAGCTGCCTAAATAACATTTAAAACTTCTCTCCATAGTCTAGTTTTGAAGAACTTCCTGTTTCTTCATCTTTCAGTTCTGCTTTCTGTCTCAAAACCAAAGTACGAATGAACATCATCTGCTCGAGTATAAGCCAAGGCCCAAATCTTCCCACAGTGTTCCTACTGTGATGTACTTTCATCATTCTTCTCATCTGATGAGAATTTATACACTTACCTGGCACATTAGGCTTGGTGCTGAACTTAGTAAATCTCATGATTAAAAATGACAAGGAAGTAGTGTTTGCTTTCTCCCCTTTTTTTTTTTTTTATTTTTTTTATTTTTTTTATTTTGTATGAAATGAATGAAATTCAACCATTTGCACCTCCTCTTTACGCAAACTTTTCAAATACAAGATCTTACAATTGCAATTGAACAATTTAAGTAAATGTAAGTTACAAATGCAATTATAGTTGGGTTTTTTTTTGTCTTTGTGTGTGTTCTCTTTCGATCCGTCTTAAAGCATTAGTATGTGGAACATGAGATTTAGATAGACCCTGACTTTCTTTAGCTCAATGACGTGACCTGTGGGGTTACTACCTTCTAAAGGAGCACACCAACAAAATATTGTATCGACAAAACATGTTTGACTTTTCTTTTTCTTTTCTTTTTTACTAAATATGGACATGTAATGTTTTGTGTTTTCTCATAACAGGCATCTGGAGTAAAAGTCGCTGATCAAGTGAAGGACCTCTACAATGAGATGAAAGTAGTGAAAAATGATGCTGATCAGATGGATCGTATAAGACTGGTGGTATTTAAAATCGGCAATGGTCTCATTGACATGGAGAAAATTTTCCGGCAAAAGGAAATGGAGGACACAGATGTATTCAAGTTCTTTGTGGGTCTGCTGAAGCCGGATGAGTGCCGCTACATGCTGTATGACTGCCACTTTGAAACCAAGGAATCACTTAAAAAGGAAGAACTGGTCTTTGTGATGTGGTAAGTCCTTGTATTGTCACTAAAGCATAACTACTACATTTATTTTTCCAACTGCATCTGCAACGAGAGCCAATCTTATGCTGAGGATACATAATCTTATGTGTATATGAGAATAATCCTGTTACAGTATACAGTCCCAGTGTGCCAGACTTAATGACAAAGGGATTATGATTTTTCTTCATGCCAGGGCGCCTGAAAATGCACCTGTCAAAGAAAAAATGAACTACGCTAGCTCAAAAGAATCCATGAGGAAGATCTTGACAGGTAAATGTTTTTCCACTTTGTTAAATTTGATCAAATCTTAATTCTAGTAGAAGCACCACAGTTTAAAATGCAACAATCACATTAACTGTATTAATTGGTAGAATAGTGATCCCTCTTTTTAACTAACGCTTATGTCTTCAACAGGTATCAAACATCAGCTGCAGGTAAATGACCTTGCAGATTTGTCCAACAGGGATTCGTTTGCAGCAGAAATGGGGAAAGATATAGTCACGCTTGAGGGCCACGCTGTGCAGCCTGCCTCTAAATCAAAGTCAAGTTAAGAGGATTTGAGATGATAACACCAAAGTTTCCAAACCAATTTTGCTTTGAACCAATCCAAAAAAAAAAAAAAAAAAAGCTTAAAGAGAAGAGTTGGGCTCTGGATGGGATTAGATTCCTGTAACACAAACCTTTAATGTTTAATGTCCAGTCAGCACCAGTTTGGCTGTGAAATCAATCTCATTCAGATTTAATTGTATTCATTATTTGACATATCCATATACACTGATACTATTTTGTGTCATGTGACTCTTGGTACATTTAGACTTCTCATATCAGTAATTTGCTGTTTTTATGTACATACATGCTGTTTGAAAAGTTTACTGGGTCAAAAATAGCTGGGCCTATAAGTTCGATAAATGTGTTTTTCTAGACTGTTACACTTTGATGGAAACCTGTAAAGACTTTTGCAAAGAAAAAAAAAAACAAATGTTTCAATGAAAATGCAGCAGTCGGTGCACTGTCTGAGTATTGTCAAATAAATTCAATGCAATCAGCTGTTTACTTTGTTTCTTTTTTAAATCAAATCTCTTTTCAGTTTTTAGAAGACAGAATGTTACTGGTACTCTGGCTTTAATCAGCACCATGAGACTGACATCTCAAACATTACAACCCGTATTTACAGCTGGTGCCTTTCAAGAGACAAGTATGGATGGAGGCTATAATTAACAGATAGCTGGGGGGTGGTCGAAGCACGTGCATGTATGCTACAAGGTTTCTGCCTCCATTCAGGAAAATTTTGGGTGTCAGACTTACAGGCCAGATTTACTTGGTTACCCAAATGATCCTGGACTCAACCCAGGTTGTAAGGTTGAGCTTGAGTTAAACCAAGTACTGCAGGTGATGCTGTCCATACTAATGCATTTGAATTTATATATGTGTGTGTGTTTGGAAATACACATTACCTGCACAATTCTGCACATATGAAGCCAAATGTTACACCAATACCAAAGTGAATTGCTTTCTGTAAGTTTTGTCCGTTATTATTTTTTCTCTATCACTACCAAGTTTATTTGTCTCTTTCACTTTTCTCTTGCTTAATATGACCTAGCATTTTTTTTACTTTACTTTTACCACCCCAAATATTTTACTTTGTCAACGTTTACTTAAGTTTGAAATGTCATCTAATCAATGCCAAATTTGGAAGCCGTGTGGACACAGCACGTGAAAATCAGCCCAGATGCAGCGTATCCTCCTCCTATGTTTCACAGCTGCACCGTGACATTTGTTTGCCTCTGTTAGTGAAATCTGGGCCCACTACCTGACAGCTCTGCTTAATTTTGCAAGCAGCCACAATGAAATGAGGACCAAATGAAATTTAAGATTCAATCTCTGTTTAGATTAGCTTTTTTGCTCACCCTCGCCTCTCACAGTAGTGTGCATGCGTTTGGGAGGAGTGAAAGACAGATCATCCCAGAAACAAAGCCAAACATGGCCTTTGAAAAACTCCACCTTGTACAATACTTCCTGGTGTCTTAACCTTTGATGCAACCTGAACATTACTGTGTGTAAAGCATTACGATTTACACATTTAGGCATTCTGTTTCCGGACACACTTTACAAAACACCTAGTCATGTTTAGAAGGATAATGAGACTAGAGGGACTATTGTATGTGCTAGACTAGACTAGACTATTGTATGTGCTATGGGGAGAATTCATAACCCTCCATTTTGCTGTATGGTGATATACTGTGAGGATGTTGCTGTGTAGTAATACTTCCTGTCAGAAACCAGGACTGTTCTTTACACAGCAGAGATGTAACAGGTTTCTGTGGAGGATGGCTTAAGTATTAAAAATGACTGACTGAGCCAGTGCCATTACTTCCGGATTTGCTGCTTGATTCACACCGGATCTGAAACTATGTCAATAGAGAATACTCTAGCGATAGCCAGTTTTTCCTTTGCTTCCTGTCCACATTCATTGTTCCTTTACAGCAAGTATGACACAGACACTGGTCAGGAATGACAGAGTGACACTGTAGTTTATTCATTCATACAAATTCAAATTTGATGTGTGTTACTGGCAGCCAGCTACGGAGGAAAGCAGGCCCACAAAGGTACTGCATCATTGAACCATAAAATGTCTCCATCATTCAACCACATAGAAAAGACATACAAAGTAATTGCACAGGTTGATGTACGTTTGACGTACAATCGGTTTCCCTTTTAACACTGAACTATGGGGAAATGTTTGGAATATAAGGCAGGGGGATAAGTAACTTCTGACATAGCCAGAATCGCTGATGGAATGCGTTTCAGTAAAGATTGCAGCAGGATTCTCTCCTCTAATCTTATTTTGAAATGTACATATTATCAAACATGATTCCTACAGTTGCAACAAATGCAATATACTACAGTACAAGAAAGAAATTGTTTTGGAATGCATAACTATGGTAATCATAAGGCATATTTGGCAGTTTTGTGTAGTGTCCGCAGTAAACTTCCTGTCAGACGGACGTTCCTTCCTTCAGCTCGACATAATCTCCCTTGAAAACAGAAATAAGAGAAAGATTAATGTCAAAATACACAAGCATGTTAAAATAATTTGGGTTTAGATTGTGTACGAGTAGTCTTACTGGTGTGCAAGTTGTCTCACCTTGCCTTCCAGGTGCTCCTGTAGTGTTCTCACGGTGTCTCTCTCTTTGGTCAGCTGCTCCTGAGTGGCTTTGAGAAGCTGCTGGAGCTTGGTGGCTGCCTGGCCCAAGTCTTTGGACAGCTTCTTCTCCTTCTCCAGGCGCTCCTGTTGTGACAACAGCAGCAGCAAACGTTACTTCAAAGCAAAAATGACACTCAATGTGGAGACCCAATGTGTTCAATATTAAATAAAGATACAAAATGAGTAACATGAAACTACACCCCCAATATTGTGAAATAATTCAGTGATCTTGTAAAACTCAGCTCATTATTATGAAATGTTCCTTCATCCTGTGTCTTTTCACAACAGGACCCAGATTTAGTTTTTTCAAATGCCTATATTTCTCACCGCTATTTTTCCCAGTAACAATTTACTGTATTTCATAATCCCACTTTTCATCCCAAAGTCTCATCTGTCAATCAAGACAAACATGGCAGAGTCAGTTATGTAACCAGCTGCCCACTCATTCAGACCAAAGTACCAGCTGAATGGCATTACGAAATATAACTGTTGTCACTGGGGAAAATAATGTGAGGTAAAAAATTAAAAAAAAAGGAACTGCTTCAATTAAATTTAATCAATCTCGCTCCAGTTGTTGGTAATACATTTTATCTATATTTATTCATATGATTATTTTATAATGTGTAATTTAATTAATATTGAACTTGGTTCTCCATAAACCAAGTGAGGACATGTACTTTAGTGATGAACTCCTGGAGGAAAACAAAAGCTTTCATCAATGTGATCTTCATGTGAAACTGAGAGGTACACTTGGTTCCTGATTGGAGCAGGACCGCCTGTTGCTCTGACAAACTCTGCTGGGTTAGAAATTTATCATAATCCAGCACTGACAAAAAAAAAACAAAACAAAAGCATCAATCACAGTCAGGCATTGATTTTCTGTGTTACTTGTGAACAAACCTTGAGCTGAGCAACATCCTCTGTGTCAGTTTGTGGTGACTCTCCAGAAGCTTTCACAAGATCCAGCTGAGCCTGAAGTTCTGTGACAGTTTTCTGGGCCTGGAGGTTTGACAACACACAGTGACGTCATCCACCAAGAATTTATTAGTAAACGTCTAGTGTGACAAAGCTAAAAAAAAAAAAAAAAAGAAAAAAAAAAGAGCACAACATTGATGGCTGCTACCTGCTCAAACTCTTCTGAGAGCTGCTGCCTCTGAGCCGCCTCGCCCTGCAGTTTCTCAGATGTCTGACTCAACTCATTCTGGACCTGATGGTAGACAAACACACAATGAACATACTCACAGACCAATGGTTAAAACATGCATGCGTGTATGCAAGCATTCTTGTTCCAAAGCAGGAGCACTGCACACACCCACACACCCACACACAAGCTGCTCGGCCTGCGAGCGAAGTTAGTCTCCTCTCAGACTATTTCAGGTGGAAAGCTCAAGTCAAACGCAGAGTTTCTGCTGCTGTTAAGAATCCTACAAACGCATATCTGAAAACAAATGAGGAGAGGTGAGCATGCCGAAAAAGGTGAGAAAGAGCCGTGTTAGAGTTCTATCCACTCAGTCAATTCAAATAAAGGTTAGCATAAACAGCTTCTGTCAGAGGAGAACTGGACAGACTGGAAATACAGCACTTCTTTATCATCTGTTACTCAGTATCCGTGTATCATGGCCACATCCTTGATTTAGGACATGGCTTTGACTGCGTGCTGCTTCTAAAAGCCAGATCACAAAGAACCTGTTTTAATCAATAAGGTGCAAGTCAATAACAAATGTATCATTTCAATTTTCTATTGAATTGAACCAAAATGTTTGAGAAATAACTCAAAATGAAACAAATCAAAGGAGATCTTTGGAGAAGTGTCCTAGTCACTGTCCAGTGCTCTCTGACAGGAAGCTAAGGGTGCCCTGTGACCTCTGCACCCTGACCTGACTGGGTTGAGCCTCAGCTGGGCCATTCTGTTCGCGCTGAGCCCGCATCGTGATCTCGCCCAGCTGCTCTCTGACCTGAAACAGGAAGCCGTCGCTAGTCATTGGTTGCATAACCTCCATCCATGAATCCCCTTTGTGTTACATGTCACTGACACCTTACTTTGCTGGCTGTGTGGGTTTAGGAGGGTTTTAAACAAATTCTTCAATATGTGATCTCTCACACATAAAATGTCTCCATCTTACCTCAGTTACACTGGTGTATGAATGAGTAAATATTAAAGCCTGGTGAATGGGAAAGCAACTTAAGTCTAAGGTCACCTGTGCCAGCTCCTCCTTCTGTGCCTGGGATTCCTTCTGGGCCAAATCCAGCTGGGTCTGACACTCTGACAGCTGCAGCTTCAGCTGAATACAGAGCAGGACATGGGAATGAACAGATGTCAGACAGGCATTGTTTTAAATGCAGCACAAGAGGTTGAAAGCTTTAAACATGTGAAATGTGTTTCTAGGAATTCATAGTAAACTCAAAGAAGGTTTTATCGAATACAGATTGCTAATTCTCTACACTATTTCTATGACATTTCATTAATTCAACACAAAATATTTTAAGAGACATTACATTAAAAAACATTACTTTGTAATGTTGAAATATCATCATAAGAATAAATACAAATATAGAAAATAATTAAATTTACACCTTATGAACATTTTTTTTCAAACACAAGGCTAAAATTCCAATAATATGATAGTTCACCTCCTTAACAAGTGAACTTGTACATAAAATAACAACATGAAAAATGAGCAGCAATGCCAGTTTCAGTGAGGTTGCTGTAAACTGTAGATTAGACCTGCTCATGTACCTGCTCCTCCCCCTCTGAGGTCCCCTGGTTGTCTGACTGCTTCTCCAGCTGGGCTTCCAGAAGCATCATCTGCTCCTTCAACTACAGAGAACAAAAAAAGTTACTAACCTGTTAGCTTACCTCTAGGAGCTACTTGAGCTTGTGTGTATGAAAAAAATATCCCCACCTGTTCTACACTTTGGTTTTCTGCTTCCAGCTTGCTGACTTTCTCCAAAGCCTGGTAGTGTGTGAGAGGGACTTTTGTTAAGTTTTGAAAATAATGCAGGGGGATGGACACATGGTGAAACAAATATCAAAGTCATAGTGATTTCAAGGAGATATTATAACTTACCACCCTCAGCTGTTCCTCTGAGTTAGTCATCTTGGACTTCCAGACCAGCTCCTCCTCTTCCACACTCTTCTGCAGATGTTTCAGCATTCCTTCCTGAGGTAGAAGGGAACCAGGAATAAAAAGTTGTATAAAATTACCCCATATTCACACAGCTCACATATTCTACCATCTTACTAAGAACAAGAGTTTTTCATATTACATTATATTAATATCTCAGTCACTTACCGTTTCAGCCAGGACTGTCCTGTACTGTTCACATTCAGCCTGCAGGGAGCCATGGCTCTCCTCAGCCTCCTTCAGTTTCTCAAGCAACTCCTGAAACAAACACAACTCATTCAGATCTTCCTCTGCCAGGCTGATTGAAACCAGTATATGGTAACAGTATAACATGATGGCTTACCGGTGACGCCGTGCTTGACTGGGACTCTTGGCTCTGCTGGCTGAGAGCCTCCTGAGCTTTCTGTGTAAATACTTGTAACCAGTTGGACTAAGTGAAGAGAAACACAGATATAAATCAATCAGGTGAGTTTTATTCTACAGAATAAGAATAATCATCACACTGAGCAACTCAGCCCTTTTCTTACCTGCTCTGTCTCTAGGGGTATCTGTGGGAAGAGTGTCTGGAGAGTCTCTTTGGTTTCAGTTTGTAAAGCTGTCAGTTGTGCCATAGTGTTCTGCTAAAACAATGGATGACATGATCAATAAGGTGATTAAGAGCATAAGCAGGCCTCAATTGATAAGCCACTAGTGTGTAAAGAGACTCTTACTGCATCAGTGGTCATCTTTTCTCTCAGCTGCTCTTGTAGTGATGTGACAAGGGCATCCTTCTCAGTCAGACTGAGCACCGAACCAAAAGATACAAGACAGTGATTTAAATAACAGACCTAACAATATGCGAGACTGTTCTTTTCATCTGTCACACTCATTTACCTGTTCTGTAGCTGTCCGAGCTCTGCGGCGCTATCTGATTGCTGAAACAGAGTCGACATGCAAATGAGTCTCAAAGATAATTCTTTAGTAGAAGCAGAATCATTCAACACATATGGAGGTAGACTTACTGGTGTGATCTTAAGTTGCACCATCTCTTCCTTGAGGTTTTTAAGTTCATCCTGAAGTGACGTGATAAGGCTGTCATCCTCACTAAAGGGACACACAATTTATATATAGATAGAAAAATATAAAAATTGAGAAACACCACAAATGTGTAAGATTTGAGCCTGGTAGATGGATAGTAAAAAAGTAACATACCTCTTATTTCTTTGCTCAAGCTCAACAATAGTGTTCTCCTGTTAGAACAGAGGATTATTTGTGATTAGCAGTGACACTGTCTATGTCTTTGTATGAACAATAATTAAATAAAACAAAACAAAATCAGGAAGCAACCGGGAAGTGATACTAATTGTTAATATATTTAACCCATGTGTGTTTGCAACACTTACTGCAGCTTCCTGCTTCATCTGCAGTTGCTTCAGTTCCTCATGAAGCGCGTTCAGCTGGCTGTCTCTCTCCTGAAGGCTGCAGGAGGAAAAAAAAAAAAAAAAAAAAAAAAAAAAATCAATAAATGTAACAGCTCTGTATCTGATGTTAACGCTGATGAAAGGAAGATCAAACACTTACCTGAGCTTTAGTTGTTCCAGTTCTGCACCATTCACCTGCACCTGTGGAATTGACAAAAATCTTTAGGGGTGACTGCGTGGGGTCTCAGCTTTCGAGCCATTTCAGAAAAGTCTACGTGATAAAGTATGTCCTACCTGACTGTTATCCTCCTCCTCCTTTTTGTTCTGACTGGCTTCCAGCAGTGAGTTTATGGAGGCCACCTGCTGTACAAGCTGGCTTTTCTCTGCCTGTGTTTCCTCCAGCTGGGCAGTCAGGGCATCTACCTGAGCAGAGCGCTCCTTAATCTCAGCCTCCAATTTCCCTGTACGTGCTTGAAATTCTGCAGGGACAGAAAAAGCAACACTAACAACTTATTCCATATTTTATATTCTGGGACGCAGCTACTGGTCCCAGAAAAGTGCCATAAATGTTTTCATTTTTACTATTGATGCAAAATTACTAATATGTGGTAACCATTAAGAACCTATTCCTCCT
This sequence comes from Seriola lalandi dorsalis, assembly GCF_002814215.2. Taxonomy (NCBI): domain Eukaryota; kingdom Metazoa; phylum Chordata; class Actinopteri; order Carangiformes; family Carangidae; genus Seriola; species Seriola lalandi. The sequence continues at coordinate 5,371,111 of NW_019525348.1, forward strand.
GTCTCTCACCTGAGAGTGTGCTGCTGTCTTGTTGGGCCTTGTCCAAGGTAGCCTGCAGACTGCTGTTTCTACTCTGTGCTGTTCTGAGCTCCTCACACGCCTCCTCCAGCCTCCTCTGTAATGCCTGATCAGTCTCTGTGTGGCTGGCCTGGAAATAAAAAAAGTGATCAAAATGTGTCAGCAGAGGGCAGCAAAGACTCACTAAATTATCCTACATAAAGCATTAATTCACAAGGCAATAACAGTGCATGTGATCCAGTCGCATTTCTCTAAAGAATCCTTAAAAACATCATATTTCCACACATTCAGAGAAAAAGACATAATAGTATAGTCACAGATAATCCACCAATGGGACAACCAGAAAATCCTCTGGCTTGAGGTTGTGTAACAGAAAATAAAAATATACATTTTAACAACATGTCAAGCAATTAGTTTTTATTTGTCTAAGGAAGTGTTTTGTAGGAAGTGCTTTGAACTTGAGGGGATTTGTGAAATGATTACTCTGCCTGTGCGGCTGTGAAAGATTCCGTCAAAGCAGCTAATTGCTGTTGACGACTGAACACTGGTCACAGTCTAGTCAACACATACAAATTTCACAAAGACAGCGAAACTAATGTCAAATCAAAGAAATTAGGAGGAAAAAAAATAATCTCTTATAATTTGAGCATGTTGACTGTGTATTGACTGGTGGCCTGAGCTATCGCATAACTTGTTAAACTGGAGGGGGTATTAGTAAATGATTTAACTAAATGAGCACTTGACTGTCAGGAAGTGCTGACTCACTCGCTCCACATAACCAGTAATAAACAGACCAACAGCATTCCATCAGTAAGAGACTACGTAGACTGACAGTGTATATGTGAGAACAGTGTAAAATATCCTTGTTCTTACAGATAATGAAAGACAGGGAAGTACTACGTGTCTGAAAGTCACGTGTTGTAAATAGCATCAGACTGCTCCTGCTCTTTTACAGCCAATTATAGAAGCCTGGAGAGGAGAGATGTTCAGACACACACACACATTCCAGCTGGTGCTGTGAAGCATTTTCCCTGCAGCCCCATTATTGTATGGCTGCATTCCAGCCCAGCCCTGGGCTCTGTGATTACAAGGCAATTAAACTTCCCATAACATTAGAGGGTCGGGGGATAGGTGGGAAAGGTCTAGACTTGCATTTTGTAAAGACTAAATGGCTGCTCAAAGAAGAAACAGCATTTAAAAAAGAAAAATCTAATACGTTTGTTTCCGTGTGGAAACCTGATTATATCCAGTGTAATTTATAATGGAGATGATGTGGTGTTCCCATAGACCAGGCCAACCTGCAGCAGGGTGACTTGCTTCTCAGCAGCGGAGACCTTGGCCTCCAGTCCTTTCCTGATCTGCTCATCAGCAAGGAGACTCTCTGTCTTCTCTCCAAGTTCCTTGGTTAACTTTGTGCATTCCTGACGCAGCTTGGCCAGCTCCGCATTTTGTCTGTGGACAGAGTGAAAGAGAGAGAAACACACGGCGAGAAGAAGTCAGGACACATGCCTCACAAACATGTTACTCAGAATTTGTACACACTGTACTCGATTTGCATGTAATTTTAATATCAATGTAAAGAGCTGAAAGCATGTCATCATGCATCACTGCTTGTCATCTATTGTTACAGGGACTGACTCACTTGCTCTCAGCCTGACTAGTGGCTTGGTTGAGGGCATCGCGGAGAATAGAGTTCTCCTGCTGTAGACGTGCAAGTTGAGCATTGGGACCTTTTTCCAGCTGGTCCTGCAGGCTGAGGATCTGGAAGAGCAAGAGTCACATTTTTTTTTTTTTTTAATAAAGTAGACATATTGGACTTTTTCACCTTGGATGGCTGCTCTGCATTCAATCTCTGTCAAGAACAATGAATTAAAAAAGAAAAAGAAAAACTGCATCTTTAGTTCTAATTGTAATCCAGATCACCAAGAGGGCAACACAAGAACAAAATGAAAAGTGTACTAATCTGAATTGCATATTAAGAACATGTAATACTTGTATATGAAAACTAACCTTTCCATTGAGCCTCTGGGTCTGGGCAACATGGTCCTGGTAACTGGCCTGCATGCGAGCTTGCAGAGCAATCATTTCTTGTTCCCTCTTACTCAGCTGGGAACTCAGCCTCGTCTCAACACTGGCCACCTTGGACTTCTCAGCAGACAGCTCCTGATAAACAAACAGTGAGTCTGAATCTGCTCTCTGACTGTGCTGTCATGTGTCTGACAAGAGCCTTTACAGAGTGAAATATCCTCACAACTATTGTCATGAATTTTTAGTACAGAAGGCTGCTCCTCTAGTGCCACCTCAATGACACAATATTTAACACTTCTCACACACACACACACACACACACACACCATTCAGGATAAGGCCACACTATAACCCTTCTGGCCTTTCCTTGAGCACCACCCTTTGTGTTTACTTTGTATACACGGTATCTTAAAATATACAGAACAGGCTGCCGTGACATTTGCTGAGCATAATCATGCTAGCCTAGGGATGGACTATGACCTTTCATCTATTGCCACCCATAGGTGGACATAGATACTGCATGAGATTGTAAATGTAACATGTTTATGTAACGGGTGGGATGCCATGAATTGAGTAAGCCTATACTTCTTGGTGGATGTATTATGATCACGTTTTTTCTTTTAGTGCCACCTTAAGGACAAAAGATAAAAGAAGACTGCATCGGGAATGTCTGTACACATTCATTCTCAACAGAGATTTAACCCTTTTAATTTGGCCAACAACATGACTTTTTTTACTCTGCTGCCACCTTCAGGCCATTCTACACTTTTTGCCTCATTGGCAGTAAGATTTTCATCTATCCAACAATTTTGTTTTTTGCTGAAATAAGTATCGCAGTCTCACAGGGCTGCCAGCATGGCCTTGCACCAGATGATGTGTTGTGATGGGAATTTGGCAACATCTGCAACACTTCAGAGTCTTACCTTGTTGAGTTCTCTCAGACGGTTCTTTGCTGCAGAAGCGTCCTCTTGTTCTGCCGCCAGCTGTTTCTCCCTCTCCTCCAGTTGTTTCTTCAGCACAGCCACTGGGTCTCCTTTCTGAGTGGCCTGAAAACATAAACGACAGAGTGAAATCTCCTTTCAGAGCTCAAATGTATTCAATGAACTTTAGTGCCTGTGCACTCAGCTAGCCTAGCAGGTGTCCTTATCATTGACAGAAGTATCTCATACCATGTGCCAGGTGTCCTGAATGATGCCAACCTTCTCGGATAGGATCTCGATGAGCCTGTGAGCCTCTCCCTCACTGAACACCATGCTACTGATAGTGGATACCAGAGCCTTGTAGGGAAGGTACAGCGGAGCATCAGCAGAATCCACCACTGCCACTAAAGAGACAAACAAAACAGTTCAATGGAACACACAGGCAGTGAATTCAGAGATGATTTCATGTTTAAAACTAAAAGACAGATAGTTTTAAGGCTCATTAGGCTGTCACAGTGAAGTCTGAATTCCCACATGGCTTCAGGAAAAGGACAAGGTTGCGACTTATCCTTTGGGTCTGGGGCCCTGGGCAGCTTCGGATGGCAAAATGATGGGGCACTGTGGCACCAGTCGGAGACAAGCCTCAGGCAAGGGAGAACCCCCCTCCCTTCCCCTTCCCTGCCCATTGTCAGGGCACTGAGAGCCTTTGTCAGTTAACAAAACAGGGCAGCGGTGTTTGGACAGGCTGGCTTGCTCTATGCCCTCCAGAGCTTGAGTGCCAGACATTACCCACCACTGCCATTGGCACGACTTTCCACTGGTACACAGCTCGAAGTTCATCAGTACTGACAGGGTATTACTGCCTTAGATTGAGAGTATATCTGTGTGCAACTCAACTGTACAGACATGCCCCCATTTTACCTACAAACATTCAAGTCTAACTACTATCCCCAGTGTTATGGCTAACGTAGTTCCTGCCTAGTAAGCCACTTCCATCAATTCAAGGCAGAAGGCTAATTTTAACAATGATGGTTCTAGTGTAACAACATATTCATAGACTATCCTGGCTTTGATCCTTGATATGCAGAGGAGGGGTTATAGGTTAAGTGTAGTTTGCAAAGACTTGCAGAAGGTGTCAACTAAATACTCTTGTCCCTCAAACAAACAATGAGTGTTTTAACAGGAAAGAATAGCAGGGTTAGCCAAGACCAATCAACAGGCATCTTTCATCTTTTTTTTTGTTTTTTTTGTTTAATGCAGTAAAATTATTAGTTTAAAAAGCACCATTAATCAGAATAAGAATACATATAGACAGAGGGAAAGTTACCAAGAACCTAAAAATAGTGTAGAGCTGTGCTGTGATGTCCAGTGGAAATGGCAGCTGTGATACCCTTCAGAGTCCTGGTTGAGCACACAACAGACTGGGATCTTAAGACTGAGGTTATATGTTCATTTCAAAATTCTGGCTGCACTGTCATCTTTCATAACCACAGAAATTATAAAATAAAATTAATTGAAAAAAAAAAAAAAAGTACAGTTGCAATGGCAAAACATATCTGCTTACCAGGCTCAGTCTTTTTCTTGGAGGACTTCTTCTTGGGCTCCAGTGCCTTTGCTGCAACAGCAGGAGCCTGCTGTGATCCCACAGGGGGCACTGCCATCACTGGGACATCTTTAGTGACAGCCTCCAGCACTGGGGCCGTCTTGGATGGAGCTGGTGTAGACTTGGCTGGGACTGCTGCAGCCTTCGCTGGTGTTGGGGCAGATTTGGCTGGGGCAGGGACAGACTTAGCTGATGCAGGAGCAGTGGAAGGGGCAGATTTGGCTGATGCAGAGGCAGACTTGCCTGATGCAGGGGCAGGAGCAGACTTAGCTGATGCAGGAGCAGACTTAGCTGATGCAGGAGCAGACTTAGCTGATGCAGGGGTGGCCTTAGATGATGCAGGGGCAGCCTTAGCTGGGGCAGGTGTAGACGATGGGGCAGTTGCCTTAGCTGGGGCAGTTGCCTTAGCTGGGGCAGAGACAGGGGCCTGGGTTGATGCAGGGACTGAGGAGGACTTGACTGGTGCAGGGGCAGACACAAGTGGAGCTGCCTGGTTTGAGGCTGGCTCAACCTTAGCCACCTTCTTCTTCTTCTTCTCTTTCGGTGAGGGCGCAGGTGAGGGCTCGGCAGCAGGGCTCGGTTCAGCAGCAGTCTTGGGCTGGGTGTCTGCTGGTGGTGGGGCTGCAGTTGGCTTAGCCTCAAAAGCAGGGACAGGCTCAGGGACAGGAGCAGGAGCAGCAGCTACGACTGGGGCAGCGGCAGACTCAATGACTATGTCAGCTTCAGCAGCCACTTCCATTTTCTCCTGCTCTGGGATCTTTCCATTGGGCTTTTCGTCTTTTTTCTTTCCACGGCTCTTCTTCTCAGACACTTTGTCCTTCTTCTTTTTCTCAGTGCGAACAGATTGTATTTTGCCCAACTCTCTGCGTTGTTTAGCTAGGGCCTCCTCATAAGAGGTCTCCTTCATGGAGAAGGTGGAGACAAGAACAATCCCGACAGCCGAGATCACCATGAATCCACCAAACACCATTATCCCAAGGGTCTGGGGGTCGTAGATATCCATTGCTCAATTTCAGTTAACCTAAAAAGAGAGTGGAAGACTTGTCAACAACTAACAAAAAAAAAAATGGAACAGCTTACTATGAACAACCAAAGAGCAGGAATTTCTATGAGAGGAGAAAGAAGTTGATATAGTAATTCATAGGTGAACCTAAACTGCAATACTAACAACAATATTTCAATAAGTCACAGCTGCTGTAGTAAGAGCAACAGATGAGAGAGAATTTTGATGAATGCTGCACAACCACAGCCTTTACCTTCAACAGCCTCAAGGTGTCTCTGTTCTCCCCATAAACTTCTTGCCTTGAGGCTGACTACATAATGCAGAACAGCACAACTTATCAGCAAACTGTGTGGCAAATAGCAGCTGGTCAAACTCAAGCCTCATATGGCTTTCCAACAATGGTAAAACATGTGTTCATGTACAGCTCAAAGTCACCAAGTTAAATCTCATACACTGCTTAATTTTAAAGTCCAGCACTGACCTTTCTGTAGTACAAGGAGTGAAATACACTAAGCCAAAGTAAACACAAATTTAAGACCAACTCCATGCTGAGAACCCCCTTACCTGAAATATACAATTAAGAAAATCCTCCAGAAAACATTTCTTTAAAAGTATGATTTGCAGAAACATGAAACATGTAATTCACAGTATTTTTTGTCAAAATGGACTCACTTAACAGACCAGATTTCATTTCTTTGCACATCAAAACGATACTTTGCTGTTGCAAAGTGGCACAAGATGAACTAGAATGGAGTGGTCCTATATGAAAATAATCTTACTCATCATTAGTTTGGTTATACAATTGGAAATGTGCCAAAAATATTTTTAGAAAACAAATCAAAAACATATTATTATTGGTTATTATTGGTAATATTGGTTATAATTTATTAACATATACAAAAATCATGACTGCCTTTTCTGCTATTTTTGCCGATATAATTCATATTCAACCATCCACAAAGAGTTATGGAAAGGTCAGCAGATCCTGTGTCAGCAAACTGCCAGAGCAACTATTCCACAGAAATGACTCCCGTTACTTTTTCACATTTGATGCTAAAATTATCAGAGCTATTACGAAATTAGGTGCATGTGTGAAACGGGGTTAAGGTACATCAACTGCTTACAGTATTAACCTCCTAGGACCTGGCGTCCACATATGTGGACCTCACATTTTGGGTTCTCTAGCCCACAATACTAACTTTTTCTCAACAAGGGCCTGGTGACCACATATGAGGATATTATACTGCCACTCAGTAATCGAAATTTAAAACTAATGTCCTGGTATGTGGACATCATTTTTCTCAGGTCCCAATCAGCCTATATAGCAAAGAATAGAGCTCGAGTCTTAGGAGGTTAAACAAAAAATCAAAAATAGAAACCCAAACCATAGACGCAGAAAGGGTTACAGACAAAAGTTAATAAAGTACACAAAGTTACAAGCAACTGCCAAAGTTTCCAGCAGTTGGCTGGTGGTTATTGTTAATTTCCTGCCCTGCAAAAAAAAAAAACCCCAAAAAACATATCTTAAAGGCCATTTCAACGATCCCTTTAAAGCCCTTAAAGGCTCCTGTCATAGGAGGAGAATGTGTAGCCTGCAGGAGAGGAAAGTCGGCTGAGAGAAGATGACAGAGGAGGGACACTAAAACCTCTTCGATCTTTTTTTTTCTTTCTTTCTTTTTTGCAGCACTATCAGTTATATCCTTGTTTATATTATGGACGAGGATGTTATCCTATCAGTAAATATACAATGTGGAGCTTTATTGTTTTACAACAAACTAATACTATGACGTGGTAGAGGAAAACTGCTGAGCTGCTATAGTATAACTGAGACGAGTCCAGAGTCCCTGTTCATAGCAGGGTCTAAAAGGTAGAAGCGAAAGGGAAGAGTTTGTACTGCCTCCTAATCTGTGATGTCACACGTCACTGCATCTCCACTCAGACTGAACTGAGAAAGATAACTTCAAGAAAACTGGCTTTAGGTGACTCTCTGAAGATGAACGTGTATCTCAAGGTCCATAAGAGATGGAGCTATAAGATGAAACTTACTATTGTGTAACTATTACGACTTGTACGGCACTTAAAATTAAAATATCTGGTTTTCATTCATAGGCAATGGGACGCATACGGGGGCTGCATTAGGATGTATGATACCCGTCAGCTAAAATGAAAATGTATTAACTTTGCTTAGCCGTGGAGGTAAATATGTAAACGACCATATTTTCTTTCCTTTAAGGGGGGTACTCTATCATTACGCTTGGTGTTAGACATACTGTAAGGATAAGAAATATTTTAACAAAATCACCCACTTTTCATTATATACTTTAATACAAAGGCATTGTCTTCCAAGAACTTCCTTGATAGTTTATTTAATGTCAAGCTAATACTAAATTTATTATACCGAGACTACAACTGAAGCAGGCCTTGAAGATTCATGAGACATCATGGATACTTTACATCCTCACCCCTTCAAAAATGCATTAAAACATACAGAGAGAGTGTAATTCTGCAATTATCTTTATGTGATAGGCTTTTAATCATTACTTGCAAGCTAGCAGTGGAGCTAACATTATGAATCAATTAACTTGGCTAACGTCCTGCACATTGGAGAATAAAGTGTCGTTTTACCTAACAAAACTGCGCTGCAAAGGCTGTAATAAAACTGGAAACTGAACAGCTAATGCTGAAAAAAATCTAAAATAATTGTTGATAACTTTAATCGGCTGTCTTTCTGTACTAATAGTTAGCAGGAGTTAGCTTTCCAAGCTAGCTAACGCTGGCTCAATGAATAAAAAATTCCAAGATTCCCAGACTTACCTCGCTGGTGATGTAGCTGCGTCTGTTTGCTTCAAAGGGAATGGAGAGAGGGCAAAAAGCTTTGGGTTGTAGATGAAGTGACTTCTGAGCAAAGCTACCTATTTATCCAGCTATGTAGCCAAGTTGTTTTTTCGAGTGCTCTCCCCCTCACTCCACTGGAGAATCCGTGGTCCGCTGTGAAGTCGTGGCACTTCGAGCTGGCTAGACGTGCTGGCCCCGTGCCCCAGATAGCTACCATGGACCCAGAAGGCTTCTGATTGGTTGGAAGGTATCCAAGACGGAAATGATTACACTGGGAGTTGTAGTCTTCTATTTGCCTGAAAAGGCTTATTGAGTCGGATAGTTTCCAGTCAAACAAAAGTGGTGTGTTTGAAAAGGAAAGTAAATAAGTACAGTTACTATAGTAAAGCACTGAAGTAAATTCAACAACCGAACTTTTTCTTTAGAGTTTTTAGCAGTTTTGGAGACATTGGGCGTCATACATTGAAAAGAGAAGGCTGCATTTTTTTAGTAGCCAAACAGTTTTTGTTTGCAAAAACCATATGGTTTCCCCCCATTGTTTTCTCTTCATTAACCTCAAGGTTGTTAAATCATATTATTACAAACTGCTTGTATCATATATGCATATTATGTATCAGTTCTGTTCCAGCTCTTTGGAGCTATATAATGTTTACACTGAGAGAAAAATGCAAACCCCATGAGTTTTTAATGGTTTGCCACATTTCATCAAATGGAAATGATCAAATATGGGGTATGTGGTTCAGTATCCTCATTGTGGATTTGAACAATACTTGACTGCACAACATTATGGGGACATCCTTTACAATAAGTCTGATGCATACTGTACTTACCAAAATGACATCTGTTTTTACCCTAGCAATTTGATGGAAACAAGACTTCTGCTTTAATTACTATTTTCTAATATATTAAATAGCCTCAAGTAAGGCTACAGGCATCCCAGAAACTGCCATCATTAGCTACACCTGAAAGGTCACCGGCAAGTTGCTGGATAACATTGTTAGCATTAGTTGACATTAAGGTTCAGACACTCCTTGGAAGGATTGTTTATCACACCCTCCATTATATTTTGACACCCAAGAAACTATAAAGGGAAAATTATAATGACGTTGTATTCATCTAACGCATCAACACAATGTGTGCCTCTTTAATTGATTAATAAGAGTTCTGTAACTATAATAATGGAAAATTACTCTGTCCACACCCCAGGTCACTCATTTGAAAACTGTTTTTAGAGGCGTTCTTGACACAACCTCTCCTCTAACTGCTTAATACAATTGTTTGTTAAGTGGAGACACCTGTTGCTCAAGTCTAGTTACAGATATCAGACTTCAACAAATTAGTAAATAATCTCATATTAACCATAAAAAAACACAACACGTCAGAAAAATAATGCAATGTACTAAATGTTTCTTTCCAATTTCCAGTATGAGATCTATGACTGCAAAAATGTTTTTTAAAGTGACTTCGGTAAATATTAAAATTAATAAGCCTCATTTATAGTATGTGCAAACAAGTGTGGGTTCCTGTGTACTGCTATACCAATATATATTGCTGACAGCCAACTGTGAAACCAACCAAATCAATTCTTTCTCTAAGCTTAAAGCTGGTGATTCTGATCTAATGCACACGAACCAGAGTCAGTTATTTTTGCCTTCACTTTGCATTGCTGCTGTAACTGATGTGTGACATTTTCACTCCCTTTTCTCACACTGACTCTTCCTTTTCTCAGCTACCCAAAGTACATTGCTGGCAAAATTTGCTCCCTCAGCTCTCTCTTGCTTTAGTATTTGTATGATGTCATAATGACTATGACAATTAGCCTTTTACAGCATAGGATAAAACAGGGGTGAACTATAGATCTGTTGTGTGATGAGGTAAAATACTTGTCATGGATTACTCAGACTTTGAGTTTATGTATTTGTATTGTGTGCATAAAAGTAAATACCTGGCTGAACAGGGCAGGGCACACTAACCTAGGAAATGTTCGGCCAACACAACTTAGAAAACCTTCTGGTGCTTTGAACTTTTTAGCCTTGTGTTAATGACAGAACTGCATTATTCAAGAAAGAAAAAACATTGAGTGGTCATGAAATTACTGCGAGAATCAGTGAGAATCTGAATTATGTTATCATTAAATATGTTCCCATATGTAGATATCTTAACTCACAGTCATGATGCAGCTGCTGTTTGCTAAATCCTGAATACTGCAACTGACCCAAAGGCCCTCATGGAGAGCATTATGATTTGTTTTCTGCTAGTTTGAATCTGCAACATTCCTCACCTATAAAGGACAATACTTGAAAGAAACACTTGTGTTGTATGTCTCCAGGCAGAAAGGGTTGTCAGAGGGATATACTGTATGAGCCCAAAGCCTCAGAGCTGGAGGTGTGTCTTAACATTCACTGTCAATCAGGAGGTAGAAACAAAGAGGAAAAGGAATTCAAAACCTGTATCTGTGCAAATTAGACCTGATGGGTACCAGGAAGTAGCATCCTGTTCTGTTTCACTAATGAAGTGCTGACAATTCAGTTACACCAGCAAGAAACGCAGGTGCACTTTTCTATAGAGAGTCAGACAACACAGTTTCTATTTGAGGAAGACTTCATGCTTTATGCCTCCAATCCTTCTCAAAGGCTTCTGTCTGCACTTATCATGACTTTCCAGTTGAACAGTGATAGAGCTGTGGGACATGAGGCAGGTGCTTTCACCGGCTCAGTCAGCATAAATAAGTTGACTCTTTGCAGTTCACCTAACCATGACCACAACCAAAGGCTCAGAAACACTTAAGACAATTAGGACATAACACAGCAGAAGAAAGTACATGTGAACTCATGCCTTTTTGCTCAGTCCTTTTTGTTATTGCCTTCCATTATACATTCACAAATTCCTGGGCCTGTTTATCCAAGACCAGTGTGTGTATGACTGAGGATTTTGACACAATAGTAAAAAGATTTGGGATCATGAAGACATTGTAGAATTAATTATGAATGGTCAATCAGTGATAATGTCTCCAGAAGCTCTCAGAATTTGTAAAATTCACCTCTTATCATGCATTTAAAGCCTGTACATCATATCTATCTAAGTGTGCCTTTGGGGAGATGAGGAAATTCATAAAATCACAAAGCAAAATAAGACTCTGAACCAAGCAGGTTTTGTTGCCTTACACCATTGCAGACAAATTTCACACAGTGCATCATTGCCTCAGAAGTTTTATTTCTGCAATTAAAGCAAGAGCTGAGGAAATTCTTTATCACAAAAATACAGCAGCCATGCAAAAGGAACACGAAAAAGACTAAATTAGGGACTGATATTTTTCTGTTTCACACTGATAAGCTGTGATCAGTATCTGGACAATGAAGAGAAATAAGCTCTCTGTCGGTAAATGCCTAGAACGTGGCACCTTAAAACAGACACCTCAGGTTAAAGTCTGGGCCTTTTATTTCACATTCCTCTTCATGTTCCAAAAAGAGGCCGTTTTTCTTTGGATCCTCCAGTTCTTTCATGCCATGCTTTCAAATCCTGTTTGCTCTGATCGCAGTTGGCAAACTAATCTGTTTGTACTGATAGTGTGTTATGATCTCATTGGCTGTAGTCCGCAGTTTCATCCAATCGGTGAATCGAGCAAACCCTACAGAGCACTGTGTCTGCTTGACTGGTGATGTCAGTATTGACAAATATATTAGGGCAGGTACGGTATATTCTGTGTATGCACATGATCATTAAATGTTTCCTTTTCCTTCATGTCTCATTCAGGTGTAACCTTTCACTGCCATGTGTGGAATTATTTAAGTGCTGTTAATGGTCTTTATATACTTATCATAGATAATTATAAATTGACTATAATGCAGAGACTAGCATGAAGTATATGATGGATAACCTGATACACAAAAAAAAAAATGTTTAGCTATTCAGATATTAGTTACACAAGGGCTGTAGTGTTTCGCTGCAGATTATTTGTTAGGTCATGTTGCTTAGTGCTGCTCATAAAGTAGGACATGAAATGTGCATTTTGGTGGTGGTGATTCCCATGAGCGCTCTGGCATTTCCTCAAAGCTTACCTAATACACCACACAGTCCCTCTCCAGGATTCTCTGTGGTCAATGGATTTAACACAAACATGCATACAGCTGTGTTTAAATTCAAGGGCCCACACACTAAAACTTAGTGAAAACAGGGTGTAACGGATAGATGGATACTGCCACCTAGTGGTATAATGGGTGGCTCTTTAAAATACGAATACTGTTAATTTTTTGTAAGGAGTGACGGATAAGCTACACACCCTTAAAACAAATACAGAATGGCAAAGATCAAACTTGGGAAAGTAGGATTTATTCAATGCCATTATTACAAATTTATAAAATGCTAATGATCTGTAAGAAAAGCATCATGTAAAGAATTCACACAGTTGGAATCCATTAGAAATACATTCAATTTCTTAAAAAACTATAATGCATTTTAACACTCCAGTGAGCCTGGTCACGATTGTAAAGTATTTTTCATCTTTTTAGTGCACCTTCCTCTGACTGTTTGAAATAAACAGCTTAGAGGATCTGGTCAAATATATTGGGTCTTGTACATGAGAGCCTGTCAATAACAAAGAGGAATTTAGGGCAAAAAATAATAAAGAAAAACAACAATAATTTCACACTGAAAAGGAAAGCATGAATCGGTTGGGGTGAAGAAGCTGCTGAGAACATAATACATGTAGTGCAGGGGTGTTATGGGTGCCCTGTGCAAATAAAACCATTACCATTACTAATGTTGACTTAAATGAAAATGCTAATACTCAAATAGCCTTTAGTTTGACTTATTCTTCTCACCAATCTCTTGATGAAATCTTCTATGATTCATCCATATTTGTAAACCTAACATGCGTCTTTGAGAACTGTGGGATCTGAGGCCACTTCTGACAAACAAGAATATTGGGACTCATCCAACTGTCCATTCCTGAGGTGAAGTGCAGCTATTTTTGAACACATGAAAATCATCTGTCTTGTCTTCGAAGTCAGTCATGAGTTTCATTACTAGAGGGTTGGTTTGGTTGCACACTAATCTCAGAGCCCAGGAATGCAGAGCATGAGGATTTTTTTTTCCAGGCACTAGTTTTGCTTCTGTAAAACTGTTCCATTAGCAAACGTAAAAGCCCCAACAGATTAAGCATATGAAATAAAACTTACATTATGGCTATGTGGAAAAAAACATTCTCTAAGCCTTTTTAAAAAGGTATTTACAATAGGGAGGATGTTAGAGTCGAAATTTATGGAGGCAGAAACATGATCAAAAAGGCAAGGTTTTTACTATGTGCATAATGTAGTAATGAGAAATCAAAGAAATTACCAAAAAAGAGAAGTCACCTCTGTCGGTGCTGAAAAAATATGGAAGACCTTAATGTTGGCAGCCTCATTCTCTGAAGGCATTCACACCGAGTGTGACTTCCATAAATAATGGAAAAGGATGGACCACAGACCAGAGGACAAGGACTCTGTAAACATGAAGACATTCTGCTTACAAGACACTTGGTCTCGTGCAGGGTTTTAAAGTGGCATCAGACCCCTGGGTGGGAGCAGAGATAGGGCTTAGATTCATGTCCATGCAAGGCCCTGGGGACGCCAGATTTCCATTTGTTATGACTGGTCACTTGGTGATGGTAGGAAAGGAACATGTGGAAACATGTCAGTTGCTCTTGAGCAGATCAATGCATCCCTGCAGTAGAGTCACATTGTTCTGTGGAGACAGGAGGAAACAGTATTAATAACCCTAACTATATACTATATATCACATTATTGTCAGAGGGTCCAGACTAGCCAAGTGTTATTACTGTATTCTCTTTTAAACAGAGTTTCTGTCTCTTCATGTTTTAAGACTTAAAATAATCAACTGTTTACATTGTGGTGTATGTTTTTCTTTAAATTCCAACTAATCTCTTGCCAAATACAACATCTACATCCACACTTGTAACCCAGTCAGTTATAATTTGTCAGTTATAAAGGTATCCTGATTTTGAAACAGTGAATATGCTTGTACACTCACCAAGCACTTTATTAGGAAAACTTGTATACTTGCTTATTCATGCAATTATCCAGTCAGCCAATTATGTGGCAGCAATACAATGCATACAGATCAGGAAACTCAGTTACTGTTCACATCCTACACCAGAGTGAGGGAAAAATGTGATCTCCATGACTTTAATTGTCACGTAACTGTTGGTGCCAGGCTGGTTTGAGTAATTGTGAAACTACTGATTTCCTGAGATCTTCACACACAACAGTCTCTAAAGTTTTTACTCAAAAACAAAAAACATCCAGTGAGCTGCAGTTCTGAGGACAGAAACCCCTTGTTGTTGAGAGAGGTCAGAGGAGAATGACCAGACTGGCTGGAGCTGACTGAAAGGCTATGGTTACTCATATAACCACTCTTTACAACTGTGGTGAGCAGAGAACCATCTCAGAGTGTACAACATATTGAGCCTTGAGGTGGATGGGCTACACTCCTGTCAGCCAAGAGGCTTTAGTGATGTCCCTCACTTGTGACTCACTTTGGAAATTGTAGAAATTGATTGTAGAAATGAATTTAACATTACTTTTAGATCCACTTCATCATAAACGTACCAGTAGTGTTCTTTGTGCTTGTGCCAGTGAGCCATAACTATTCCATAAGCACCTTTCAATTGTAAACTCAACTTACATCTCAAATCAAATAATTTCATCAACACTGTCTCACCATCACACTTCCCACCCTGGGAGTGCAGAGGAGAGGGGTGGACTGTAGCTACTGACAATCATGGTCAGTTGTGGAGCAACCATGGATGTTGAAATGCACGGATGATGCCAGGATGTGGCAAGATTCATGAAAGGTTTAGTTGCCTTTTGCCCGATATTACATATGACCATATTAAGTCTTTTTTGCATCAACCACTAGCCTACCTGATTAAATTATCAGAAATCCAACATAACACCAAATGCCATTAAAAATGCAGAAATGTGCATATATCGTAGAAGTACGATTTTAGTTTTCATACAGATTTTGTGTGTAAAATTGCTGCACTCAACACAGCCGTCTCAGACAACACCACCTGCATTTACAATCAACTGTGACAATGAGAGAAACTGGAGATAAGCTGGATTTTGAAATTAAATCCAGTGGATATTTAGCCTGTGATTTCATCAACTACATGTCTATAGTATATAGTAAGGCTGCACAATTAATCGAAAAATAATCGAAATCGCAATACGGCCAAGTGCAATATCCAAATCGCAGGAGCAATTTTTCTGATAAAGATAAAATGTGTCACAATATTGTTGTGTATTGTTAGCACCATAAGCGTTGCTACAGAGATGCCCTGGCCTACAAATCATATTCTCCAGACGTAAAGGATCATGATTGTTCGGTACAAAACTCAATAAGAATCACATCAGCATTTTTTGTTTTCAGTGAAAATGAAATGCTAGAACAACTATTCCAACTGTAATCGCAATAACATATCACAATCACAATATCTGCCAAGTCTATAGTCTATAGATGCTTTAAAAAATGCTGTCTCTGTGCCTCTGCTAGTCAGTCCACAATCTGATGGGTGTGCAACAAATCATTCAAGGCATCCACCTCCATGTCTGATCACTTTGTTTATTCTCAGAAATTGTCTTGTTTGTTGCATTAATGGTTGTTGCAGCCATTAGCCTCTCAAACTTTGTTTTGTTTGTAACACTGTCTCCATTCTGCACAGGAACAATATATATATCAATACTCAGGAGAGACTTGCATTGACCATTTAAGGTTAATTGTGTTTTGGGCAGAGCATGTGGCTCACCAAAGCGAGCATATTTTCAAGATGACTGTGCTTTATAAAAGGGAAACGGTGTGGAGGTGCACAGTTTTATAAATCTGATTACTTTTTTGCTTATGCCATTTTCGGCTTTTATGCGCATGTACACTTTTAGTATGGATCCAACGCACTATTTTATAAATGAGGCCCCAGATCTGAATCTAATAGATACAACAGAAAATTGGCAGCATGAATGTGCAGTTGACAAATCTGCAGAAATGATGTGATGCAATCATGACAACATGGAGCAGAATCTTAGAGAAATTTTTCCAACATCTTGTGGAACCTATGCCATGACGACTTGAAGCTGTTTTGAGAGCAAAGGGAGGCTCTGCCAAGTATTAGTTTGGTGTTCTTAAGTGCTTGGTGAGTGCATGTCCCCATAGGAATGTGATGAAAGTATTAGTCATTACTGTAAATGTCAACATACTATATCACAAAGTGATCTAAGGACGGTTGCCTGTCTCTTTGTGCTGCTCACCTTGGCATGTTTTATCTCCAGCTCAGCCATCTCTATGAGGTTCTTCCTGAAGGCCACAACACGCCTGCCCTTGAAACCGGTGAGCTCTATGAGGAAAACATTATGCAGTATAAAAAGGACTCACGTAGTGCATACCATTTACACAGAAAGAAACAAGTACAGAATGGATGCACAAACCTTTCTTCCCAGACTCTGAAAGCCTGTCAAATTTCTGCAGGCAGTGCTGCTGGTGCTCCTCTGCCTGGGGTATGTCCTTGCTTTTCAGTCGGGCCTTATCCAAAGCCTTGTTAGAGTTCTCATAGTCAGCTAATGCCCGAGCTCGCCTGTACAAAAGGTCCTAACAGACACAATTCAGATAATTAAAAATGAGAAATAAAAGAATGGGGAGCTTAAAGAGAAATTGCAATTTGAAGTACTACAACTACCAATCCACTGAGCTCAACATCTAATTTCATGTTTGCAAAAGACAGATTTTAACAGAAGATGTGCTGAACTGGAAATAACAGTCATCGAAAAATACATGCACTTCTGTCTTGTATACCAGGGTTTCTTACTGCTCCTCAAATGCAATATTCAAATTTGAATAAATACTAATTTGGGTCTCATGCTGAACATAACAAAAATGAATATCTCTCATAATATGATGATTGTAAAATAGCTGGCTTGCTGCTAATGCAAATGATTTTCTCTTTATCTTTACCCTTCAATATTTCAGATTTATTTATAAAAATTAATAAGGATTAATACCGAGCCCTGATCTGTGATAAATAGCACAGCATTTGTTATTACAATGTGTTCTATTATGTCTGCGCTTGAAACACAGTGATGTGTGAACTGCATAAACAAGCAGCATAGTTGTGAGTGTGAGAATTTTGTATGAAGGCAGAAGATAAACATGTTTCACCTTAGCAGCCTGGATGTCTCTCATGTAGTATCTTAGCAACTCTGTCAGTTTCAGCTCCTGGTCAGATGCTACTCTTCCCTCCACTTTCTGCAGAGAAATTAATAAAGACATATAGTAGCTACCATAATGTACTAATAAATCAGGACAATGTATTAGATATAGGACACTTTAAAAAGAGATTCTACTTACTCTAAGCTTCTCAAACAGGTCTGACAACTTCTCCAGGTGTCTGAGAAAACAATTACAGACATGATGAAGTATGTGAATACAAACAGCATGCAATTATTATCACAACCCAACATCTTGAAAATGACTTTGTTCCACAAGACGAGGCCAAATGAAAAACATTTCTTATAATCTTCAACACCAAGTACAAACAAACAAAAAAAACATTAAATTATACATATTACACTCACTTCTTATTTGCTGTACTATCGTCCCCAGAGATACTGTTCAGAGTGGCAGAGATGTGAATATAATCATCCGCAATATCTGTAATAACAGGAATTATCAATCAAAACTAAACAAAATTCCAAATATGAATTAATTCATTCCAACATCACAGATCTCCTTATGTTAGGTTCAGTTTGAAGAGTTTTGTACAACTCAAAGTCGAGTTCAATAGGGTAAATGTAAAAATGTCTTTAATACTTTTGTGGGCACGGGTCATTTTCTCTGCTTTAGCAGTGGAATCTTTTATCTTGCTGTAGTAGTCAAGCAGGAATGTCTTCTCCTGCTCAAAAAAGTCATCGACTTCCTGTGTGGGAAAAAAACACAGAAGCAAAGGTTATTGTGGAAGGGGCTGCAAAACTGCAAATGTAATGCTGTCATACAAATTCTGTGAACAGATCATGCAGAAGCCACACCTTTACTCCTGAGATAAGGACCTCATCAGCTGACTTCACCATGTTTTTAAAGAATCCTCCAAACATTTCCTTGGCATTCTTTCTTCTCACACTCAGCTAAAATGACAGAATTCAGAAAGGATAGATATGAAATCCATGAGAGGAAGAGGATTTATTTGTTAAAACTTTTTTCTGTGACTGCAACTTCAGTAACATTTGTGCTTGTGTTATTGGTTCTTTTTTTTTTTTTTTATCATTATGTGTCACAGTATGCTCCACAAATACATGTGGCCTGTGCTCTTTTATCACACTGCTACCTAAATATATAAAGTGTTAACTCTTAGCTGAGTTCTGCAAACAAACACCACTGCTACTGACTGACAAAGAGTACATTGATAAGCATAACTGCTGATCACAGCAGGATGTAAGCCATGTGTCACAAGTGTCCAGTAAACTCTACTTCCTCTCTTTCCAACAGACAACTCGGGGGAAAGGAAGTCAGCATTATGAGGAACTCACATCCTGGTCATACTCTAAGAAAATCTGGAAGTTTCTGTCTTTGCTTAAAATGGGGTGAGAGGACAATCTCTGCAGGAAGATTTCGTGCACTTGGACAGTCTTCTTGAAAACAGCCAGGTATTCACTGAAAAGAAAAGAAAAGACCATGGATTATACAGATGAAGCAGCTTTTGTAACAGTACATTATCTAAAGGATAGAATACAATTTATTTATATTTTGTTTTTGAGCATCACACTCACGCCTCCAGCTCCTGCTTCATTTTAGCATACTCCTCTTTGGTCATAGTGGCTTCACCTTCCCCCAGTTTGTGCATCTTTTCTCTTGGGCTCTCAAAGTCAGGCTTTGGGGGTGCTGGGGGAATCTATGAAAGGTAAAGCAGGATATAAATTACTTTAAAGATTAATGACAGGTTAAAAGGCCTTAATGTGTAATGTACAATTATAAATTTGGAAAAATAAGTTTCAAAAGGATAACTGCTTGATTCTTTTGGAATATACGCAGAGCAAAAAAACTGTGTGGCTGTCTTTTAACTTCTCCTTTCTTCAGTGAGTGCACAGACACCAAAGACAAATAGTGGTATTATGGCCTCTGTTTACATCTGCAAGTCATGTCTGCAAGTAGTCCAACTCACTATCAGGCCAGCGTAGTCCTCTGTCTCAACCAGAGTGTCATGTAGCCAGATGAAGTCTTCATGCTGCCTAGGAACAGAGAACTCTGGCTTCTGGAAAGAGCTAAGAGTGGTCTGGGAACAGAGTTACATGAATAGAATTTTGTAAGGAAAACTTTCAACATATCAGCAAATACCCTTAGAAATATTTTTAAGATTACTAGTAGGGTTTGGTGGAAGGGTACAAACAACTCTTTACTTTTGTATGGACAGTGAACTTGACTTTGTCCCTTTCACAGAGTGCATCAGGAATGTCAATGAGAAGAGAGGCATCGTTGTTTAGATCCACAGACACAGAGCGCATCTAAAGAGAAAGAATAAATCAGGGTTATCCAAAAGATTCTTATGTGTAAAGACAAAAAATATCCCATCTCATATACAATTGTTCTTCAGAAATATCCAACAGGTCTCTCATCTAGTCATCATTCTGGACTATATCATGAATGCCATTTGATTCACTGGTTTGATTTGATTTGACAGTTTATCTACAGACTTGGCTCTTGTTTGCCTTGGTGTTTCTGTGGAATCCCATGTAAAAGTGGGATTGCATGTAGCCAAAACACTATTCTCAGCTTGCAACTACGGCATTTTGAATATTGGTTCTATAATTATAGGTCAGTATTCATATTTCACAGATGTAACAGTATCAGCAAAATCTTAGCCAGTAAGGCAGCAATACAAATCCTCAGTGACTGGAGTCTTTCCTAGCTTGACAAGACAGTTCATAGGAAAGTTGTGTTAGCATCTACAATACTGACAGTTAGAAAGTACAAAAGGAAAACATATCAGACCATGAACAGTCTCAAATCACAGAACTCAGTCTCAATCCTAGGATCTCATAAAAACTTTAAAAAAGAAATCCTAACTTGCACAGTGGCCCTCAGAATTCTGAAATGCACAAAACTGCAGCACTGAAAATAATTCTTCCATGAGTTTAGAGCTTCAGGTGCCTGTGTGTTGCTGGGTAAAATGTCTGGATGGAGTTAAGTATTGGATCTAACAGTAAGTAGAGCCTCTAGTCCTTTGGCAGTTAGAGCTAGTCTACACACCCTAGTTGATCTGTTATATTATGACATAAGAAATAAATATAATCTTTACTATTTACTCTCTTGCTGGGTAAAGGGCAAACCTTACATTCAGTTGCCATTTTAATGGGTACAACCACCATGAAGGTTATACTGTGCAGATTTTATTGTAACTGTGTTAGAGAGGTGTTGATATCTCATTGACAGACAAGGGATGGACAAAATTTAAGAAACTCGTCCCAGTATAACAATTAAGCTCAAAAGCACCTTTGGCAATATACTCCAAAATGGCCACAAAGTTGAAGTCTTTAAAACTGCTAAATCAAATTAAGGTCATGTTATAGTTAACTTGTCTTAACATTGGTTAGAATGCTAATAATTTTAGCTCAGTCCACTAAGCTGTCACAGGCCAGAGTGCTGCAAAGCTCTGCAATACAGTAGTTTAATGGAGTAACAACGTAGTTTAAGAGACACCTCAATGTTATACAAGCCATGTTAGTTTTCTGTAACTTTAACGTTATGTTTCAGTGAACAATTGACCTTAACTGTGACACGTTTAAACACGTCCAGTAAGTTAGGTAACGTTAGCAAACAACACTTGTTTGCATACATGCAGACTGACACTACTCAGTTAACATTAACGTTTACGGTAACACACCTATTGATAGCTGTACCGATAAAACGTTAGCTAGCTTTAGCCAGAGGCTAGCGTTGTGTAGGCAGAAAAGTTAGCGGTAATAACTTGCCAGAAAGCAACCGTTATTGTTAGCAACCTTTATGCTACTAGGGCTGACTTTTGGTGCAGTTTATATGTCAAGACCCATTTACTTTACCTTTTCCTTGCTGTTTTCGTCTAAGGTGGATGTCATGATGGGGCTGAAATCGACGGAATGGCAAGAACAGGCCAACAACCCAAATAACAAAACTATATGCAGGAAGCTCTTCCTCCGCGGAATGGTTAGCTGCCTGACGAGCTGTCAAATCGCTTTTTTCGCCCCCATCCTGGTGATGAAAGATTAAATCCCGCCTACAGTGAATTTGACTGGACAATGTCAAATTTGCTAAAGCTACGATTGGGTTTTATCCCAATCAGTCATATCACATTTTTGTACCCTTTGGATTGACATATTATGATCTTTATGATAACTTGTTTTTAAATGGTAATGTGACCGTTTGTTTCCGTTAACAAACAGATGAGTTGTTAGGAGCAAAAAAAGTAAATGAAAGTAACTAAACTAAACCCCGCCGCCTAGGCAATGACCATACGGATGTATTTCAATGATACACTGCACCTTATGGGTAATGTAGTTTCTACTGTTTCAAATACAGTCATGAATCCACCCGGAACTTCAATTTCCAGGTACGGAAGTTTGTGCAACCAAAAAGGCGCGTCGTTTAGAAACAGTTGTGTGCATTTGGACGAGTTACTCTGGGACATGTTGGGGCATGGACCGTTGCAGTAATGTACTGTAAGAACATCGAAACTGCTTTTGTTATACGTAGTTAGCTAGTTGATAAGTTATTATTTTTCATATTTCAAGTGTGTTGAGTGAAAGCCGCCTGAATGTTCATTCTTAAACTCGTGGTGTCTGTTGGAGGCAGCATGGTCCCTCAGTGCACCTCCCTCCTTGTGAGGAACTTGTCACTTGCCTGTCATTGCCTAAGATACCCCAAACGAAACAGCCCATACAGCCCATCGAACAGTGAGCGCTACTCTTCTCTTTTGAAGTCTGTCATGTCCTCCAGGGTCAGTTCCCAAACCCCAGAGACCCTCCAAGCGGAAGACGACCACATTTATGGACCTATCGTCAAAGGGCAAACACCCTCCTCAAGACCAGAGATGAGAGAACCTAGAACCTTTCATCCCTTCTTAAACTGTGAAAAGACTCTCGAAACGGAGGAGCCTGAGTCAGGACTTCCAGTCCGGATTTTGTTTGACAGGAGCCCAGGAAGGACTATCGTACCGAGTGTGAGCCGCATACTTCAGCAGACGCTTTCCCCAGAGCAGATCTTCTACCTGGAGAGATGGAAGAAGAGGATGGTCGCAGAGCTTGGAGAGGATGGCTTCAAAGAATACACACAGAGTAAGTTTTGGAACATGATTGAACATGCTACTATCATGTGTTAGTTGTGTATTCTTGATATTCGTGCTTACAGGTGAGATTCTCAAGTGACCCAATATTGTTTTTCAAACAGATTTATTTAAACAAGGGAAGATCTTCCATTCCGTTTTGGAGGATGTTCTGATGTCAGGTGAAACATGGGAGGAAACACATCCTCCAGAGACACCAGAGTATCCACCTGAAGTACAGGGATACATGGAGAGCATATCTCACATACTGGAGGATGTCACTGCAGTGAGAGCTACTGAAAGTACAGTACAACATGACACCCTGAACTATCTGGGAATTGTAGACTGTGTTGCTCACTACAGGTAAATATGCTGAATCTGCAGACACAGGTAGACTGTGCATTTTCCGTACGAGACTTGACTTTTCATACAACATTCACTACACTCTGCCTGTTTTTGTCCACAGAGGCGTACTGTGCGTTATTGACTGGAAGACTTCAGAAAAGCCCAAACCATTCCTGAGAAACACATATGACAACCCTATTCAAGTGGCAGCCTACGCTGGAGCTTTGAATAGTGACGACAACTACAAATACCAGGTGTTCTATTGAGATAAATGTTGTGGTGACCTTCTACTTCACTGATTTTCACCCAGATTGTAGAACTGTCTCTCAGCCTGAAGTCAGATTCCTAACTTATAGGATAGATTATAGAAAAGTAATCATCAGTCTTAGTGATAACTCTTTCTGCCACTGTGTGTCACACATAGGCAAAACTTCATAAGCAACTGATCTCTTCTCACTGCAGGTTGAAAATGGGCTCATTGTCGTGGCCTACAAAGACGGTTCACCTGCCCACGCTCATCAGCTGAGCTCAGAGCTGATGCTAGAGTACTGGAAAACTTGGTTGCTACGCCTTGAAGAGTTCACAGAACAGAGGTGACGCATTTAGAACAGTTTTTTCCTATTCCTTTCAAAATAATTACAATTCCATTTCCACTTTGCTCCTTCATGAACTAGTGAAACTAAAATGTTTAGTTGACAAATAATTTGATGAATCAAGAGGAATTTCAAATCAAACTAACAGTTGATTAACGAGGTAGTAGTTTGGAGTCACTATAGTTACTTGTTACTGCAATTTCTCATTATATTTGACCTTTTATAAACCATATATACCACAAGTTTTAATTTAATTTGCTCCCAGCACCAGAGCAGTCTGGATAATAAATAATCTTTTGACTAAAATTGCCCACTATTTCCCCTTTCTTAAACATAGGGTAATAAATAGGTACATAATTTACATTAAGATTTCTTCTTTTCATTTCAGACCCAGTCATGTGTCAAGTGCTTTTTCAGAAAAGAGATGAGATGTTTGAAAAGACATCTGCAAAGGCATGTCCACTGAGCAGGTTTTTTCAGTTCAAGGCGACTGAACCTGGAGTGAAAGTGTAACATGCTCCAATGCAGTAGGAGCTTTTTTACCCTCATTTTTCACTAGCATTTTCATTTCATCACAGCCCTTTTCTGTGCTACAAATGCAAATTAATTAGCTCACATTCTGGATCTTACTTGTTAATATATGGGCCTAGTTAATTAGAAACCTGCACTTCAATATTAGCCTTCATTGAAATATCTAAATATAATTGAATGCAAACCAGGTTTCCCTGTACGAGGGATTTTCAGTAAAGCCCAAGTTTTTAAAGAGCCTGTAGGAGACCGTGTTCTCCTCCTCTATGAAGCAGTAGACTGGGTAGCCCTCAGCAAGGAGTCTTCTGGCCATGGTGCCGACCAGGACTTTGGCGTAGCCTTTCCCTCTGTGCTCTGGCAGAGTGTACAACATCCCCATGGCACACGACGAATAGGTCAGGATCCAGGACACAGGCTTTCTCTCTGCATCCAGCACACAGCAGGAGGGGAAGTTTGCAGTCATGTTGTGCATCATCCTCATAGCAGCCTCATTCTTTCCAAACTTCCATGTCTGATTCACTAAGCCAATGTGAGATTCATCCAGACAACTTAGGCAGATCCCTGGGTTGATGCTGAACAGAGAGGAGAAAGAGCAGAATCCTGTATTATTAAGGACCTATCAAACCTTGAAATAATGGTTTTGACTCGCACTAGAATTAAGATATAGCTGTATGGACAGGCTTTACCTGTCTAGAGAGGGAAGCTTGGATACATCCTCTAGAATCATCATGTGACACACGGCCCTTTTTTTGCTGGGTGCGTTTTTTTCTGATGCCACAGCTGTGAATATCTCTGCATGGCGAAGATCAATTCCTTGGACAGAAGGAAAAAAAGTTTCTTCTTTTTTTTTTTAATGGAAAAGGTATTAACCAATGTGTGAAACTTAATGTACTATTCGTATTTCTTTTGAGTAGCCTACTGAGAAACTGTATGCTGTATTTAAACAGGATTAGAAATTCCGGTGTCAGAAATTATTTCCACCTTGCTTTGAAACCTTAAATGTGCAAAGGGTGATATATTTGTAACAAAAAGATCAAGTAATATTGTTGCTATGATATAACAAAAAGTTAATAAATATTGTTTTACATAGCCATCTTGGAATAAAGGTTTTCTGTTCCCTTATGATATGAATCCTCAATCATGACCTCTTTTCTCCTAATTTCTTCCTTTCTTATTTACCTGTTTTATTCCCCAGTGCTTTGCTTTTACTGATCTTTGCCCTCATAAGCTTTTGTGGTGTAGGAATATGAAATAAAATTATGTCATATCTGTCTTGGATCACTAAATGATATGCCACCAACAATGGGAGGACTTTGAACACAATGAAATAATAGGTTTAAGTTCAAAACACAGCTATATTTTTATATTAATGGCTGCAGTACAAAAATCAAGATCTACTATCAGATATCTGGGTTATGTAACTTCCTTTCCTTTATATCTTGTCATTACGTTTTGAAGGAATTATCATTTAATGGAAAATTCCTTCATTAAAAAAATAGAGCTGAATAATGGGAGTGCAAAGATTAGTGTATTAATGACATGGTAGTATTTCAATTACCATATAAAGCCGTTATCGAAGAGCAATGTGCAAAGAAAGGAACAAAATAAGAATTAAATGAACTTACTTCCGTTACTATTGGAGAAACGGTGAGAACAACAAAAGTGCTTTCCATTACCAACACAAAGGAACAAGGTCCAATCAATAACAGACGACTTCCTTATGGTTTCCTTGAGCATAACTTCATCGTTTGCAAAAACCAGTACGTCTTTGAAGAGATCACCCTCCTGTAAGAAAAATGAGATAAGATACTGTACGCAGACATACAGAGGAAGGATATACAGTATATATATTATTTTTAATACACATATACAGTTACCTGTTCATATTGTGGTTTGCAGAGGATAACATTGAACTCTGGCCATCTGTCCACTAAAACCTTTACAGGGTCTGATCTGACTCTGTTTCTGAGGACCAAAGTACCGTAAACCTTAAAAATGAAACAAATAACTTACATATACAACTAATACAACTAATAGTTTGATCAGTTATTAGTGAGGCAGTGTACTTTCAAAAGTGACGCCGACGACATAAAAGTCAATTGTAGCGATCATCGATTTGCATTAGTCTGTTTACAATATTGTACGAGTTTGCACGCCGGCTGTGACCGCGGTAAATATCTTTTCAACAGGGTCTCTGCCGTTTTCAGCTGCTCCCCAGTCAGCTCCATGGTTCGTAATGTTTGGTGATATTTCTTCAGTATGAAATATCAAGAAGAAGCACTTAAGAAGACCAGTTCATGGATTGGAGGATCGATCATGGAAGTCTGCTCCTGTAAGAAACAGCACTTTCGTCACGTGAGTTGAAGGCAAACTTGAAGAGGGGAAGAAAGTCTCCTCCATATTTTCTAATGCTTATTCTAGTTCACCACCACGTCAAAATATTGTAGACCCTTTCCAGATTTGTCAACATTTTTCGACATTATTTGTCATTATTAAAAAGGCGATTATCTTCATTCAATGTAATTACTGATGTCTTTTCTCCAATAATCAATCAATCTATCTATCTATCTATCTATCTATCTATCTATCTATCTATCTATCTATCTATCTATCTATCTATCTATCTATCTATCTATCTATCTATCTATCTGATTTGGAGAGCCTGTAAAATTTGGACTCTGTAATAGCACATATTAAAATGCGACAATGCACTATCAATATATGACCAATAAGATTACAATTACTTTAAAATGTTTAAAATGTGCAAGCAAAGAAAACTTGTGTCACAGCAATGACAGACTAGTGTTATTAATTACCTTTAATTTTGGTTACATTACACGTCATCCATATTTTTATCCATTCATCCATCCATCTTAAACTTCACGGCAGTTACAAAATCAAAAGTTGAATTCAAACCATGCCGCCCTGTATGAGGGGTCCTCAGTGAAGCCCAGGTTTTTAAAGAGTCTGTAGGAGACCACATTATCCTCCTCTATGAAGCAGTAGACTGGGTAGCCCTCAGCATGGAGTCTTTTGGCCATGGTGCCTACCAGGACTTTGGCGTAGCCTTTTCCTCTGTGCTCTGGCAGAGTGTACAACATCCCCATGGCACAGTAATCATACACCAGAATCCAGGACACGGGCTGACCCTGGTCATCAGTGATGCAGCATGACGGGAAGTTGCTGATGAGGTTTTTAATGGTATTGTAACCTTGCTCATCCCCTCCAAACTTCCAGGTTTTATTCACCACGTCAACATGGGAAAGGTTCAGAGATGAAATCCTTGATTCAAGCTCACTATAGAGAAAAACATTATTCACACATTATTGCATCTGAGATGAGAAAAAATATTTTACTTTTCTCTGATGCAGATTCAAGTATATCCTTTCAAGTGCATTTTAATTATCTGAACATACCTGTCCACTTTTGGCACGAGAACATGGCTGCTGTCTGGCAAATACAGAAGATTCACCAAAGTAAAGCATCTGTTATTAACCTCTCTTTCAGAAGACACTTCTTTGAGCATGGCGGCATGGGAAATGTCCAAACCTGTGGGACAAAAATGATTCACATGTTAATGCTATTCTATATAGTCTCTGCAAGGGGTTGCACTAGTAGTGAAGGAAATATTCACATCTCTAACTCAGTAAAAATATAGCAAAACCATACTGCAAAAACACTCCATTACTGTTAAAGACCTGCATGAAAATGGAAAATATAAACAATATTGTTGTTAAATGTACTTAAGGTAGCAAAAATAAAAGTACTCAATGCAGAAAAATGGTCCCTATGAATATTAAACTATTAAATATTATGTTATATACATTATTATAACTAATGCATTATTTATAACTATCACTTTACAGTTAAAATAATGCATCGTATTTTATAAGCTTACCATTCTAGATGATTCCAGTGCAAAATCTTGTAATAAAGTAGTAACTACAGCTGTTATTTACCGGTAGTGAAGTAAAAGGTACAATCTTTACCGCTGAACTGTATGGCATGAAATACAAATACTACGATAAAGTACAGTTCTAGGACAGGACATCTCTTGGGTAAATATATATAGCTACATGTATTGAGTTACACACCAACAATGAACCTGTGTTGTCGTCAAGTCCCATCATGACTGAATATTAAACCACTTGTTCTGTGCAGTTCTCTAAATTCACCTCCGACTAGGAAAGAAGAACTCCAGTCAACTGCATCCTGCTCTGTCAGCATTTTCCTTAAAATCTGTTCATCCGTGCTGTAGTATGCCACCTTTTTCCTAAATTCCAAGGCGTGCTTGTTCTGTGGGGTAAGCACAAAATTCAACAATCATGTGGCACATTAAAATTTCAGTCTGCTACAGCAACAATTATCTAACAGGATGTGAACTCACCTCTCGATGTGGTCGGCAAATGATTACCTTAAAATCAGGCCACTCATCAACGACTATTTCCAGTGTACTGGGTTTGTTTCTGTTGATACCATATAGGAATCCGTAGACCTTAAAACAGGAAAAATTGGAAGTACAATTGTTTAGGCAATGGATAATGCTGCCATAATGAAGAGTCTGTTTGAAATAGGTTGCAGTCGTTTACCTTAAAACTCTTCGGTAAGTGTTTTAGCAGAACTCCTTCAGCAATCTGCAGCTCATCTTTGTGTAGGACCTTCATGTTTGGGCAGTGGAGCTTCCTGACTGACACACTTTATTACCTCCTGTCCTTTAAACTCATGTGTCCCAATAAAACTTTTTCAATGGGTCAGCCTTTATAAATCATTGACAGTCGGTCGTCGCCGTTCATGTTGTGCATATCCTATACTATCGTTTCACGTCTGCTCAAAGTAAGTAGTTGGTTACTTCCTGTCTGAAATTTAAAAATAAGAGCTATATTTAGAAATATACACACATATGGACTTTCAAAATAAAATCCGTAAAGACGACCACGTCTACAAGTCATAACGGGAAGGAAATACAATTTATCTCTCTCTCCCGATCGAAAAAAATTATTTATTCATTATTTATTATTATTATTTTGTTACAGATGCCAGCTCATAGTTTGTGTAAAAATCTGTCTTGGAAGTTTACACTAAGGTTATTGAAAAAATGAATAATGAATGAAATACGATAAGACATAAGAGATTTTTTTTTGCTTTTTAACAAAAAAACAGTTGTAATTACCCTACTTATGAAAATGTAGTTTTTCCTTCCCAAATCATACCCTTCACTGCATTCAAACCATTTTGGTCGATGTCAGATGACAGAGATAGAACAAAACAGTAACATTTAAGACCAACATCTGAACTTTACACTTGTATGAATGTACCAACAGTAAGGTCTGAAAAACAAGTTGACACATGGACACATTTATTGATGTTTAAGTACTACTTTAATTTTAATTTCATTTTAACCACCATTTAACAATTCAAATGTGTAAAGTATATGAAATTAATAAAGCACATCTCCTTTTATTGCATTACAATAATGCATGGGTTATTCTGAAGTCTGAAACATAGTGATTTTAAGAGGTTATTCAATTTAGCATACAGTGAAACAGCATGGGTAAAAATGGAAAGGTTAATACTTTGTGGTTGGTCTTCAAGAAAACACATATTGCTTCTGTGTTAAAATTATTTTGCAAATCTCAAGACTGAGAGACAGCTGTTGCAAAACTCAAGATTTCCCACATAGTTCTCTGTCTAGCATTTCTCATCCAGCATCCTGATGTCATTGATCCATGGGCGACTCCACACGGTAAATGTGCACTGGTAAGGCTGTGGGGAAAAATTTTGGAAACACATAAGATTTCATTAAATTATTTAATTTATTTAAATATATAAATATGTTCCACTAACAATTCATGATCATTATTAATAAACAAGTGTTGAATTAATTATATGTTTAACTTAAAAATCTAGTTAAAAATAAATGTAGTTTAACATCATAATTGTCATCAAAGAAATACATATGGATTAATTATACACCCAATGCAATCATGTAAGATGATTGGTGTATTGTCATATTTTGGTGTGATGTTTTAGATGCAAGTTGTGAGCTAAGTCCATCTGATTCACTCCCTATAGTTTCATTCCACTGCCTCTCTGTATGGTAACAACAACAAACAAAGCTTGATTGGTCAGAGGGGAAGTATGCAGCTATTTCGCAATCTGTTGAAACACATTGTGATCTACAGTTGAAGTGTTTCAGAGCAAGTCTACTGTATGATGTTTAAACATTGTGTATAATAACTCCTAATGTAAAAAAATAAATAAATGGCATTTATTTTCCCCCCAGAAGCTGCAGTTGTCATTACCCGAGCCAGTGCCTCGTCTGTGTGGACGGCACACAGTTCATTTGCACTGTCCTTTCTGCAGGGGGTCTTCCCCATTTTCACAGTTATGATGTACTTGCTGCCAGCAACCACCTGTAGGGAGAAGTGGGTGAGAACTACTGGAAATACTGATCATGGTAAATCGTAATAATAAGCACTGTAGCAATCCTACAGCAGACTTCAGGACTTCCCTGCCATTAAGTTTCACTTTAACAGAACACATACCTTAAATACCAACATTTGCAATTATCAGCTTGTGTCAGTCAAATGAAGTTCACACCAACATAAATGATCTGACGTAGCTCCACGTTAACCCTCTTCTGCAGTTCGACGAACGGCACAACAAATACCAAAAATAACTAAATTAGTGTTTCTTTTCAGCTTCCTTTTATTGGCCTTCATTCGTGTCTAAAGAGTAGGTTGCCAGCTCATTTATTTGTTTGGAAAAACCTGGGAGGGACCTGCAGCTGCCTCGACATAGTGTAGAGACAGACAAGATACACAAATAGTAAAGCTTGACAGACAAGATGGGATTTAACGAGATGTTGTTTGTATTCGGGCCGACGTTACTTCACTGCCAGCCATTGATTTAGCTTTAAGGATCCGTACACACTGTGCATAGATATAACACTGTACATATAAACGCATGTTAAAGTGACTTCATGCAGTTTAGGGCTGGAAATTAAATCTTAAACGGGTACAGGCGTAACGGCCCAACTGTTTGTCACACCGAGGCCAAAATATACGATGGATTACGTTTACTTTACCAAGTGACTGTCCGTTTCCCTACAACAGTCTGTAGACCCTCACAAGTCCAGATCAAACGTTACTGACCTGTCTTTGGACCTTAACCACTTTCGCCACTTGGCTCAGGAACAGGTCGTTAGTGCCTCTGTTGTGTTGGACGACGGCGAAGTCCAGGGCTTCTCGTGCCCCTTCCTGATTGATATCTATGTCTTGAGGCCCCCCCACAAGACTACCTAATCCGACGGCGAAAACAGCCGCAAGAACTGGAAATACAAGCTTCCACATTGTGTCTCTGTCGACTCAACTCTCTGCCGTGGACAAACAGTCGCCTCCCTATTATATAAACAACTACG
Organism: Seriola lalandi dorsalis; assembly: GCF_002814215.2. Lineage (NCBI taxonomy): Eukaryota > Metazoa > Chordata > Actinopteri > Carangiformes > Carangidae > Seriola > Seriola lalandi. The sequence continues at coordinate 5,402,739 of NW_019525348.1, forward strand.
TAACCGCTTTTGTGCACTCGAAGTGCCAAATCTCGCGAGAAGGTAAACTACTTGTAATCTCGCAGTCAATGAACAATCTCTGCAAGGCAAACCCATATCTGATTTGGGTTTCCACTTCACTACTCAACCGAGTGTGTGTTGATTTTGCACACCGCTAAATCCCGTAGTCCTGTTGGTAGAACATTTTACAGGCACACTATAAAACAAGCAAAAAGGTATGTTGAAATGCATGATAGATGAATTTTTGCGTGCGTGTACACAACGTTTTAAGTGCAGTGCGGTGAATGAAACATTTTTGACCTCTGTCCTGTTGCAGGTCTAAAAAAAAAAAAAAACACCTGTTGGCGCTCACCTTTGGACACAATGCTAAGGCTGCAGGTTTTGAAGTAAGTAGACTTTTACCACTAACACTTTAATTTTATCAGGATTAAAATCTTTGTGGTGAGATCAGAGCTGTAATTATCTGCAATTATTTGATCTAATTTTTCTACACTTTGCAGGGAAACTTTCTTTGGCTTGAATGCTGCCCAACAGCAGCTTGTAATAGGGACAGCTGCGGCAGCAGGCGGGATACTTGCATACATAGTACACCAAAGAAGACATGTCAAAAGTATTCCACTTGGTGAAGGGTGGTGGGGAACAGAGGAGAAACCGCTGATAGAGGATGATAAAATCTACCCCTTTCATGTGCAAACCTCAGATAAAGAGATTGAGGTAATTTTTATCTATAAATTACACTTTGATCACTAATTACCAAACTAAAAGTAATAAAAGTTCCAATAATAAGACAGTAAGGTGTTCATGTGACGTAATCAGCTGTGCTCTTATTGAACAGGACCTTCATGAGCGCATTGACAGAACCCGATATACGGATCCTTTAGAAGATAGTGGCTTTCACTATGGTTTCAGTTCCACTTATCTGAAGAAAGTGGTTTCCTACTGGAGACATGAATTTGACTGGAAAAGTCAGGTGGTAGTGCTTAACAAGTATCCACACTTCAAAACTAAAATAGAAGGTACACCCTGCCTCACACTGAATCAACATGGTTTACTTGCAGTAATTCCTAATAATTTGGATTGTCAGTCCACACACACTATTTCTTTCTTTTCTGTGCTTCCAATGCGTTTGCTTTAATTCAGGTTTGGATGTGCATTTCATCCATGTGCGGCCACCACACCGTGAGAATCAGAAGGTTCTGCCTCTCATGCTCGTTCACGGCTGGCCTGGCTCCTTCTACGAGTTCTACAGAATTCTGCCACTTCTCACAGAGAACCAGGATGGTGTTGTTTTTGAGGTCATATGCCCATCTATTCCTGGCTACGGTTTCTCAGAAGCCCCTCATAAACAAGGTAGGTGATTCTAAATACATGCGTGTCAGCTTGAGCAACAGATGTCTACAGATGTGCCTCCTGTATTTTCTCAGGATTTGACAGTCTCGCTGCTGCCCGAGTTTTCCTGACACTGATGGAGCGTTTAGGTTTCTCCCAGTTCTATCTGCAGGGAGGAGACTGGGGCTCCCTCATCACTACCAACATGGCACAGATGAAGCCTCAGTAAGACAGTCAGCAAAACAAGCCCTTACTGAAAACAAGTCATCACTGCAGTGGAATTTCCACTACCAACTTGTTTTCTAAAGCGAGCATTGTGACATTCATCAGTTGTGAAAGTGTTTGCAGTGTACAAAGTGCAACAATGACCAAAACCAGTGACACTACAAATTCCAGTAGACATGAATAAATGAAGGATATTTTACCACAAGAAATACACAAACATTTATAGCTATACATTGATACTTAATACAGATTAAAATTGTCTATAATCTTAGGTAAAAATTATATTTTTTAGTAATCTGCTTCACAAACTATCTTCCCAGGTGCGTGAAAGGTCTCCACTTAAACATGTTTTCGTCCAGTACGGGGTTCAAAGTGCTGTTGTCCCTCATGATTGGTCCTTATCTGCCCTTCCTGGTGGGCTTCAGTCGGGAAGATGTCCACCGGTTGTTCCCTTTCTTTGAGAAGAATGTCTGGGACATCCTGAGGGAAACAGGCTACCTTCACATTCAGGCCACTAAACCAGACACTGCAGGTAGGGACATACATACCCAGGAAATAAACTCACTGATTCTGATCATCATATTGACATTGCTGATGGATTAAAAACAAACTCACTGTTTTTCAAAGCTTTTTATGAGAAGCTACCTAAAAAAATCCAAGTGTTACAAATATTTTGTGGTCTCATTATTATTTCAGCTGTTAATATAGTTTAAATGGTGTTCACAGGTTGTGGAGTTAATGACTCTCCTGTGGGTCTGGCTGCCTACATTCTGGAGAAATTCTCCACCTGGACTGATCTTGGGAACAGAGATCTGGCCGATGGTGGACTGGAGAGGTACAAGAAGGCGTTCCTTCTCACCCTTCTAGTATTATCATCATAGAAATTATATGGGGTTAGTTCTGTCTCTTATACACATCTTTTATGATTGCTGTTGTTTGATTTTTAGTGATCACTCCAAATGGGACATGTATACAAATTCTTGTTTCTATCATCTCTCTCACACTACAATTCTTCTTCTGTCTCTTATACACATCTTTTATGATTGCTGTTGTTTGATTTTTAGTGATCACTCCAAATGGGACATGTATACAAATTCTTGTTTCTATCATCTCTCTCACACTACAATTCTTCTTCTGTCTCTTATACACATCTTTTATGATTGCTGTTGTTTGATTTTTAGTGATCACTCCAAATGGGACATGTATACAAATTCTTGTTTCTATCATCTCTCTCACACTACAATTCTTCTTCTGTCTCTTATACACATCTTTTATGATTGCTGTTGTTTGATTTTTAGTGATCACTCCAAATGGGACATGTATACAAATTCTTGTTTCTATCATCTCTCTCACACTACAATTCTTCTTCTGTCTCTTATACACATCTTTTATGATTGCTGTTGTTTGATTTTTAGTGATCACTCCAAATGGGACATGTATACAAATTCTTGTTTCTATCATCTCTCTCACACTACAATTCTTCTTATTGCTTGATGTGCCTACACTGCTGAAATCATTAAAGTCTAAGGTTTTCTAAACATACACAAAGATGATCCTGTCCAATGTGTCCACAGGGTGGATTAAAGAAAGTAATATAATGCATCAAACCTCTCAATTTATGTTCATTAAAAATATATTACACCAATATTGTGTGTTGTTGTGTTTAATGTGCTTAGTAATGAGTGATATTTTATGTAAAACATTCTTTATAAATATAAATAAGAAACTATGTTCTCAAAACAGATTTCAATACGTGCCAACAAAGCATCTTCAGAACAGTTTCCCAAAATTTTAGATGATAAAAAAAAAAGGATAATACGCCATACTGCTTGTGTCAATAAAGCCACTATTGTTTGAATCTACATACTTTTAATCACAAGTAGTAAAAATGAAACTCATAATTCATTAAAATATATACAGTTCAAGATTCACTTGTACTGCCATTAAAATTTCACTGTGGTACAGAAAGAGACCTCCAATCTCTACTGTGCACTCCCCAACTTTATGGGTTAGTTGCTGAAGCCCTTGATAGTCATGGGTGCCTGAAACCACACATAATCCTGCCACTCTGACCCCTCTGCTCTTGGTTCCTCAAAAGTGCTGGGATCAGTAGACAGAGCAATAACTTTGTTCTTAACACGAGCTGGTACTTTAAATTGTAGTTTTGGGCGAAACCAACCTACGCCACAATCCCTGTGAGCCAGCACTAAGACTGTGGTGGACATTAACCGAACAGGTCTGGTGTCAGACAAAAGGTCAGCCACAAAAAGAGTGCGGAAAAGCTGCCTTAGGCATGAGGATACCCGTAGACACTGATCTCCACCAGCCAACACCAGCGCCTCCATGTTGATCTCATACAGCTCTTTGGGCAGGATGAGGGAGCCACCCAGTAGGAGCAGCACACGGGGCACCCTGCTAAGGGAAAATAGCACCTCCAGCTGCTGCAGCACTTCCTCTAGCTCCTGAAGGGTTTGCTGACACTTCCGCCAATCCATGTCTGCAGACTTCACCGGCCTCCGACTCACCATGTCTTTGTCCTGAAAAGCAAAACATTCATCAAACACTTAGTTTAACTCAAATCAACAACATTTCTTTGTTTATGAACATTTGATTTGCAGTACTATAATATTTCCAAATCACCTGCATTGAGGCCTGTTGTTTCTTTTGGGAATACACCAGCTGGTCATATGTCATGGGTAGTTGCTGTCTCTGATAGAGAATGCACTTGAGGATCTCGCTGACGAAGCGGCAGCAGCCCTCCTGAGTCACAGTGCCTGGAAAGACGACATTCACACAGCCTTCCTCCTGTGCTCTTCTCACCACCTCAGCATCACTGTCCTCTGTGTCACCGTGTTGTTTACTGGCAGTCACATTGGAATCTGGCAAACTTCTCTGACCAGAAGTGTCTTCTCCTTGGGTATTTTCTGTCCAAACATGGACCAGAGTAATGTCATTAAAATGAGCAAGGGATCTGTCTGGCTCAAATTTAGCTGGTTAAATGTTAATGAAATCTAGCAAGGCCAGTTTCCCAATGAAGCCATTGTCCCCGTTTTCCTATTAAACCTCAAATATTACTACTGTCTGGCTGTGGTAGAAGAATTACAATTATCCTTTTGCTTAAGCAAAAGAAGTATATACATATTATCAGCAAAATGTATTCAATGCATCAAAACAAAAGTACTCATAATTCAGAATCGTTCTTTTCAGAGTCATATATTGTACTACTGGATTAAAATAACTGATTCTTTAAAGTGTAAGCAGCATTTTAATGCAACTAGTCAAGGTGAAGGCTAATTTGAACTACTTTCTATAATGCTGATTAGTTTAATCAAAGAATCATATTTTTCTGTGTTGATCTTAATGTGAATGTTGACCTTTAAAAAAAACTATCTCCAAAGAAACTAGAGGGGCTAGAGAATAGCAACCAATAAACATATTCAGATGTTTAAAAAAACACAAAAATGTACATGTACAAAAATTAAAAACCATAGAAAAGCTGCAAGCCATCAAACACATTAAGATACTGGAATCAGACAGTGGTTGGAGCTTTTGCTTCATAAATGACTTCAAACCACTATTCGTTGATCATCGTTGCCATCGATTAATGGACTAATTGTTTCAGTTTTAAACTATTGCTGTTAAATAAATGTGGTGAAGTAAAAAGTGTAATATTTCCCTGTGAAATAGAGTTTGTTTTTACAATGCAACAGCCGATGCTTCATACTCATCTTCTTTGCTATAATGCTTCCCGTTGCGAATAAATGAGGACACACCGGTTGTCCTAGCATTTCCTACCTGTAGTGATGGTTGTAGAGGGCGTTGTGGAGTTTTCCTTGTCTTCAGTGTGCTTTACATTGTGCTGTTTAGAATGTAGACGACATTCAAGAGAGAGATCTTTTATTTCAATGACATTTTTCACCTTTAAACATGTGTTTACGGCCTGTGGTGAGAGCTGCTCGGCGATGTCCGCAGAGGGTAGGCATGAACTCGAGTTGTCAGGAACACTTTGTAATGTTGAGACGTCACACGTGTCCAGTGTGCTAATATCTTTTTCTGACGAAAACGAGAGGCGCCTTTGTATCCCATTGTCTCCGCTGTTAATATTGGACGCTTTTTCAGCTTCTTCTGAGTTCGACGAAACTTCTGCCATAGTTTTGAATGTCCCCGCCGGCTCTTTACCGCATTGCATCATGGGAAACCCGAATCGACTTCAATGAAGCTTTCACGTTACACAGGAAGATTCGGAAATCGGACTTCCCTCAGAAAATGCTGCTCGTCCGACTATTGTATGCTAATGAATACATTAAAATTAATTCATTCTTGCGGACATGACGGCTGGGTTTGTAGGTGACCCACGATTTTTACAGCTTGCTTAATTTTGAACGTCACTTGTTGTAACGTTTAATTAAGTGCTTTGATAGTGTCATTTCGTAACAACTCAACATACTAATTAGCACTGGATCTTGCATCAAAGGTGTGTTTCGTGAATGTGAGAAGAAATCAGAAATACAATAAAATAACTAAACTTTTCAGATAGGCCTGACTACTAACACGTCCTATAATCAGTTTAACCATTAACTGGTGTGTTTTTCCCGTGTGACGCAAATGCATCATATTGACACAAACATTCAAATCATAAACACATGGATTTTACTGGCATGGGTTTATTGATTAGCAACTCAGAATATGATTTGAAGTCACATAAATGTCATAAAATGTTTAATGTTTGGGCAAGTCTCTTTTCATTTCCATAAGAGGATATGATATTTGGCGAGTAATTAAATTGACAAAAACCTAAGACATCTACCTGCACTTTATTCTTGTAGAATATCACCAGGCTGCATTCAAAGTCACTGCTATTTAAACAAAACAAAAAAATAAGATGTTTTGTTTGGAGTACAGGTTATCAATTCTTAATACAACCCAGCGGGTAGTCTGTCTAGTGCATTGAGGAAGTGAGGACAGGCCCCAGGTGTGGTAATTAGGTGTGAAGTGCTTTGCATTGATGTTCACGCGAACGCCTTCATGTGTAGGCACACTTCTTTTTCAAAGAAGGAGAAACAGGCCAGGAGAACTGGCTGTTAGATGTGTTCTGTCTGATTTTGATTAACAATGGCTTCAGTGAGAGTAGCGGTCCGAGTTCGCCCGCTGAACAAAAGGTAGGTAGTATGACTGCTTTTATTTTTTTTCAAGTTTTCAAAAGAAACACGTAATTTTGATGGTGACGTTCACGTTCCCACAGAGAAAAGCAGCTATCCTCGAGGGTGATAATTCGTGTGAACGGCAGCACTACATCTATTCACAAGGTATTTTATTACTAAAATAAAAATGCACTACACTGCAGATCATGAAGTTTTTATCAAGAGCTAGATTTTATATTATTTATAATATTGTAATTCCAGCCTTCACCTGTTCGAGGGGAGGAGCTGAAGAACAGAGGGAAAACCTTTTCTTTTGACTTCTCATATGATTCAACTGACAGAGGAAGCCCTATATTTGCATCCCAGGAGAGGGTATTCGACTTCTTCCGGTTTTCGTTTTATCCTCAGAGTCCAGTGTGTTTTATACAGTGTTTTTTTTTTTTGTTTGTTTTTTTACCTGATATTTATACCAACCCTTTCCTCTGCTGATTTAGATTTTTCATGACTTGGGGTCTGATGTACTGAAAGCTGCATTTGATGGTTTCAATGCCTGTATGTTTGCCTATGGCCAGACAGGCTCAGGAAAGTCTTACACCATGATGGGTGACACAGTAAGTAAGGCCTTGTCAGATTTCTCGGCACTGTATGGTTAAAGTGCAATTTTTAATTTATCCTCTAGGGTAGCTGTACTATAAACATAGTTAGATTACTTCTAACTTGAATGTCAAGCGTGCCCTGTAAATGCGCCCCTCTATCATGCATTATCATGCAGGATATTAAAATATTCCCAACATTGTCAAGCTTGCATTGCAGAATACCCCAGTAGTGCTAACCCAGTGTGCGCATAGCACAAGCTACAGACCACATTAGAAACTGACTGATGGCAGCCTCATCAGAGGTCCCTCCCCTTCTCTTCATTTATCTCCATGTTTCTCCCAACTAATCAGAAAATGTGATGAGGGCAGCAACCCAAAGCTTTTTTTTCCTCACCTTGCACAGCAATGGAAATTTCACATTACCAATGAGGTTTCTGCTTGTGTACCAGGAGACTTGTGCAAGGTCATCAGCAGAGCTTCTGTCAACATCCCTGATAATTATATATGCCTCTTAATGCTTACTATCTGTTACTTTGTAATTAAAACAAGAGGGCATGCAGCTCAGAGTGGAATTGCTTTTATGCTTCAGTAACTCCATATCAGATGAGCTGTTGTTTGTGTTGTTCAGCAGTCTTTCCATGTGCTGAATTGTGGTCACAGCGTAGCATAGGCACTCAAATTAAGAGAACATAATGAGCGGAAAATGAAATTGTCATTTAAAAGTACACTATGTGTATCATTCTGTAATAAGAGTTCTAAATACGCCATTTTCTCCTTTTGATGCATTAGGAAGATAAAGGTTTAATCCCACGCATCTGTGAAGGCTTGTTCTGGGAGATATCTCAAAGAAGTAAGAGTGATGCTGTGTCATTCCGTACAGAGGTCAGGTAAGGAAGCAGCTTACATACAGTGATACTTCTTTTCATCTTAAGTCAGGAAAAAAGTCCTGCAGACTGTTAGTTTTGTTGTTCTGTTTTTGCCTAACTGTAATTTAGTCCTTTTTAAAACCAGAAAAAGAAAAAATGAAGGCTTTATTTCTATAATCAAATAATAATAATTGAAGTCCAAAATGGTATCTAGTCACATCAATATCCATTTCATGTCTCAGCTCTGCTCTTAGATGATTATGTTCGGAGATAAAATTGAGGATTTTCAGCCTGTCAAGCTACTGTGAAACCATTATTCAGCCATTTGGTATAATCTGTGCTGCTGGCACATTATTTGGGTTTAATTCAACTCTAGAATTGGGTTTTTATTTGACAAGGGCTGCCAGGCTTTGCTATAGAAATGTTGAATATCTTGAAAATGAGTGAGCAATAGCTTTTGACAAATTTGTATTGGAATTATTGGAATTGCAATGTGACTTACACATTCCAAATAAATTTTACATGTGTTTATCATTACTGAAATTAAAGTATTATTGTCAGTGTTACAAGAAACACCTTTTACTTGCAAACAACATGAAAAACACAAAAATTCAGTTTTTTGTTCAAGTAGATGGTAAATATGGTAATTATTAAAAATGCATTAAAATTCCTTATGCACACAACATAGATTATAGTTTCATACAGTATGGTTTCCTTTATTATTTCATCAGTTAAATCCTCCTGGGCTTCCAAGTTGATGTTAAGGTGGTAGCTTTTATAATGATTTTGATCAATTAAAAATAAAACTGATAGGAATATTTGTAGGGAATGTGTATGTAAAATTCTTGGTATTAAACTGTTTGTGTAGTGTTTTTTATATATATATATATATATATATATCTGGTGCTGTGCCATCTGGTGCTGTGCCATATATATATATATATATATACATATACATATACACACACACACACACACACACACACACACACACACACACACTCTCACACACACACACAGTTCTACTGTGTGTGTGTGTGTAGAACAATATGGTTCATCGCCTACTGTCAGGTTTTTCTGTCATGTCTTAAGGTCATGGTTTCCACTGCTTCCAGGAATAAGGACTTTAGTTTGTGCTAGTTGTGTGGGTAGCTTTCTTGAAGCATTTCATCGCCACATTGTAAAACATCATCATACATTTTGTATTCTGTAATGAGGTTATGATAGTTGGATATCATATGTAACTGGCTTAATAATCCTCCCTATTTTGTTAGTGTAATTATGATCGTTATGCCTCTAGTCATTTAGAAACCATCTAATATTGTAACCTGTTTGAGTTCTCACCTCTGTTGCCAGAAAACAACCTGCATGGCTACATCCACAGGATATGGTCCCTGCCATTTCATTACTGTCATGCTCTTGTAAAGCCTAATTGCTCCATGCCTTGCATTACCTTTGAATCAGACACTCAAACTAGTCCTTTTGCTTTTTGCACACACACCCACCACTGTACAATTGAAGTTCTCTGCCAAAACCTTTACATGTTTGTTGATTCATTGTCACTGCAAGCAGAACAATGCAAGCACAAGAATTTGGCTGTAAACCTGCTGTGCATCTCTTTTCACAGTGAATAGCAACTTGTTTTGTTGTCATCTGGTGCTGTGCCATTCACATATCAACACTGAAACCCTTCATTAATTTGTGCCTTTGTAGTCTTGGTGCAATCTTGGATCAGATTCTATATTTCTATTTCTGTCTTGGTGCCAGCTATTTAGAGATCTATAATGAACGTGTGCAGGACCTTCTGAACAAGAGAACTACAGCTACAGATGGTGGATGCTTGAGAGTGAGAGAGCACCCCAGAGACGGGCCCTATGTTGAGAGTAAGCTTCTTCTTTTCTTTTTTTTTTAAATATGAAATGTGTTCATATGAAATGTTGTGCTATATGAAAATCTAACATAGAAAACTACCACTTATGTGTAGATCTGTCCAAGCACTTGATATATAACCACAGAGACATGGAGGACCTGATTATTCTCGGCAATGCCAACCGCACCACAGCCAGCACGGGCATGAATGACTTAAGCAGCCGCTCCCACGCCATCTTAACCATCAGCTTCACACAGGTGAAATGCAGTGCTAAGAAGTTGTCCTTGCTGCCATGTCTCATGTTGTCAGTTTGAATTGGAGTAAATATTCTTTCAAAGTGTCCCTGAAAACTCTTTGGGTGTTAGTAAAGGCCATTCCTCAAGAGCTTTAATTAGCCCTGTGTATCCGTTTTGTGGAGTGGTAATTTTTAACACGTCTTTTCATCTTCAAAGGCTTTTTCATTTTTTCCATCTTAAGTAGCACTTTTTGTCGTCATATTGCCTAAGTATTCCTCTGTGATGTTACCTCTTTTGAACTAAACGAGGATTTCTCAGTAATGTTTTTTTTTTTTTTTTATGCCACAGGCGTGGTTTGATGCAGAGTTGCCACGTGAGACGCTGAGTAAGATCCACCTGGTAGACCTGGCAGGCAGCGAGAGGGCTGATGCCACACGCACCACAGGCACCAGGCTGAAGGAAGGTGCCAACATCAACAAATCCCTGGTCACCCTGGGCAGTGTGATCTCAGCTTTGGGTAAATGACAGTTACAGATACTGACAGAAGATGACACCATATCTTTATCTAGTTATGTGATAGCTCAATAATAGATGGAAATATGACTGTATTCTATGTGGGGATGGTGATTTTGTTTATCTTGTAGTTTATTTCAAAAATAGACACTGTATGGGTGTTATTTTTCTAGTTTGTCTGTTTTACAGCACTTACATTTTTATTACAGATTTTGCAATTTGATGTTTGGTTCTATTCCAAATTGGTTTTGGGTCATTTGAAGGAAAAAAAAAAAAATCAGATAAAATTATGGCTGGAATTAATCTCACTGTTGGATTTTTTTCTTTAGGTACTTAGCAAACTCAAGGCCTTAGTGCAAATTAATGATATTTGATAAGCACTAATATTGGTTTGTGACCCTTTTTCTGTCAAAATGGGTCTACAGAGCTTTAGGATGAAATATTTCATATCTTACGCGGCACCCCCCATCCCCATCCCCATCCCCAATCTGCTCCCTGCCTGGGTGCTGCACTGTGGCTGCCCACTGCTCCTGTGTGTGTGTGCTCACTGCTCACAGATGGGTTAAATGCAGAGGTCAAATTTCCTGTGTGTGTGGGGGGAAAAAATAAAAATAACTAACAAAGAAAAAATGAACTTTTCTTTCCGTGTGACCTCCCAGCTGACCTTGGTGTAGGAGGACAGTCAACAAATAAGAAGAAGCAGATCTTCATTCCTTACAGAGACTCTGTGCTGACATGGCTACTAAAAGACAGCCTGGGTGGAAACTCTATGACTACAATGATAGCGAGTATGTACTGTAAAGACAGTTCAGGCTGTTTCCAGAGAACGTTTGTTGCCTCTTTATTCCTGCTTCCTTGAAAATGTTTTTTTTTTTTTTTTTTTTTAAAAATGAAGATAATGTTAACCACATAACCCTTCATTGTTTTTCATATAATATTCCACTACTTGTCGTGAACCTGGGTATATTTCTTCCTGACAATCTCGCATGGCAGCTGTTTCTCCTGCTGATGTGAATTACGGGGAGACCCTGAGCACTTTGCGCTATGCCAGCCGAGCTAAGAACATAGTGAACTCTCCCACCGTGAATGAAGATGGAAGTGTGAAGGTTGTCAGAGAGCTGCAGGCAGAGGTTACCAGGCTCCGAAGGCTACTAGAAGAAACCAGTCAGGTCCTGCATACATTCAAGCTCACATAAAAGGCCATCAAGGATGCTACAATATATATGTTGACAGTCTTTTATCCAAAGGTTATATCGTAGGTTGGGCTGTCTTTTCAATACTACTCCAGGTCTCCCGTGGGGAGCTGCCTTCCTCTGTGAAAGTAGAGGAGGAGTTGCATCACAATGAGGAAAAGGTGAGTCATCCTCTGTCAAACAGAACAGGTGTTTTGATGTTCTTCTTTGTAAATAATACACCTGTTACTTCTGCGATTCCCCTCAGGTTCTCGCACTGACCAAGAAGTGGACCAGCAAATGGGGTGAGATAGAGTATTCTGCAGGTACAACAAATCTTTATAACCCTTTTTAAACTTAGTATAATCGGACACTGCCTTACACAAAAAAACACACCACTGCACATTGAAAGAGCAATCACACTTCTTCGTCTGAATAATTGTGATGTCTTTCTTGCTTTCTGTTTGTCTCTCTGACTTGCATGTGCTCCAGCCTGTGGTGTCATCCAGCAACCTCCACAATACTTTTAGCCAGGAGCAATAGGAGTTTGATCTGCCAGTTTGTAAAAACCAACTATTCTTACAATACATTGATGAAAAGCCCAAGTGAGCTTTTGTGTAAATATCCTGGAGCCAATTTAACATTGATTGGTTTGGCTCACAGAGGCCTGGTACTGTATGTTTGTACTGATTCTTGGACATGAGCTAGAGGATAACAAGACTGTAACTGGAGAGAAGTGTTTGAACTGCCCGGTTCCACTGATCCAGCTTGTTGTAGTTCTTTAATTTAATCAGATAATATTATAAAGATTCATAGTATAACCCTGTGGTTTAACTCTTATGTTCAGGGTTGGATAAACATTTCATAATAGTGTGTGGTGGCTTTAGTTAGTTATAGTTACAGTCTTTGGAGCTTTGTTGTTTCTAGACAAGACAATAGTTTGTGAGGTGCTTTTTTCCCCTTATGTTTGTGTTGCCTACCTTGTTTTCTGTGCCACAAGTATCAATTTAGTAAGGAATTTGTGTTTCATTTTCAAGTCCAACATCCACAGTTGTATTTGAATAATGATGCAAAAATATGCAACTTGAAGCTCGGTACAGAAGGACAAGTAAAATAGAAGGCCACTGAGTACACAGACTGTGGAGGCTTCATTAATTTTAACACTAACAATCAACAAAACGGCAAGCTCCCAGCAGCAGTTTTGGCATATGTTGCTGCTTGCAGTATAGACATCCTACCAGCTGGTGTCACTGCAAGTCTTGTGAACAGCCACAGCTGCTTCATGGACTGGAAATGGTAATGAGTAGTAGAGTCGACCTGGCATTTAATTTTTAATTTTCCATCTATTCAGATTTAAATGGCATCCAAAAGCAGTGTTCTTGTCTTGACTGTGAAGTTATTGTGTTACAGTATTTGGGGAGTGTGACAAAGAGAGACAGAACAGATATGCCTCCTCCTCCAACCCAATATGGTTTCTCTGAGGCTGGGACAGGGTGGCAGCATCCCTACAAGACCCCAAGCTGCAACAGAAAAATGCCAGAGTTTTCCAGCACCGAGTTTACACCGAACACTTTTTCTCTGTTGAATTTGTGCCCAACCTCCCAAATAACACCAAATGTCATCTGTTTGGGACTCATCGTGTTCAGCCAAGTAGCCTGTTGCATTATGCATTGAACTGTGAAGCGTGCCAGTCATGAAGAGCATGGAGTTGACTTTTTGTCTCCATTATACATGCTAGCAGTACATTTCCTACATCAGTGTTAAACTGTTGTGTTGATGTGGCCTTTGAAAGATGTCTCTTAATAGGTTTGTGTTTTGACCTTGTACCAGATTACCAGCGTTAGTTGTCAGATTGGTTTTGTGAAGCTATAAGTTTAAGACATTGTGTAGGAATTTTAAATACACTATACATGAAAGTTTGTTATATGTGCTTGTTGGGTAATTAACATTCTGCTCTGTATGATGGTTAGCAGGTGACATTTACTGGCTTGACGGCCCTTTATTCATGACAGTGTATTGGAACTCATTACCAGCTGTCACTGCTCCTAATTAAGAGGTCTTGATTATTGACATATGGCACTTTCGTTTCTGACTGTCCGGCATATTAATTAGAGTTACTGTATTGTAAATCTGTTTGCGTGTCCAGGCGGTGATGACTTTATGCTCAGCAGCAACATCGTCCATCTCCGCTGGCAGAGCTGACAAATATGCCTTATTTAGACCTGTGCCCATCCATGTAAATGCACCTGTTATGATGCATGATTCAATTTGACACCTAGGCTAAAAGGCCACCATACTGGTGACCAGCAGGCACACTGATGTTGCCGGAACTGAAGTGTTTGATGAATGACTTTATGGATTTGACATTTGTCTTCCTGTGCATTTGCATTCTGCCTGGGTGAAAAATGATAAGTGGGATTCCTGCATGGAATGGTGCACAGACATTAGAGGTGGTGTCTTTACTCAGTTCAGTACAGAGAAGCACAACGCATTCTGCACATGTACTTGACATACAAAAGCCTGATCAATTGGAGCCGTTTATTTAAAGTAGTTTTTTTTTTTTTTTTTTTTTAAACAAATGGCCTGCAACATGTTTTGTTTAAAAGGAATGGTGCTGATAAAATCTAGCCTCCACCTTAAGTGTTCGTTACACTCACTGCGTGTTCTCCGTCTCTAGCACTTGCTTTTTTTTCCTATTTTTTTTTTTTAAATCGAGAGCAGTCTTCTCTAACGCTTCAAGTCTCATATATTTTGTGTTTAATTCAGTGGATTCTGTTGCTCAGAGCTAGATGAAATTTTCTGCTCGGGCTGTAAGGAGAGAAGTACGGAGACGAGCTGACCAAGAGCGGTGTAAACAGAATTTTGAATTCTGTATTCAAAGCAGATTTAGAATGCAAAGTTATTCATCGTCAGCTTCCCAGATTGGTTACAGGGCATGTGGGGAAGAGAAAGTAATTAATATAAGATGGATTCCAGAGCAGCCTCTTACCAGACGGAGACGGCAACAGATTGAGAGAACAAAAAAGGCAGGAAGAGGGTAAAGTGAAATGTTGTTCTACTGCAGGGGTGTGTGTGTATATGCATGTGTGTGTGTTTTTATATATAATATGATAAAAACGAAATAATATACATAGTTAATGTCTCACACACACAGATTTGTGAGTAGTTTTATTTCACGAGTTGCATTCTGCTCCCCGAGCCACCCTCTCAGGTCCCCATGTAACACAGCGTGGTGGGAGGAACCTCCATTTGACTAAGTTAAAATGAACCACAGTGTTTCTTTGATCCTGGTAGTCTTTGTATTTCCCCAAACATGCTACAATCAGCACAAAGGCACAATTTAAGCTCTGAATGCTCTGAGCCTTGTTCTGTTTAATGTCAATTTACCTCATACTGTCAGCAGTTATACATCATAGTCATTATACCATTTAATTTGACATATTCTTGCCTTTGATTCTTCACATGCCAGAATCTAAGTTTTGGCTCCAAAACTTGAACTTTCTTTGCTCAATTTAATTCACAAAAATGAAAAATGATTCTAAGGTGTTTGAAACACATGGTGAGCACATGTGTTATAGGTATCATTTGTGCACATCTAGGACTAAAATCTTCTTGCTTAGGCCCTAAAAATAACGGTGCCGGTAGGAGTGTTTGGTCCAGTTGATTTTCACATTCTTTAAATAAATGACACAAATAATAAGAATATGTGAAATTGCACCATACATATCGAACCTGTGCAAAATGACAACCATTAATTGACACGAGTTGCAATGGGACACGTAGCAGGAGAAGAGCTCCACAAGTGCTTTCATCAGGTTGAATCCCTCTCTAGCTTTCAACCACAAGTTGCATCCTGTTGCTGATTTGCTGGAGTGCATATGAAGCTAATTACACAACATGTTCATATTACAACCAGAAGAACAACCTTCTGGTTGAAACCTGTTTTTACATGTAGCTCAAGCGCAAGTAACAAAGTGGAGGGTAAAAAGCAGAAACGACTGTTAATAAGATGCCAGTTCTTTTCTTCACTGGAATATGACGAATCACTTCAAACAAAAGGCATCATACCATTTTGAAAACTGGCCATGTAATTGCCTTTTGTCTTTTATGCATTATTCTTTCAACTTTTATAAAGAGCAGTAATCTGTGATATAAATACAGCTTTCAAGGAAATGAACCTTGAGCGATTCATATGCAGAAGTTTTTCTCTTGTTCTGGATTCAGTACCTGCGTATCCATTTGGTTGGCAGGTTGCTCGACTTGACAAGGCTGATTGGCAGTCGGGAAAGAGTCATTGATTGGCCTAGTAATGCAGTATTTTGAAACCAAGTCGGGAACCTGAACTGTCAAAGCACTGAGGAAAAATCCATTAAAAATTCTGGCCAACCACAGATGATGGCTTTTAATGGAAGCCTAAATGCTGCCTGAGCCTGGCTGCTGGTCTAGGCCACAGTTAATTACAGTATGTTCACCAGCTGCCTCAATCTGAAAGCAAACTTCTTTTTGTCCTCATGACACACACACACACACACACACACACACACACACACACACACACACACACACACACACACACACACACACTCCCTGACTGACGGGGTGTGGTGAAGAGCAAGTTTCTCTGGGATGTGTGTGAATGTGGGGAGAAAATAAGAGGATCTCATCTGTTCCTGGTGTCTGAGGAAAGTGACACAGTGCATTAATCTGCCAGGCTGCTCCTCACCTCTAATGAAGTCTGTGAAAAATCCCTTTTAATTAAGTACAGGGGCTGGGGTCGATACCTCTCCTTCTTCATTAGAAAAAGGATTTCTCCTATCTCACAATGAGTGAGGTGGTGCTGGTGGTGGACACATCTCTCACTTCACAGTCCCAATCTATACGAAAGAGGGCAGGAGGAGGTTGAAAGAGAGGGGAACTAGTTTATGCAGCGTGCTGGTTCTGAATCCTCCATATGTGAGATTTTCTGCTCTGCCTCTTGGGGAGGTACTTAAGATAATCCATGGCAATGTGAGGCATTAGTCCACCAGCTTAACAGGAAGAATACTTCTGATAGGACCACTCATACTTGGGTAGGCTCTGGGTTATTGAACCGCAGCCATTGCCCTGGGAGGAAAAGGTTACTGGCCTTAAACAGAGTTAAGTTTCCCCGTATGGCTTTAATTCAGTATGTCTTTTGAACCTCGCAGGTCATCCAAGGCTAAGTGTTTAATTTCTTGCTGAATAATTGGCAAATGCTCAACAAACTCATTCTGTCTGCAGCTCGTCTGGCCTTTTTTCTTTCTTTTTTTTTTTTTTTAAGCTTGACTCTTTCCCTTTTTAGTTAAGTTAGAAATGAAATAAAACTAAAATGACATTTTATACAAAGTTAAATGAACATCGGCCCTTGACAGACACACATGATGTAAGGCAGTGTGACTCTTGCTTTAAATTTCCTCAGCAACAATTGTTGGAGGCAGTGAAGCGGTATATGGAGCAGATCAGAGGTTTAAGTGTAGCCGACCTGTGCTTTAGAAATGGCTTTCAGGGATTAAATCAATTTCTCTACCTCTTATCGCTTTTCTGTGGAGAGCTGCTGTAACACCATTAAATACATATTTAGCAGAGATTTCTGGACAAGCACAAAGTTTGTTTGTTTTTTTACTTTTGAGTGATCTAACTGTAATGTGTCACTACAGTGCAGTAATAATCAATAGCTTAAGTGTGAAATAGACAGTTTGTGTGCTAAGATTTGGCATTTATGTAAACAAAAAAACTGAAAACCTATGAAATGGTCTTTTAATGATTCATTTCACCACATTTATTGACTTTCCTCACTATTTATGGGAAACAAAATGCCCTGTTCCTTTACGTTTAAGCTGTAGCATGCTGTCCACTTAATGTGTGTGTGTATAAGGAGCCAGGAATTCACTGTCGTTTGACCTTCAACGCAATACTTCTTTCAGACACATTCTAGATGACATCGAGCTAGCTGAAGTTTGTTGCTGTTGAAGTTGGCATACTTTACAAGCTCGGGAGTATTTTAATAGCAACATACAGTGTTGATAGCTATGTATCAATAAAGGCAATGGTGCGTGGTATACAACCCACCTGTGTGTGGGTGGTGGCACTGCGTCTGTTTCGCTCGCTGAACACAATGTACAGTTTGACTCTCACCACGATAATCTGAATGATTTATGGTGTCTCTCTTGCCGTTAGCCACTCTACTGCTTCATGGTGACACATGGTTGGAACGCCGCTATTCTGCGTGGCCTTCAGGCAAGGAAGAGCAGTCATAAAGAATTCAGTTTTCTGCTGGTTGCCATTAAATGTCTGTCAGCATTTTTATTTTTTATTGTGTGCCATTCCAGCTACAGGCTATTGAGAGATTTTTTTTTTTTTTTTTTTTAACCCCTTCCCTCTATATTCTCTTGTCTCCTATAGGAGGAGACTGTGGCTCTGAGGAAGGAGGGGAGTGGCGTGGTCCTGGACTGCCAGTTACCTCATCTGATTGGCATTGAGAAAGATCTACTCAGCACTGGCATCATCCTCTATTATTTGAAAGTAAATACAGCATTTGAACTTGATATATTTCACACATTAGTCGATTTTTTTTTTTTTCTCCCAGAAATCATTACCAGCCTAGGTCCGCTGCCTCTGTCAATTACTCTGATTGTCAAACAACACCTTGCATATTGTATTATGACCTTTGAATCTCTTCTGTAGGAGGGGAGAACCCTGATTGGGAGTGACAAAGTATCATACAGCCAGGATATCGGTGAGTCAAGGTTACTACAGTGTATTCCCAGCTGCTGTGTTGTCAACCAAACTGAAAATAAACAATTTCTTTGTGTGCCTTCATATTTAATTGCATTGTAGTGCATCATGGGCCTGGTCTCCTCGGCGAACATTGTGTGCTCGAGAACCATGCTGGGACCGTGACTCTGATCCCTCAGGATGGTGCACTGTGTTCAGTCAATGGCTCTGTGGTCACTGGTCCTTGCCAGCTGAATCAGGGTAAGAATTTGTGCAAAGAGAATATGCTTGTGAGGTTCCTTAATGAACGGGCGGGAGAGAGCAAGTAAAATCTGTAATGATGAAGAAGGATGAGGATTTGTCTCTCAGATTCACAATTATTTTGCTAGTGGGAGGCAATAACACTTCCATCCGTTTTGAATGCCGTTATAGGAGATCACTGCGTCACATCTGCAAATGAAATCCACTTTATGTCCCTGGTTCCCCAATGGCAGCGCACTCAGGACATGAGTGGATTGTGAACACAGCTCTCCACAGGGCAGATGCCATTTCTCTTACTAAACATTTTGAAGGGCGAGAGGCTCTGGACAAAGCTCCAGACAAAGCCCCAGGCCCTCCATTTAATTGGCAGATGGAGTTGATAGGGCCGACAGGTTTGAAGTGGGCCAGATCATTAACCTTTCAAAGGACAGAGCCAAGCCGAGCTGAAACTCCTGCCCCCCTGAGTCGACCCTGCTTGCCGGGGCTGGGAGCTTTCACTGCCTCCTCATCCACGCTGCTTTGCTTTTCCAGAGATAAAAACTGCACACAGAGCCAGGCAGCGCAGGGCTGGGCAACGCTAGTCTCTTTTCTAACCATTTCAATTTATCCAATATCCCCTTCAGAAACGGCTGCATCTGAAGCTATTTTCTTGAACAAATGATAGTAATTTTCAGTCCAAAAGCAGCTGGAATCCATCACAGACTGCCCTCTCAGGTGCTTTGTCACTCGTCAGAAGTCATTAGTAGCAGCAAGATTAGTATTTGCTGTGCTGAGAGAGGAGGTGGAGAATGGAGAGAAACCACGAGAAAATCTGTGGATATGGCAATATGAGCATGAGTGTGATATAAACTCCAATATCACTTCAGTTCTATAGCCTTACAAGACTTCAGAAGATTCCTTGGACCATTTTCTCTGGTAAACCATCCTTCTGGCCCAGGTCACTGCCAATCACATTGAGGTTTGTGTTCCTCCTCTACTTCAGTAGAGGAATGTTGGAGAACTTTTGTGCTATTTGTCAAGTTTCCCCAAGTTCCCTGCAATCCCACGATGAGGGGAAGATTCCCATGGTCAGACTATTTTGCTCTTCACCTTTTCATACATTATAGATACTGTGCCACACCCACAAAGCCTTCCTGGCAGACTTTCAGCACCATTACTGTCACTTCAAAAACGCATCACATTTTGCCTCTGCCAGTCTTTCTCACAGTGTAATGCATAATTCAGTGGTTGCTGTAGCATTTATACCAAATGGCAAAGTTGAAGCTGGTAAGTAAGTTAGTGGTTTGCATCTTTTTTTCATGGTTTACGTCTTCGGTTTGCTCTAGGTACCACCATACAGCTTGGAAGAGGAGCCATACTGAGGTTTAACCACCCAACTGAAGCTGCCCAGCTGAGAGTGAAACGCCAGGTACAGACGGTGCCACCACTACAGACGAGCCTTATTGTGTTCTTACACTGTTGTGCTGTTTTTGTGAAGCTGAGGGAGCGTCTTTCAGAGAAGACACTGCCTCGACTGCATTTTCAGCTGGTAATTTTGTAAAAACAGCAGCATCACACATTTTTTCCATAACCACCAGCTGTAATACCTGCTTCCTTCAGCAAACATTGCTCATGTTGAACTCTCATTCAAATTTCACTCCACATCAAAAAACTCCACAAACCGTAACGGTGTGATCCATGCAGATTCATTCTGATGAGAGTAAGAACTTCTGCCCGCCCCTCAGCTGCTACTGCTCGTTTTTGCCTGTTGAGCATGAAACTCTGATTAACTGGCTCACAAAAAAGCGGCACACTAGCACAAGGAGACTGTTTTCAACCTTGGGGAAGCTGTCTGCCGTCTCTGAGAGGCCAGGTGTAGCTTTCAAAACTGTCTGCTTTTCGTCCATCTTGTAACAGATCCCTCTTGGCTTTCATTAACTTACATGTGTTTTTAAAGAGGCATTGTGTGAGTGCACCCTTTCTCCTAAAGACACCACAGCCTGTTTCTCTCTCCAATAATGTTCAGGTTTAAGTACTCTTAAAGTTTGAGTTATGTAAGCCTGAGTGTGTGTTAGGGAAAAAAAAACCCCTGAAGTCTTTATGTTCTGGGAAGAATTAAGTCATTTTAAAATGCGTAAATATTGCCTGAAAATGTCAAATATATGAAGTAGAAAATGGCAAGTTTACTGCACTTTTTACATATATTTCCTTTTCCTGTCGTATCCACCCATATCTACAGAGATATGCATTTATTAGTCAGTAAATTCATACAGAGGCTCCCTCAACAATGAACTGTCTGAGGCTATAAAAAGTGATCCCCCCCTTGGACATGTTTTATTGTTTTAAAATATCAAATCACAGATATTTGATTTTTTGACGGATCATGTCAAAAATGTTTAAGCTGAAGTTGCAATGTAAGCTAAATGTGTGTTGCATATATATCTGTTAGCTGTAACTGCTGCTTTGTGAGTTTCATAGCAACAGTTTCCTAATTTCCTACAAGAGTACAAAGTACGGTATGGTTGATAATAAAGAATGCAAAATCTTGGACAGCTGTAAATATGCATAGAGCAAGACAGAATGGTATGTGAGTAGACTCTGTGAACTCTGTGAGAGAGCTACAGGCTTCTGTTCCTGAGATGTTAAACACTGCATACAAATACTGTTCAGGGCGCGTCACTAGTCAGTTATATGGTAGAGGGAAAGTTGCTGTTGAAGAAATTCATAAACACATATTCAGATCAAATGTAATGTTTTAAAAACTCTCTTAATGAAGTGACTATACTGAGTTAACTGGTTTCTCAGAACAAACATTGATAACGACAGTCTACTGCTATAATGCTCTCTCTTTTAAAATTAAGTTCTGGTCTTGGATACATTTTCAGGAAAATAAATTGTTATGCATATTTATTGTAGCATGTGAAAGAAAAAGACTATAAAGCCTGCAACCTAAATTAAATCCCGTTTAAGCATTTATTTCTGTGCGTCATAACATTTTATGTAGTAAAATGGATTCACACACCAATGTATAAACATAGCTGTACTTCTGGTTTTTGACAGGTTTCTGCTCTTTGCATTATTGAAAAGTGCACATTATTACAGCCAAGTAAAGTACAGACATTCAAGCCCTGCTGTGGCTCTAGGAAGAGTCTTTGCCATTCATTTTTAACATAGATTCCAAATGAGATGGTCTCAGGAGTTACAAATCCGCTCAGTCTGAATATGAGCTAGCACACCCAGAGTACAGTGTGTAACTGTTTTGTAAAAACTGGATTTTAAAATGGTCTATTTCAACAGAAGCACATTGTATTACAATTCTCTCTTAGTTACCGAGTGAAAATGTGGAAAGAACGGTGCTAAAGATAAACTGTAAAAACTACATGGAACCACAAAAATGGACCATGTTGTACATCACAGCTGCTTTCTTGCCAGCCTATGTATATATGACCCTTTCATTTTAGGAATGTATAATAGTTTTATGCTGCTTATCCCCATTTTTTAAAAATAATAATCACTTATAATGTAATGTGATTATTCCAGAGAGATTTTGACTAATTTTTAAAATGTTGTCAAAATCTTTCACAAAACAGTGTCGAGAATACTGAAGACATACAGTATAAACTATAATTAAACCATTGTATAATTGCAAATGTTCCATAGGCAGCTGTCACTCATTTCCTACACTGTTGCACAGATTTTCATTTCACAGTGCTGTCTCATTCTGTTGTCTGCAGAGCAGGCTGTCGTCTGCCTTCAGCTTGTCCTTGACTGACATGTCCAAATCTGCAGAGAATCTGTCCGAGGTGATGCTGCAGAATCCAGGGTGAGACTTACGCAGACACGTGTGCACTCTGTGACCCAAGCACGACTGAACCTACTCCACCTCAATCTCCACAATATGCCTGCTTACTGAGCAGCATTCATTGGACACGTAGACCAAATCAAAGCCATAAATCATGGCAGCATTTCTGGGAGGAGAGGTGGGAACATGCAAAAAGCCATTCTGAAGTGCTTCATGCTGAGCCAGTGAAAATCAACAGCAGGCATTTCTCCTACAGCTGAGGGCATGTCCCAAATCGGCCCCTGGTTCAGAAGGTAGTGAACTGCCCCGTGTTCCATTTCCAAAAACACTGCAGTGCACCTGAAGTTCTGCTCCCCAGAAAATTCCCACAATGCACTGATTTAAAGAGAGGCAGTGTAGTGTATATTAAATTGTTTTATAGTAAATGTGCATTATAATGAAGATTACAACTGTGCCTGTTGAGTGCATCTCACAGTTGAAAGCTCTGTAAAAGTGAACTTTGAATTGAGGTTATTTTGTCACACAGCAGGTGTATACAAAAATGTTGAGGTTCAAACCCTCAAGGATGCAAATTCAAAGTTCTGCGCTGAGAAAGACCTTCAGTCACAGCATGTAGACACTGCTGCAGCTGATTAATATAATGGCTAAATTTAATTTATGTAAGTTGGTTTAGGTTTTAGGTCAGTTTGAACCACTGTACAACACTGATGATAAATGGACTGAAAACAAAACAGACTGCAGCGGTTTCTCCTGGATTATCTAATTTTTCTATAAAAATGTGCCATCGGTATAATTTAAAAGACACTGTGCACTATAGCCTACCAGACTCTGAGGGACATTATGCTAATGTCACATCTTTATACCCTGCCACTGCCTTGGAACCGTGTGACAGGTCGTTGATCTGTCAGTGTCCCAGTGTTCTTTGAATTAGTGTCCAAAATCCAATTCACGTTCTAGTGATTCACCACCTACTGAAGTAGTCGTGAGCAATTTGAGACAAACCCATGTTCGCTCATGATATGAAAACCCTGATGTTTTATAGCATGAGGAGCTGTCTGACATGTAATTTCCCTCACAGTGCTGTAGTGCCAAAAAGCAATGCTTTGGCTCAGATGGTTCATACTGCTTTCAGTCTGACACCTGCAACCCCGGTGCTGTGTAGATATAAAAGGGTGAATACAGGTGTTTGGGTAAATAGAGGATTGCTACTATTAGTCAACTACACAGCTAACAGCTGAAAGTGATCTTACAGAGTAGCTGGAAGATGAAGAAGAGGTGGACAGAGACTGAGCTTCTGTAGGCGTTAATGACAGATCAGCAGCAGGACTGTCAACAGTTCCTTCACAGTACAGAAAACCGATGGGTGACAAACTGAAGGACCAACTTAAAGTGTCTTTAGTGAGGTGTTGGGCCACCATGTGCTGCCAGAAAGGTTTCACTGCTCCTTGGCCAGACCTCTCCCATCAGTATATAAATGTTTCTTCACAGGATAAAGTTGATCACTCAGAGGGAAGGGTCACTGCAAATCGATACAAAGTTGTTCTAAGGGAACAAGTGAACCCAAACCATGAGAGCCTAACAGCCACCGGATCCTCTCCACTGTAGTGGTGAAGCATTCAGGCCTGTACTGTTCTCTTGGGTTTTCGCCACAAATGCAGTCACCCACTTGTGGAAAATATGGTGGATGACAACTCATCTGACCGTATCACTTTTTTCCACGTCTCTGTAGAACAGTGCCTATGGGTTTTGCACCACTGTACTCTCAAACGTGCATCCATCTTTGTAATGAGGGGTTTATGCACTGCAACCTTACTATAATATCCCTCTTTATGTAATCGTCGACATACTGTTCTTGCTGATGCAGCTTGATCACGTCCTGCATTGACATTCTCAGCCCCCTGAGGAGGGGCTGATGTTGATGGCTGTTTTTCCTTACCTATCACAATAATGCACGAGCATCACGCTCATCAAATGTGCGCTGTCGACCATAATTTTGGCCCCATTTTCTGACGTGTTTCTCACAGATCTAAATGTCACTTTATTCACAGTTTCTATTGAAACAGTAGCCAGTAGAGCAGTCTTTGGCCCAGGTCAGTCAGTATGCCTGTTGGGTGATCTGATCAACTCTAAGCATGTCAGTTCACACCTGGCATTAGCATGTGTCTCAAGTGACCGCTTGTGATCGGATCTCACTTCCCACTCTATATGCAGATAGTCACAGCCTTTTGGACCCCACAGTACGTCATTTGTGTTTGCAAAGACGAAATGCATTGTTGTTTTTAGCAAGTTCAACTATGACAGATTGATCTGTTATCAATGTGTTTGAGTGAGAGAGAGAGAGTGTATAGTAAGAAAGAAAATCATCATTTTGTGGTCTGTGTGGCAAGTGGCCACAAATAAATCAATGCATAGGAAACACTGAAGTAGTAAATATTTTTGATTCATAATGAAACTGTAGCAGGATTAATTAGACTGATGTCAGTAGGCGGTCCTTCAGTGTGGCCCGCGACACGTTTGTGTACACACACAAGAGTGTGGCCATATTCGACCCAGACCACCTCCAACTGAGGTCTGAGCCATCGGGCCTTTGTGTCCTCAATGCATCTGTAGTACATTCACACCTGTACAAGCTGTCCACTTGTGATCCGATTACCCAAAATGCATGTTAATGCCAGGTATTAACAGGCCACCTCGATACAAGATCAGAATCCACTGGGCCTGCTCAGCATTTTTATACCTGCCACAGAGCGTGATTGGATGTTAATTGCTGACTTATACCATGCAGTGCCTCTGTGTGGAAGCATCTGCTTTTGTTATGTTTCTCCTCCTTTATTCAGGTTTTTCCTTTTTTAATTTGTCACCTGTCTGCATAATACACAGTCAAATACAGCGGCACAGTACATTGCAAAATACACTTTATTTGATTCCTCTGTGGGTCTAAATTCTAACTCAACATGCATCATAAAATACTAAATGTGCATTCAGCTGATACTTGTGTTTTTTTTTTTTTTTTGGTTTGTTTTTTGACCTCTTCTTACCTCGCACCAGCATCTGTTGAGGAACTCAAGGCAGTGGGGTGGGGGGGGGGTCACATCTGTTGCTTAGATATGTATTCCATCCTTGTTCAGCTTGTTGTTCACATAGCAAGTACTCCCTCACAGCAAGGACAGATTAATCTTAAAATTTCCCAATCATCTTAAAAATAACTCTCAGTAGTAAATACAAGCACATAATTTGAATTCTAACAGTGGCTGTGGATATCTGCTCAGCTCTGGGAGCGACACAAGATATCAATGAGCTGACCTTCAGTTGCTTGAGGGGATGCTCCATAGCAACAAAAGCAACCTGCCCATTATCAGCTACATCAGTCGGATCAAAACATTTCTCACTTGAGAGTTCTGACAGGAAGAGGCTAACTGCATTATCAAAAGGCTGACCTGCTCTTAGGGCATGGGATCCCTTAACAATTTTTATATTTATCCAGATCTTTGATTCAATTTGTGTGGATGTGATGTTCAATTGCATTTGTTTCAACTGAATGCAGATTTTCTCACCTGGCCTTGCCTCTGAACATAACGTTGATACAATGTAATGTAATAACATTAAAGTTCATATTCAAAGAGAGCTTTTAAATATGGGGTGGATGTTTTACTCAGTCATGATGTACCATGCAGAATTTCACTGGTCAATTCTCCCATGAATTTGATTGGTTTATGGTAAAGACATATAGGAAAATATTAAATAATTAGCATCAATCACTGAGCTTTTAGTTTGGAAACTTCCAAGATGGATACTCCGAGCAAGAAATGACTTTCTCTGCTATGGCTGAGTCCCATGCTGTTGTATTGCGTATTATTTCATGACTGTCCACAAGACCTAGTTTTTTACCTTTAACTAAAAGGTAGCCCACTGTGTGTGAGTCATTCTATAGACAGTATGTTAAAATGCAGCTCTTTCAAACCCAGCAAGTTTGAAACTCCGGAGCAGGTCAGCTGGTGTTTGATCCGTGCTGCTTTTAATTGCCACCCTCAGCTCTGAAAGTGCCTCATCTGACGTCCCATGTCTGGCCAGAAGGCCAAGTGGTAACTATACTATTTACCTCCTCCGACCACCAAAAGGCTGTTATTAGGAGCTTATGTCTCCTGAAATAGTGTTTTTACACTGCTTAACATCCATCACTCTAGGAGCTCCCATGACGCCTCCTACCACAAGTTTTAGTGCCGTTACAAAGATCTTACTTAGAAACTTATCTAGCTCTGAAGGATTTTTGTGTCACTTTACTTTAAGCTGTTCTTTCTACTCATCATTCCAGGTGTCTCTTTAGAATGTCAAGAAGTTTCTTAAAACAGCCACAAAATGAATTGGAATTGTTTGAAAGTACGGAAGGATGTGATAAAGGGTGTGTATGAAAGGAGCTCTATCATTTTTATGGCATATCTCATAAGTTCTGTACAATCTGTGGATATGTGTGTGTGTGATGTGATGACTAGGAGGATGGAAGAGAAGCTCAACCAGCAGGAGGTGGCATGGCATCAGGTCCAAGAAAGCCTGAACAGACGCAACTGGGACATCAAAAGACTTCCAGAGGAAAGCAGTGGGGCTCCCCATCAACAGAGAGCAGAGGAGAAGACGAAGGGGGCAGAGATGGAAGAGACTGGTAATGGGTACGTGAGAGGGAGGCGAACTGTGCTCTCTGTGGTGATGTATATGAATCCTTTGTTTGTGTACCAGTTTTGTTCAGTCATTCTGCAGCAAGAACACTGTAAACCTCTGCATGTGAGTAATGTGTGCCACAGAAAAACATGGTATTAAGAAAATTTGGTCAGCTTCTTAGATTGGGAATCCCAGATCAGTGATTCTCCATTTACTCATGCGAGGAGACAAACATTGCCGAGTCCTCTCCACTGATCTTCAGGATCTGCAAAAATCCTTTTAAGCGTCACAAGGACCTGCACTGTGTCCCTCTTGTTGATGATGTTAATGCTTTAGTGCTCCCGCTTTCCCCCCTCGTCAACCTGCTGCAACGCACAAAGCTCAGCCAAAGCCGCTGTTTACTGTCAGAAATCATTCTGAGCTGTATATTTGGTTTCGGCTCCCCCCTCCAGAGTGCCGAGTATTGTATGTAAATCCTCAAATCAACATGCACAGATTCTATTTAATTTCACAGCTAGTAGAGTGGCTCTAATCTCATCCAGCCATTTGGGCTGTTTGCTTTTCAAATCTAATGGATGGATTTGTGAAGGGGGGGCTGGGGGTTATTGCAGTCTTGCCTTTTGGCTGAAAACTGTTTGAAGTCTCCAGTGTCACACCACAGCAAATAATTAAATTTGCTTTTGAAAACAAAGAGCCTGGCAGTATGCATAAGCATATAACCATAGCTGTATTGTGCAAACCCCTCCTCGTATCGAGACGCAATTTTTCTTTTCTGATATATTATGAAATGTATTATTATTTCTTGTGTCTTCGCTGTGTCCTTTTTGCAGTCTGATGGATATGCTGGCTGCAGACACAGTGGAGTCCGCAGCGCCAAGCAGCTGTCTCACTTCTGCCACATCAGAGAGGCTCATGACTACAGTATGTATGCATGTTTTTTACAGTGACTACAATAAATCACTCTTGATTTAAAAATATCACAAATAAGGATTTAATCAATGAGCTATGGGTATAGTTAAGTATAAAGATTTAATTGTTTTTAAGAGATTGAAGCTAAAAAGCCAAAACACAGCATGCATATAGTGAGACTTTGCGCTACAGTTTTTCTTGGAGACACAATGCAACTGAAGCATTAATGGCGTTTGTCTTTGCAAACCAGAGCAAATGTCAGTACCTACCCCC